>NW_019394226.1:551422-666055 GCF_000648675.2 Cimex lectularius
AGAGAGAGAGAGAGAGAGAGAGAGAGAGAGAGAGAGAGAGAGAGAGAGAGAGAGAGAAAGGAAAGAGAGAATATGACACAAAATCCAAAAACTACAAAACTACACTAGAGACACAATTAATAAAATTAGGGAAGGGAGATAAAACAAAAAAAAGACAGACACAAATTGGTTGAAAAGAAGGGGTATTAAAAAGGGAAAAAGGGTCGGAATGTAAGGACAATATTTCAACATGCAATAACTACAGGGAGGGAGAGTGTGCGTGTGTGTGTGTGTGTGTGTGTGTGTTTGCGCGCGCGTGTCAGAATGGAGGTTTGTTTTCACATTTTATGTACAATTAATTTCATCCCTTGAGGGCTTAATATTTTTTATACTTCCTGTCTCTTTCTTTTGAGCGTCTGTCATTTGTTACCTAGGCGTACAAATTCGGAGTATCCACGCATTCGTGTGAAAGGAATTCGGGTCGCCCTCTCATCATCATCATCCATTATCCTCACCCGTAGCGCGATTATTTGCTTGGCCTGTTCTATGCAAAGCAGTACATGACATCTGTCGATTATAAGCCCGCCGAGGAGTCACAGACCTTCGTATAATTTATAACATGCTAATTAATATATTCAAATTCGAAATTCATTCCACCAATAAATTTCCAAAGTGGCTAATTGCCTTTGTACAACTAAACAGAAAACGAGATGAAAAACAACCGGCTTTTGAGTAATCTGTCAAAAAAACAAACGTCTCTTGCCAGGAAATAAGTATTAAAGTCACATCCTTTTCAACTTTTAATCTGGGGCATAAAACTAAAGGGGTACGTGCCTTGCTTCCCCCCATGTTTCTCAACTCTAGGGAGACGGATATTTCCTCCGGCTCTTCACTTCATAAAAAAGCTTAAAATTCAGGCGGGGTCGTTCCTTAAAAAAAGTGGGGCTGGAATACAAAACATTTGCGATTTCCTTTTTCTGAACTTCAGGCTTACTTTTCACCTGAAACTACATTCCCTGGCGTTATAAAACCGGCAAACTGATAGATTTCTTGCAACCTATTTTTGGACAATTTGTCTCTCTTAAGATTTATATGATCTAAAAGAAAAAAAAAATGGGGGAACTTTTTAAACAGTAAATGATATTTTATAAATGTTTACTTCTAAAGTTTGGCAAACGAAGTAAAGAGAATTAATATGTTAATATACGATAAATTAAAAAAATGACCATCATATCAACAATGTTTAAAATTAAAGCAACCGAACTATCTATTTGTAAAATATAAGAGAAAAATTAAAACATTAAACATTAGACACGTCTCCAACTCTTTTTTAATTACCAGTTTAAAGATGTTTAACAACGTTCCAAACAATATTTCCTCTTAGAGTAGTTTTCTGACTTTAAAAACAGACTTTCTTAACATCTGATGGAAAATAATTAAAAACATTATAATATCATGGAAATACAAATTAATTAATACTACGTACATTTTATGTTATGTGTTTTTGTATCCTTCAAATAATTACAATAATAACAAAAATTAAAATCTAATTGAATAATTAATTTAATGTATGAGATTAGTGACCGTTAATCGATAGTTATTCTGATATCGTGAGATGCGGTCGGGTGTGATGTAGGTTTCAGAAAAACATTTTCTTTATCGTGCCAACGTTTCGATCTTTATTGAGATCATCTTCAGGACCTGGGATTTACAAACAATGTTTACGTTTAACAAATACATTTAGGATGTGGAAAAGTGAATTTATACAATGCAAAATATATTTTCTATTCAAACAAGATAAACACGATTCAATAAAAGATCGAAACGTTGGCACGATAAAGAAAATGTTTTTCTGAAACCTACATCACACCCGCCCGCATCTCACGATATCTGAATAACAATTAATTTAATGTAATGACTAACTAATCTGTTGTTGTTTATCATTTCTATTTCTTTTGATTATTCATTGTTTCTTGTTTTGCATAAATAAATACATATTTTCTTATAAATTTATACATCAACAAAAGTTTTGTAACGTGAATTATTTAATAAAAATGTGTAATACTTTTTGTTTTATTCAAATTAATAAAACGTTTATTCAATCAATCAAAAAACCCTCTCTCTCTCTCTCTCTCTCTCTCTCTCTCTCTCTCTCTCTCTCCTCTACTCACTCACTATCTACAAACTATATTTACTATCTGTCTGACTGTCTGCTTATTTCTGCTTATCTTTCGCTTTCTCTATATCTTTTGGTCCATTTTTCTCTCTCTCACTCTCTCTCTCTCTTTCTCTCTCTCTCTCTTCACTCTCACTCTCTCTTTCAATTTTTCACTTTCATTCAGCAGATGTTTAGCTGCATATCTATTTTTGCGATCCTGTTATGAAAAGCTCCGTTTGTTTTTTTTATGATCATTCACTTGCTCACCTTCATTGTTCTTTCCTAATCTTTTATTTTTTAAATTAAAACCTCTCTCTCTTACTTACCTCACTTCTTCTCACTTCTCCTATTTATCGGTCACTCCTATTTATCTAAATTTCTACCTATGTATGCATTTAATAATAATAATTTTACGTAATTAATCCAATTTAGAAAAAATGTCTATTCATACAATATAAACCTATACCAATATAAAAGCAAAACTAAGAAAACAAAGAAAAAAATTAAATATACCTACAAAAAGATCACGTTTATCATTGTTATTGCAAATTTTTAAACTGCCATTGAAAAATAATATAACATATATTATGATATTATATAAATAATATTAACAAACTATTACATAAAAATATGTTGATTTAGTAAGTAAAAATAAGAGTACTTTGAGCATATTTTGTTTTCAATATATTTCAATTCAGTAAAATTTTTAATTAGATATAATATAAAGTTAAACATGGAAATATATACATATACGAACAGAAGAGAGAGTTAAATAATTATACAAAAAATATTATTGTTGTAAATATAATGGAAGATATTTTAACTTAAATTATACATATGTAAGGTATTGGTTGAGATAAAAAAGCACGACAGCTCAAGTGGTAGAGCAGCGGCGCATTTAGCATAAGGTCATGGGTTCGAATCCCGATCGTGACACTGACTTTTTTTATCTCAATCGATGCCTTATATAAAGATTCATTAATTTAAAAATTATTCGGTTAATCGGACCACGAAATTTAAAAATTAAATTATACATAATAATTCAAGATGTAACATGCCTGCCCACTTATCTGTAGAATGAAGAAAAAGAATATTAAAAATAATAAGATTTGGAAAGTTATTGGCTGAACGCATCTTACTGACAATATATAGTTAGTTGAATGGTAGGAAATATGAAAATATCTATTTTGCCTGGTCAAATAGTTCAGTACAGGAAAACTAATTTGACTAAGTAAAAAAGGACTGTCAATACAGTAGATAATTATTTTGAAAAGACTAAGTTTGTCTATAGTCAGCAATAGTTACTCATATTTTATAGGCGAGAATTCAGAGAATTTTAAATTGAAAAAAAACTTATTGTATGTACTTTATTGCGCCATTTCTCTCCCCTCTCACTTCCTCTCTCTCATTCACTCTTCTTGTCTCTATCTCACTGACTTTCTCTCGTTCTGTTTTTCTATCGATCTATCTATCTATCTATCTATTAATCTACCTATGTCTACTTCTTCTTCTACCTCTCATAAAGCATAGGGTTAATAATACAATAAACATTATTCATTAATGGAAATAGTATGGAAAAGATAAAAGAAAAAAGAAGACTGTAAAATTACTATTAAATGCATTGCAAGGAGTTCTGATGTGGTAAAAAATGTGTAATGGGCCGTTCGTTTTTATGCTGGAAACATCTAGCGTTTAGCTATTAATGATATGCAACAAGGGCTTTATTTGTTTAAACGCCACGTCTGTCAATTAAGCCGGTGGAGAAGAGCGATCCTTCGCGTTTTTTTCTAACATCGTGGATCGAATGTTGAACCTGTGTCCAGAAGGGAAAAAAAGGGCCAGGAGTCGCCGGCTCAGCTCAGGATCAAATTTTTTACAGGATTATAACCCTTATTGGCCGTAATGTACAAAAAGGGCAAACAAGACACGTGAAGGTTGGTGTTTTATGTAAATAAGGAGCCATCCGAGCGTGGCGAAGACGATGATCGATTATCATAAATGTTACAAATTATAACGCGAGGTCGTATAGGTGACGACTTGTAAATTAACATAAGGAAAATGATCCTGATCTTCCTAGTGCCAACAGCGTCACATACTCTCTTGACAATAAAATTACACACAAAAGGGATGATTAAAACGATTTAAGTATTCATCATGTACATGTTTTATGTATTAAGAAAAAATTGAGGTCTGCGTGGAGACAAGTTCCGGGCATTTTGGTTGCCCTGCCCTGTTTTGGTTTGACCGAGTTGATTGGAGATTACAGAATTACAAAGATAAAACATGGAACGGCAATGAAAATTAACATTGGGTGATCTTTAAATTAGATTATATAGTCCTCCACTTTACGACCGCATTGTGTATTGTGCATCTCCATTTTTTAATCTAGAGCTCTTCGTAAAGGTTGAGGCCCGGAAACAATCTTCGCAACTTCCTATCTGGACTATAAAGGAGAGGAAGAACACAAGAGAGCATCACATACAATGATATGGTACACATACGGCTCCAAAACAAACGAAGGAACCGGATCAGGCGTTTTCTGTACAAGCCCAAAACATGAGCAATCAAACTCATTAGGGAAGTACACTTCGGTCTTTCAAGCGGAAATACATGCCATCAATGCTTGTGCCCTGGAAAATCTTAAAAGAGGTTACACTGCCATAAAAATCCCCACAAGATTTGATAGCCAAGCAGCCATTAAACCATTAGCATGTAAAAGAATCACATCAAAATTCGTCAGTGAATGCACCCAAAACCTCCAAAACTTTGAAAAACCCAACAACCTGAAGATATCTTGGGTGCCAGGACACAGAGGAATTTTTGGTAACGAGAAAGGAGACAGACTGGCCAGAGGAGGATCTGCAAGACCATACATAGGCTTGGGATAACAAAAACAAATATAGAATCCTTCATTAGAATGGATCCAAACAAAACAAAAGGAGAAATAGATAAACTCTAGCGGTGCTAGACATAGTGAACTTATGATGAAACAACCCTCACCGAGACTGGCAAAAACACTGCTGCAATTGGAGAAGGCCAAACTCAGAGGAGTGGTAAGACTACTAACCGGTCACTGGTATCTGAGAAAACATCTATACAACATGAGTATATACAGCGATGATCCCATTTGCAGATTATGTAATGAGGAGGAGGAAACAGCCACTCATATCATCTTCGAACGAAGCAACAGCTCAATGGAGGTTTAACCTAACGTACGGAAAAGACTTAGGGAATCAAATTGCAGCAGCAACAGTCAATGACCTGATACTTCTAAGAAGAAGGATTGAGTCTATTGACTGAACTAAGGAACTAGGAAGGTACAATAAGCCAGAAGGCTGCAGTGCCTGGGGAATACAATCCCCACTTCCTAGTATCCTTTTCTACCATACCATACCAAAGGTTGAGGCTTTTTACAGGACTACAAATTTTTCAGGGGCTCCTGTATGTATCCTTCAGGTCCTGGCTTTTCTTCACCTGGGTTAGGAATTTTAGCCTACATAGGCTTTTGCACCAACAGAGGACGTGTTAGCAGTCTGATATTCTAGTCCTAGCAATTTCTAGATTTAGTAGTTTTCTCGTTAGTTTCCGCGATGTTCCTTTGATTAACTTTTGAGAGGAGAACTTGTTATTAATCCATCGTCTAATGGATCCGCATTTATGGCAGTTTGGTAATCTACAAGGGTTCAGGGCCAATAGGTGTTCATATAGAACATTTTTTGGCCAATTTATCGGCTTCTTCCTTGCTCATCTGCCCTGTGTGGCCTGGCACCAAGACAAGGGTAATTTTTACCATTTTCCCCAATCTCTGTCAGGGCACTAATTCAGTGCCAAAAGACTGGACCTTACTGTCGATGCGACAATTGCCTTCAGTGCCGCCTAACTGTCCGAGTAGATGGCTATTCTTCTATTGACAATCCCCTGCCTTTTAACTCCCTAGCGCACTGTTCAATAGCCACAATTTCCACTTGAAAGACGGTGGCATATTGCCCAAGGCTTGGGTGACCTTACAATATTTGTACTTAGACTAAAAAGGTACAAAATTCATAATATCAATTAGAACCTGTTAATTTTTAATATTTTTATTTTCACAACAATTTAAATAGTAAAATTACTGTGATTTCTTGTACCGATATTGCAAATTTTTTTTGTTGGTTTGAGCGGAAACACCTTCTTCGCATAATTTTTAATCGAAAAAAAGTCTAATAAAAAAAAGATATTAATTACAGGATGGGCTTGTAATTACGAATGGCGTCGTGACTCCGAATGGCGGGTCGAGGCCAATGGCAAGAACGCTTCTAATGACTTGTCCACTTGACACCTCTGGAGGGGAGCCTGGAACCAGGTGGGGAACTTTTATTTATTTATTCCTCCTTCGTTTCCAATTGAGCATGTTTCTAATTACCAAAAATGTGGCATAAATTAATTCACCATAATTAAATATTTTTAAACAATTTATTAACATTTGGCAGCTTTTATCATCTAGCTTGTAAATAAATACATTAAAACGTGTCTAAGTCAGTTGGAAAAATATTACACATTAAACTATTAAAAAATAAATTTGAACAAACAAATGGACAAGAATGAAGATTTGCTAAGACACGTATAAGATTGTAGATATGCATTATATTAGTATACCAGTTAACAATCTAAAACAATTGGAATATATAGATAAACAGATANAAAGTCGGACAGGCAGAGAAAAAGTGAAATATATAAATAAATAGCAAGAGAGGAAGAGAAAGACTGTGGCGGAGAGTGAGGGGTGAGAAAGTTAATGTGATAGATAGCTAACAATAGAATGTGATAGGAAAAGAAAAATTAGAGGTTGCTAAGAATAAGAAAGTGAGAACAAGGATGACATATCTGACAAACATATAGATACATAGATAAAAATAGACAGATAGAGATGTGTAGAAAAATGATTAAAGAGAAAAGAAAAAGAAAAATATAATAATTTATAAAACAACACCCACTAAAACTCACATGCATTCACAAAACAACAACAACAAATTTGTTAAATAATTAGTTATTTAAACATAGAGATAATGCGATAGTGGAAGGAGAGTAGAATGAAGTTCGGTTAGAAAGCAAGGGGAGGAAATAGTGTGATACAAATTTTAAGTAACTGACTAATTAAATAATAATTATTTCCCTTTAAAATCCTCATTCATGATCAAAACAAAAATTTTTTTTTAAAATATAGGCGTTGAAAATATTTTATTTATTTATGGCTTTGTAAAAATGATTAAAAGTGTTCAATTCTCAATTGGTCACTTAAATTTATATCACTTTCCAGCTATATTGGAATTTCAAGAAAAAATCATTACAGTCAATATACAATGGCTTATTGTTCGGGTGAATGTGAATTGGGGAAAAAAAATTATAAAAATGCGTACAAAAGGAACCGGTGCTTTGTGTCCCTCCTTTGTTACTCCTGTATTTATATTTTCTCAGATTGGAAAGTCTTACTTTCTGCAAGACCAGGCTTGGAGGCGGAAAAGGGCAAGGAAAACCCCTTAGCTTTTATCTCGTCTCGAAGCGACCCTGGGGCGGCTCTTTTGCGACCCTGAAGAAAGAGTCATCCTCCTTAATTGTAAGCTTTGTTCCTCAAAACGGTGAAAGACCAACTTGCTGGTTCTTTACGTACATTATGTTTCCATGAAAATATGAAACAAAATAACTAGAGGGTTTTTGTAAATCCTGTGTGCTAATGGGCTAATTATGACTACAGGACGTTCACCTTTTTTTCTTAAAAACCCAACACATTTTTGTTTCTTTGCGGCTTGCTCTTAGTTAAATTTCTCTCTCCCACTCGTTCTCTCTCTCTCTCTCTCTCTCTCTCTCTTTCTTTCTCTCTCTTGCTCTACTATACTCTCCCTATGTTCAAATCTTTCTCTTGTAATTTTATTTTATATCTCTATTTTGTTTTAATTAACACTCATTCGATTATTATCTCGCTCTTTGTTTTTTCATTCTTTGTTTTACCTTTTTTTTATTACCTTGCTCCCTTAATTACCCCTCTCTCAACTCCACCCTCTATCTATGTCTGCCTTACTTCCGTCATTTCTCTTCCCCCTCTCACTCTTTCTCCCTCCCCTTTCTCTCTCTCTCTTTCTTTTCTCTCTCTCTCTCTCACTTTCTTTTACTACTATACTCTCCACTATATTCTATCTTTCTATTGTAAGTTTCTTTTTTATCTCTATTTTTTTTAATTAACACTCATTCGATTATTATCTCGCTCTTTGTTTTTTCATTCTTTGTTTTACCTTTTTTTTATTACCTTGCTCTCTTAATTACCTCTCTCAACTCCATCCTCTATCTATGTCTGCCATACTTCCGTTATTTCTCTTTCCCCCTCTATCTCACACTCTCTCTCACTCTCTCTCTCTCTCTCTCTCTCTCTCTCTCTCTCTCCCTCTCTCTCTCCTTTTCGCTTTTTCTATATCTACCTACATATCTAAATATCTACGTGTATCTACTCTATCTCTTTCTCCTCATTCTCGCTCTACCTATTTTTCTCTCCTTCTTTCCTTACTCTCTCTTTACCTCTCTTTACTCCTCTCTCTCTCCTCCCCCATCACTCTCTCTCTCTCTCTCTCTCTCTCTCTCTCTCTCTCGCTAGATAAATAGATAAATGTATACATTTAGAGGGATGAAAAATACAATTTATATTGAACTATTTTAGATAGATATTATTAGATGTTATCTTGTCTTTCTGTCTTTTTCCCACCAACTTAAAAATAAATGACACTTTAACCATAAGATTCATAACCCCTTTTTGGTATTGTATATAGCGTACAAAAATAACAATGATATTATATTTTTAGATTTTCTCCCTGGAGAAAATTGTTCGCGAAACTGTCCGCTGGGGTAAGTTTGGACCATTATTGAAAAAGGCTTTTTGCCGGAGTGTTTTTCGCAACAGTACAAGGAGTATTTCGCCAAGTTTACCGGGCCGTTGGTTCGCCTTTTATAGTTTTAAAGGCACTCTTTCCTTTCACCTGATATTCTTTTTTCTTTCCACGTTTTTTACTAGCGTTATGTTAATTCCAAAGGGATGAGAGCAAGGCTTAAAGCGTGACCTTAATTTTGTAATCTCGTTATAGAACGGTTATAAAGCCTGACAGGAAGCCCCGTAAAAAGACTTGAATTTTTTTTATCACCTTTTTTTTCTAAAAAGGAAAAAGTGTTTACATTTAATAAATTGAAAGCTCTTTAAGCCCTTCTCCGCTTCATTCTAGACAAAGCCGGGAAAAATCGGATGTTATGGGAGGGGGGAGAAAATAATTTGCATGAAAATTATCTTTCATGAGAATCTCCACCGACTTCCTTCCCATCCGCCCCTTTTCTGATCGGTATCTCCATTTTGTTGCCCGTGTAATTAGTTGTATTTCCTTAAACTTCCGAGGGAGAAAAATAAAGTTATCAGTTGAGATGGAGTTATTGAGATTAGAACGGGACGGGGTACTCGGCCAGGAACAATGTTGCCGTTTAATGAGAAAAATGCCCGACTTTCCCATAAAAAAACACGGCGCGTTAATTAAGCCGGATATTTCCGCCATCGTTAAGCCCAAAGCGCCAATTAAACACCAAGAGGCGGTCGACTGGTGGAAACGGGCAGGGGTTTATTTTCCAAAACGGTTAACCTTAAGAAGCCCCTATCGTTGAGCCGATAGCAGTCCATTACGGACTTATTGAAACTTCTACTTCAACTACCACAAAATCATTATCTCCAGTTACCATTTTCTACCTATTCAAGTCGCTTTTTATACTAACTTAAATCTAATCTTCCTTTCAGAATATAATTTTCGTTGTAACTCAAATTCCACTTCACCGGAACATGACTAAACTTAAATGGCATATGAAAGGGCAACAATTTGTGAGAACATCGATTGTAATGAAATGTTTTTGGTGATACTACGCTAAAAATATTAGAGTTGTTTCCAACCAATTTACCTGAAAGTGAGTGGATGTAGTTGACAGGAAGACCTGTGTTCAGAGCATCGACTAACTTCCTGAAATTCTACCTCTTCAGGTTGGGCATCCAGTGTCCTGTTTACCCTCAAGTACATCTTTCGTCACATTTGTGACTTCTAGCTACTGACATCGTTCGAGGCAAAAAAGGACTCTCATATCTCAATAACGTAGCTAAAGCCAAGAGCACACTTACCCGATGATACCCGACGCAAATCCAAAGACCAATTTTATTACCTCCATGCACATCCGCCCGATGCTATGCTACCCTACTCTACGCTCTGCGATCCCCACTCTCCAGATTTTCGTCGGGTCGCATCGAGTACAGTCGAAGACAAAAGGACCGGAAACTCATATTTTTATTCAACCTACATGTATTACTACCGTTATATTAATTACAACATACTTATTTTAATATAAACCAAATTAACCGAGATCAAAAATTCTTTAGTTTCTATTTTAAAAAAATTAATTTTAATGGTTTGGTAGAAAATTGATCAAAACATCGGAATACCATTTTTTTGATGTAATGAATTTAATTAACCATTTATTACACGGTTTTGCTCATAAAATTAACTAACAATTTATTTCAAGGTTTTGCTCATAAAATGACACCATTTCCGTCGAGTAGCTTCAGTACTGGACACTCATATTTTTGTAGTTTATTTCAAACTAAGTATATGTAATTTTGTCGTTATATTAATTATAACATTCCTATTTTAATGTAAACCAAATTAAACCGTTTTTTTGGTACATTTATTTGGTATTTACAACTACAAGTGATGTATTAAGTAAATATGTTCGTATATGTTGAATTATCATTTGAGGCTCTTGTAGGAGAAGTTGCCCAGTGGAAACACTCCTTCACACTGATATCTTGTTCAGTCTTCACACAATGAGAAGGTCGCGGGGCCACTTTCGCTTCAGGCGTCTTGGAGGATTTTCAGGTATGGTTGGAAGTGATAAATTTCGTACGAATAGATTACTGTGTGTGTTCAGTGATTGATGAAATTTTTTATATCGGGTTTTGATGAGTTCGTGTACAAACGGGATGTGTAGGTCTTTATGGATAGTGTAATTTGAAACGTAAAATGGAGCATTTATAATTTGACGGAGAATTTTAGATTGGATTGATTGGAGACGCTGGGAATTGGAATCCTTGGTTGAGCCCCACACTTCACAACCGTACGCCCAGAGAGGTCTAATCATTGTCTTGTAAATTAAAAGTTTATTTTCAAGGTCTAATTTTGATCGTGAGTCGAGTAGTCTTTTTAACAATTTATAACGTCGGTTTGTTTGCTGTCTTTTCAGTCTTGTATGGGGATTCCAAGTCAGTCGTTCATCCATGATCCGAAACTGGTAACTGGAAAAGTCCAAGATAACGATCAAGGTCAGTGGTAGGCAATGGAATTCCATTTATATTCACCGCAGGACAGACATTTTTACGTAAGGTAAAATTGATCTGTGTGCTTTTTGTTAGGTTTACCTTTATTCTCCACTTTGTGAACCATATTATTAATTCATTCAGGTGTTGTTGTAAGTGTTGAGTGTTAATTGAGGGGTCCGAATTGCGTGTAAGAATCGCTGTAACATCAGCGAATGTGTGTGTCGAAATGTTAACGTGTGTAGGAATATCTGCAGTGTATATGGAAAATAGAAAAGGGCCAAGTATGCTTCCCTGAGGAACACCCTCCCCTATGCGTATATAAGGAGAGAATTCAGTTCCCTGACGGACTCGACAAAATCGATCCGTCAGATCAGATCTCAGTATAAGATAGTACGTATGAGGGAGGATGTTCCTCAGTTAAATTAAACGAGATCAAAAATTCATAAATTTTTATAAAAAATATTTAATTATGATGGTTAGGAAGAAAATTTACCAAAACACCGGAATAACTTTATTTAAAACAATTAAATTTAACAAACAATTTATTACATGGTTTTGCTCAAAATAGTGCATTAAGAACAAAAGAGGCGTTGCAATTGTAATAGTGATTTGGGGTACACGCTGTGTGACTGTACGTGACGTGATCACTTGAGGCTTGAGTTCGCATAGATGTGCACACCCTACCAAACGTGACAAGGCGTCGGGCAGCATTGGTTGGCGTCCCATCGGCTAAGTGTGTTCCCGGCTTAAGGGCGCCATTACTTCCTGGCGTAGCCACCAAGAACTCGCAAAAAACGCAAAAAGTAAGTTCAACACCTGCATCGACAGTAAAACACTATCAGGAAATGGCTCAACCAAACCATACCTGCAGTAAAACCAGAAAAATATTTTGGACTATTTCAAGTTTTCAATTAATTTCCATCCAATAGGCATCTGAAAATATTGCGAGTGGCAGAAGATAGATTCTTCTAATTGGTACGAAAACGATGATTTATACAGTCTGAAAAATTTCTTATATCATAGGAAAGACATTTTTTGCGTACATCAAGACTTTGATCACTGTACTGGCCACTCTGACACCCCGTTCAAGAGTCGTAGATCGTCAGATAACAGGAGACAACCCTGATGAACACCCGATCCCCACCAAAAATGCTTTAATACCCGAGTAGCCTGTAAATGCCGAGGATGGTTCTCTTCAAGCTAATGTTGAATTTTAAAGTCTTCCGGCCAAAATTGAAAAGTTTTAAAAACGAAAGCCCCTACCTTACCACATTTGTTGAGAAATTATAACTTAACACACCTCTTAAAAATTTGATGAGAGCTTATCAGGCAATGAAGCGCCATGTTAAGAAGAGAGTAAACATTTCAAAAATGTATATACTATGAATAACTAGGTAAATAATTTCATTTTATATGTATTTATTTAATGATTATACCTTAATTATTTATTTTTTCGTTTCATTTTTATCCTTTCCATTACATTAGCCTCTACGGTTATCTAGGATTTTGTTTCTTTCTACTTTCCTTGTATTAATGTAAGCTCTACAGATAGTTTTATATTTGTAAATATTTTACTTAATTTTGGTTATTTTCTTTGTTATTAAAAAAAATAATTTCCAAGATATTTAATTTAAGCAAACTCGTAAAGAGATAAAAACATTGACACATGATTTCCTTATACCTACTTCTTATTTTCCATATGTTACTTTTTTGAAGTTTGTTATGGATCTTTTTGTTGTTATTCACAATTTGTTATACAATTTGTTATGAAAGAGGCGTTAATGAAGGTGAGTGGAGAGGAAGAGCCGTCCGCCAAGGGGGTGAACCCACCGAATATGTTCAACCTGCGACTCGAACAGCAGGCCCGGCGCGTCATGGAGAAAATCCACTTGCGGAAAAAGTTCTTCGGTACGGTGATGCCGAACGTGTACGGCTGGAAGCCGCTCATGAGGAGATACCATTCCAGCTTCGAACTACGGTCCGACGTTTCGGCCTGGAACGGGGAGGAATACACCGAGGACGATTACATCGAATTCATAGACGCCATCGAATCGACGACAGGCCATCAGGCGGATTTCTCGCATTTGGAGGGCATCGTACAGTCCTGGGAAAGGCGGGGGCAAGAACAGGAAAACAACGAGGATGTCAAACTCGACGAGATGCCGTTCAACGCTGAAAGCCTCATCTTCGAAACGGCTCCAGAGGGCAGGGTTTACAAATGTAAAATAAGAAGGGAAAAAAGAGGGACGTTTCCCGTCTTTTGCCTCTACTTCCAGCACGCGCCAAAGAAAAGGACCTTCCTCCTTGCCGGTAAGAAATGTATGTTCAGCAGATCGGGTAGCTACACGATATCAACAGATCCTGACAACTTTTCTCGAAAGGCTCCCACTTACATAGGAAAGTTGAATTCCAACCTGATAGGCACAAACTACACCCTTTACGACGTCGGTAGGTACTCGAATCGGGACTTTTCCATAGAGCTGGGCGGGATTATATACAAGAAGAACCTGTTCGGTCTGAAAGGACCGAGGAAATTCACAGTGATCCTCCCTTCCGTGGATAGTGACGGATCGAGGACAGAGATTTCAGCGGGAAAGAAGTCGAGAAGCTCCATCCTCCACGAATCCTTCAGGAACAACCAGACGAACGGCATTATTACTTTTCAGAACAAGACGCCCACCTGGGACGCCACCAAGAGGGTCCATGTGATCAACTTCGAAGGTCGCGTAAAGAGGGCGTCGGTGAAGAACTTCAAGCTTGTCCGGGGCGTCGAACCGGAATCCCTCGTCATGCAGTTCGGCAAGATCTCGCGAGATTCCTTCTCCATGGATTACAGCTACCCGCTTTGCGCTCTCCAGGCGTTCGGAATAGCCCTGAGTAGTTTCGACTACAAACTCGCCTGCGAATAGGTCATCGGACAGAGAAGTACGATTTATTTTATCAGCGTAAACTAGTTCGTGTATCGACTTGAAGGAACTGAATCCCGGGATCCATACCACATGGAAGCAATATTTTTAATAAATATTTTTACGATTTTATTTTTAACCTTTTTTCAACTAAAATATTATCATTTGTATCCAAAATTTACAATAATGGTTTGCTAACAGAATCAAACACCTTCCAAAACCTTTTTTCTCAAATTTTAAATATTTTCTAATTTTTATAATCAATTAAACTTAATCGACAGAATCCACTTTCGGGCCGAGCAAAATGGCGACTGATGGTTTTTTTTGTTAATCTATCCCCTCTTTAGAAATTTTCCAGCTGACCCATCCATGACCAATCAGATTTCTCGGGTTTCTTCCTAATTCGAAAATTTGAAAATTTTAATTGGGATGGGCCATCATCACAGTACCTGCCTGTTTGAAGAATGGTTTGCCGTTAACCAATTAAGATAACGACAAAAAATTGCGAGCCTGTGGATTTTTTTTCATTTTTGCAACGAAATTATAAATGTGTGGTGTTTAGTGACCGTTAGTCAATATTTATTCGGAGATCGTGAGATGCGGTCTGGTGTGACGTAGGTTTTAGAAAAACATTTTCTTTTTGGTGCGAACTTTCGAACTTTATTGAGATCATCTTCAGGGTCTGGGATTTATAAACATTGTTTGAATTTTACAAATGCATGTAGGATATGGAAACGAATTATGAATTTATACAGTGCTAGAAAACTTTAGATTAAAAAAATTGAATTTAAAAAATGCTAGAAAATTTTACATGTAAAAAAAGAATGAATTTATACAATGCTATAAAATTTCAGATTAAAAAATTGAATTTATACAATGTTAGAAAATTTTTGATTTAAAAAAAGAATGAATTTATATAGAAAATTTTAGATTAAATTTTTTTCTAGCATTGTATAAATTCATTCTTTTCTTTTAATCTAAAATTTTCGAGCATTTTATAAATTCAATTTTTTTAGATCTAAAATTGTCTAGCTTACACAATACACAAATCAAAATGTAAATTCTCTATTTCTATGTTTTCATTTTATTTACTAATTATAAATTTACGTTTTTTATAGATCATACCAAAATAAATTGTATACAAAAAATTTTTAGTTAATGTCTATCTATTTGTTTATGGACGACTGACGATGTTACCTAGCCTCTTTCCTGTCGTACGTTTCGAGTGCTGGCACACTCCCCCTCATCAAGATTGCTCCGTCCACAAGCGATTCCATAGATTTTTCCATTGCCAGACGCTTTCTGAGATAATCTGCTATAAACATAACTAAACAAGCTTGGATCTTAGGAAATAGTAAACGAATGTCAAACTTGGCTTAGTTCATTGAAAGTGTCTGGTTAAGGTTAAATGGAGGTTAATTAAAGGGCTCGGTCTTAAGTATCAAATGAGCCATTTCCAGCAAATAGAATACTTGAAATATGATCAAAATGATTAATACAAGCGCGGTGAACATTTGACGAAATTTTTCAATTAATTAATCTTTTTGTAAGGTATTGGTTGAGTCAGTGTCACGAGCGAGATTCGAACCCACGACCTTCGGCTAAATACGCCACTGCTCTACCACTTGAGCTATCGTGACCAACCTCCCATCTCAACCCCACTTTTTTTTTTAATTTTCCCTCCTTTTTGCCATTTTGGGTTGAGATGGGGTGTTGGTATGGATCGAAGTCACGACAGCTCAAGTGGTAGAGCTGCGGCACATTTAGCCGAGGGTCGTGGGTTCGAATCCTGCTCGGAACACTGACTTTTTTTATCTTAACCAATACCTTACACAAAGATTAATTAATTGAAAGATGTTATTTGGTCAATCGGACCACGAAATCTAATGAGTTTGACGAAATATTTTTCATGGTTAACGCACACTTAACTATGGTTTACCTTCTAGTTGATTGGTTACATGTGCACGCATGATTCTATTTAATTTAATCTTGCAATAAAAATTATGAGCGTATTTACGTGCAAAGACACCTTATATATTTTTCTCAAAACAAGTCATAACAAAAAAAGCTCAGGTTGATAAAATTCCCTTTGTATTACAAGGAGAGGGCAAATTTAACTCCTCCCTCAATATTGCAAAGGTGGGAAGCTCTTAGGATAAATAGATACCGCCGTACACCCCTCATATCTCTGTTAAGGTATGAAATGAGGGTTCTGGAGGGAGGTTTTGTTATCCTGCCAAAGGTAAACATAATCCCCTTACGGTCGGAAACCTTTGTAAAGCTTCTACCAAGAGCGTTGCCCGCCAGCCGTCCTTTGTGGGAAAGCCAATAATCACGCACAATTCGAATGTGTGGGGGCGACGTTAAATATTGAATTTGCTAATTTAATTATATTCAAAACGAATTAATTAAATTATAAACGAAAATACTTTTCTTTCTAGATAATATTTCGACTTATAAAAATAAAGAAAAAAATGAGATTATCTTTAATTCGAAACAAAGCTAATATCGTTGCTATTATTTCGTTCAAATCTCTGCAGAAAAGGACTTAATTTTTACTATGTTCTCAAAACATTTGAACGACTTTTCCCAACCATTCTAGTTCGTACCTAACACCCAATTTAGTTTCACAGTGAATATCTCCTGCCTGGAGCAGCTCCATAGAAGAAGAAGAAGACGAAGAAAAAAAATAACTTTATTCTGGGACTGGTGTCCCCTTAGAATAATTTACATGAGACAAAATNGATAGGAGAAATGCTAGAGCCTTGGGGCACCCCAGATTTTAGAGTAATAGAAACCCTGACAACAAAAAAATGTCACGTTGTTTGAACAGAGAATAAGTGTACACGAGTTGTGCTATACAACGCTAGAGAGAGGAGAAAATAGATAGGCAGATAAAAGGTAGAGAGATAGTAAGACATTGATATATATGATTAAATATGTGACAGATAAGATAGATAGCTTCACACATGTAAGGGAGGATGGGGTAGAGAGGGAGAGAGAGAGGGAAAGAAAGAGATATAGAGATAGTTGATAGTTAGATATTAGATGGTTACAGAGATAGAAATAGACAGCCAGATAGATAGATAAATAGTGAAATAGATGATAAGTAGATAGAGAGCTAAAGAAAGATATAAAGATAGAAAATAACGAGAGACAGATAGATACAAATTGCAAGATAGCAGAAAAATAATAACGGGAAGAGACAAGTACCTGACAGTATAACCAGATATGTAGCAAGGTAGTTAGATAGTTGGATAGATAGATAGATAGTATTAGTACATATAATCAGACAAATAACACATAAAAATGTGTATGCTGACACCCAAAGAAAAATAGAGAGGAAGAAAAAGAGCACGTGCGCATGAGAGGATGTGATATAAATATATATTTNTATATATATATATATATAGAGAGAGAGAGAGAGAGAGAGAGAGAGCTGTAGAGAGCGAGAGAAAGAGAGAGAGAGAGAGCTGTAGAGAGCGAGAGAAAGAGAGAGAGAGAGTGAGAGAGTGTGTGTGTGTGTCTGAGGGTTATATGAATCTATATGAATCTCGGCGTGCCAGAAAAAGACAGTTTGTAAGTATGTATTTAAATGCCAGCGACAGTTAAAATACTGCATTCCTATAATATAGCACATAACAAAATATCTATATTAAATAAAAGAACAATCACCAAAACTTTTTCACAAAAAAAATTTAATTATTATATTTGTTAAATGCTAATTTTTGATATTAGGATCAGACGGCCAAGATTGATTATTATTATTCCCTTTCTCTCGAACAAGGTGTCGGTGGACGGTACAATAAGCCTGGATCCCACAGAGCGCAAGGAAAAAATGTATTGAAAGGCATTAATTTATTTGAACATTATTTAATTTCTGATCATACAACACAGGAAACTTTCTTTTCTGACCTCCTCAATTAGTTAATTTGCATCCATTTTACCAAATAAAATTATACTAAGATTATGAAAACATAACCGAGAATAAATATAGATAAACGAAATATTTAAAAAAATATTTAAAAAAAATAAACTACACTGCATCCCACACGGTACGTGTCCGTCAAATATTAAACCAAACTAGACGGGTACGATGCGGGGTCGGCGCGGTGCGTTGGAGCGAAGATGTGGGGACTAGCCGGCTCACTTCCATTGTCCTAATCGCTCTCCGTGTGACGGCAGACAGTCGGCCATCACGCGGTGAGAGCCCGATGCTGTCAGTTGAGGTCTGGCCTTTAGGCGTAACACGACGCTTATCACTGTAAGGTAAAGGTTCCGGGTTCGAATGCAGGGCCACTGGACACCCCGTACAAGAAAGAGGGAGTAATAATAATCAACCTTGGTCGTCTGATCCAATCATCAAAAATTAGCATTTAAAAAATATAATAATTAGATTTTTTTGTGGAAAAGTTTTCGTAATTGTTATTTTATTTAATATAGATATTTTGTTATGTGCAATGTTATAGGAATGCAGACTAACTGTCGCTGGTATTTAAAGATCTTGAATTTTTTTATATCAGAGTTATACATTTTTATGCTAGATACACATATTAAGAGAGAGAGGAATTTCGTTTTAATGATTACTTATAGGTTGAGAAATCCTACCCACCTGCGAGTCAATTAGAGTTATGAGCCATTCCCTACTGGGACCCGGAAAAGGCCTGATAGGGGGAAAAACAAGCTCTGAAAGGATTTTCTGTACTCCCTCCGCCGTTTAGAGTCATCCGTCTCATGCCGTTTTGTTCCTTCTTAAGCCTAGTTGGCCGAAAATAAATGACGGTCTTCCCTCGGGATCAGCGATCCTCTCGGCGGCGTCACCGTCTGTCTCAGCGGCTCTTTCATGGACTCCTAATCTTATCTCGCCCAACGTTTGACAAGGATCTCCGAGGGAAGTGGATTTGAAAAAGAGAATCAACTCTGAAAGGATCAGATTGCGTCACGGGCTTGAATCCGAAACGTCTAATTGCGCATTATAAAGAAAAGCAGATGTCTAAGTTAAAAACAAGCTCCAGTGCTGAGATAGAGTTTACTAGAATAACAACAACTATTATATCCAAAAGTTACAAATAAAGACTGTAATTACTTGAAAAATATCATTCCTTCTCTTCATTATCTATCCATCCATCTTTATACATATTTTTTTGGGTGCTTGTGCGACAGATATATTTGTCTGGGTATCTATCTCTTTCTTTCAGTCATTCTCGAACTCTCATTCCCACACTCTCAACATTCGTTTCTAACTCTCTTTCTTTCCCTCCCTCTTCCACATGTAGTTATCTTTTTTGTCTCTATTTCGTTTTAACTATCACTCATTCACTTACACTCTTGCTCTCTGTTTTATCTTTCTTTCACCTTTTTTATTACCTTTCTCTCTAAGTTACCTCTCTCTTCAACTCCACCCTCTAACTATGTCAGTTTCCTTTAATATTTTTTCCTTCCTTTTTCTCTTTCCTCTGTCTGTCTCACTCGCTTTATCCTCCCCCCATCACTCTCTCCCTCTCTCTCTCTCCCTCTCTCCCTCTCTCTCTCTCTCTCTCTCTCTCTCTCTCTCTCTCTCTACTATATATCTTCCTCTTGTAGTTTTCTTTTTTATCTCTATTTCGTTTTAGCTATCAGTCATTCACTTACTCTCTCGCTCTCTGTTTTACCTTTCTTTAACCTTTTTTATTGCCTTTCTCTCTAAGTTACCTCTCTCTTCAACTCCACCCTCTAACTATGTCTGTTATTCTGGTCTCCCTTCATAACGAATAAATCTTTCGCCTTTTAACTATGTCTGTTTTACTTTAATATTTTTTCCTTCCTTTTTCTCTTTCCTCTGTCTGTCTCACTCTCTCTCCTCCCCCATCACTCTCTCTCTCCTCTCTTTCTCTCTCTCAACTATTCTCTCTACTATATATCTTCCTCTTGTAGTTTTCTTTTTTTATCTCTATTTCGTTTTAGCTATCAGTCATTCACTTACTCTCCGCTCTCTGTTTTATCTTCCTTTAACCTTTTTTTATTGCCTTTCTCTCTAAGTTACCTCTCTCTTCAACTCTACCCTCTAACTATGTCTGTTTTACTTTAATATTTTTTCCTTCCTTTTTCTCTTTCCTCTGTCTGTCTGTCTGTCTCACTCTCTTTCTCCCCTCTCTCTCTCTCTCTCTCTCTCTCTCTCTCTCTCTCTCTCTCTCTTTCCCTCTCGTATTCCCTCTCTTTTGTCTCTTACACGCTTCCTCTGAAAAAATAAGGGAAGTTTCATTCAGGAAAACCTGTTGTTTGGTTGTGACGATCATTTTTGTTTATAGTCGGCTATAAATAAAATACTCTATTTAACTGTAACTTAAGATAGGCCAAACTGATGTTATAGCAAGTACTTGTGTCCGAGCCTTACCTATGATCCAATACTGGCACAAATAATCAATATTCTACGATTTACTTTTTATTTATCTAAAGATCTATTTACGCCACGTCCATCAAAGTTGTAATATTGTGCTCCTCCTTGTATAATTTAACTTATACATATCGTATAACTCTTTACTTCTATTTACTAGTTTCAGTTTTTCTTTATCCGTATAATTCTTCTCATCAGCCTATAGAGTAGTACAATATATAATACACTACACCAAAATAGTGGTACCTGTTTTTACATTCTCAATATTTCATAAAGCCTGTTTAGAAAGTAATTCCTTTGATTTTTCTGCAGTTTTACGCCTAGGAGAATGTTGACAAAGACGTTTCTTGGTACCTACGTGCTTCTTTACCGATCTTGTTTTAGATCTTATTTTTTGATGTTTTAGTCAGGGTGTCAGTTGTGATTAGGTTTACAGGTTGGAAGATTGTACGAGTTTGTCTGTTTCTAATAGTGTCCCGCTTTACCTGTAACCAACAACGCAATAAATTTGTTGCCACCACTGCTTGTCACAACTAATAATATTAGATGATTATTTAGAGGCCTTCGGCCGTTGTCGGCCTCCGAAATAACAGCCGAGGGAATTAATGCTGGAGAGTGTCCTCCGACGACGCCTGGCCCAGTAATTGCTCGTCAAACACTGCTTTTAATCTGAATATTCATCACAGCCCTTCGCTCTTTCTCCCTTACGCCCTTGGACCATTTTTAAAATACTGGCGCGTGGCGTATCGCACTTTTGCGAACAACATCCGCCCATGCTGAAACTTCATGCCCAAATTAATTGCCTATATTCGACGATAAGCTAATTGGTCGTTACCGTATCATTTAGCTATTAGACGCTTCCAAACCTGCTTAACCAGTATGAAATTATTCATACCCTTATCTTAATTCAGTAAATATACTTTATAATCTGAAAACAACAAATAAACGATTCATGAAGCTCATAGAAATCTTTAATTTACGGCTCAAGTTTATAATAATACGAACGAAGTTAGGTACAGTTAATAGGTTATTGGCATAGTATTTTTTTTTCACTCAGTACTTACAAGTATTTAACGCTAATAAGCTAGAATTTCTAATATTATAGGCAATTCTAATAATTTCAAATAGAGATAATTTCGGGTATTATAAAGTATTGTGATTAGTTGGCGGATTTTCCCTCCGGTTGGACGAACCAGCTAACGTTCGACGGACTTACGGACTTAGTAACGACCTCACAGTAGTCGGTCTCAGATGTTCCCACCTTTACTCATGTGTTGAGAACCATGTGGATCTTGAACGTCCGGACTTATCCCCGAGGGGACTTTTCAGACGTCCAGTGTTCTCAAAGAGAACACCAGGAGGATGGACTTGTCACATCCCACGGCTAGCGAGGTAGTGCAAGTGCAGAAATGCCATAAAAAGGACATACATGTGCCTTGAAAAAAGCAGTTTTGTGCTTTCCGGCCTTTTCAGCCGTCCCTTTCACCAGCTCAGAAGAGATCGAGAAGGAACTCTATCTCCGGCTCCGGTTGTAGGTACCCTCTAGCTAAGGTTCAATTTGTTTGCAAACCACGACCATCACGAGTACAAACCTTTATTAATAGAGCCGCTTGGATGCTTTACTCCCGTGGTTCAGTATTATTTTTGGTTGAGATAAAAAAGTCAGTGTCACGAGAGGGAGTCGAACCCACGGACCTTTGGCTAGATACGCCGCTACTCTAACACTTGAGTTATCGTGACTTTGATCCGTTTATCTCAACTAAAATCCTTAATTAATTGAAAGATAATAATTGGTCAAGCAGACCACGAAAACTAGTGAATTTAATAAGTTAAAATGAAGTATATCTTCACTAAAGTTATCCGTGGCCATTTCATATGTCGCCGAGAATCAAATAGATTACACGACATTTGAAAATTGACAAAAAGGAAGGAAAAGTTAAAAAGTGCGGTTTTGGTGTCCGAGTGGATCGAAGTCACGATAGCTCAAGTGGCAGAGTAGCGGCGTATCTAGCCAAAGGTCGTGGGTTCGAATCCCGCTCGTGACACTGACTTTTTTATGTCAACTAAAAACCTTAATTAAATGAAAAATTATTTCTAAAATGGGACTGATCACTCACCCGGGAGTACATACGAACCCCCTAATGATGCACCCGTGGCCTGAGGGGTGCGGGTTGTTTGCTTCTTAAATCCAATAGATTTTGTGGTCCGATTGACCAAATAACCTTTTTCAATTAATTAATCTTTATCTTAACCAATACATTACTTAAAGGTTGAATAATGTCCGCTTTTATGCCATTTGGCCGGCTCGAGGACTTGCGGTAAGAAGCCGCAGACTGGAGGAACGAAAGGCATAGTAACAGTACAATGCAGTTCATTCATACGTTCAATTATATTATAATTATTTTCACGTTTATATTTTTTGGACTACGATATATATGGAAGATATTTTTAAAATTAACATTAAGGACATATTTATTTAGAAATCGTGAGATGCGGTCTGGTGTGATGTAGGTTTCAGGAAAAAAAAATTCTTTATCGTGCCAACGTTTCGATCTTTCTTGAGATCATCTTCAGGGCCTGGGATTTACAAAAATTGTTTACATATCGCAATTACATTTTGAATGTGGGAAAGTGAATTTATACAATGCAAAATATACTTTTTATATATTCAATCAAACTATTTCTACTCACTCAAAGAGTCTTTTCGTCTACTCGCCGTGTCGTGTCTTTTCTATACCGATATCCTTCCCCACCCCTTCAAAATCCAACGCATATAAACACAAAATAGCAAAATCTCACTGGCACTCTCGACAGGACACTCAAGAATGGCACAATTACACAGAAGACACACACTTTGATGAATAGAAATACTTTGACTTAATATATAAAAAATATATTTTGCATTGTATAAATTCACTTTTCCACATCCAAAATGTAATTGTAATATGTAAACAATTTTTGTAAATCCCAGGCCCTGAAGATGATCTCAATAAAGATCGAAACGTTGGCAGGATAAAGAAAATGTTTTTCTGAAAACTACATCACACCAGACCGCATCTCAGGATTTCTAAATAAATATCGATTAACGGTCACTAATCACCACACATTAAGGAGATAAGAGATCGGGTTTGTTTGATATGAGAGGCAAATAACCGATTTTATATTTTCCAAAACGTCGATTTCACAGGTCACTGCTTTACTTTGATACTTGATATTAATTGATAACGAGTTGAAAATTCCGCGAATCCGCGGTAAAGTGTATCGAACTATGTGACGAACGTGAAACAGGGATCGAGTGCCGAACCTTTGTAATATCCAATATGCCTCGGCCAATATATATGTTGTTACAAGTTCAATTATTGAAATTGAAACAATTCCTAAAACATTAATTTACCTACTGGCCTGTTTGGAAAAGGCTTGTACCCACTAATTATCGGATCCTCAGGCCGTTCGGGGTGTAATCGGTTTTGTCGGTTGTTTGCAATCCGGGTGTAATGACAATGGTAACGGCCCCAAAACCCTCCGGGACCGTCCGAGCCGAATCCACATTTAATCTGAGTTAACAACCTTCCATTCAAAATCGGAAACACCTTTCATAATAAACTCTTGGCAAATTGGCCTCCAAACCCAGGTCAATACGATAAAATTATAAATGAAATATTTTTAATAAAAAAAATTTAAAGATCTGCGATCAACACACTATGACAGAAGGACATCAAGAGATAGTATAGTATAAATGACAGAATTTTCAATTTCTTTAATCTGTCTAAAACTTTTTGTGCAAAAATTTTCAAAACTTATTCAATTACAATTAATTAAGGTTTTAGTTGAGATAAAAAAAGTCAACCGCACGAGCGGGATTCGAACCGACGATCTTCGACTAGATACGCCGCTGCTCTCCGTGGCCATTTCATTTATCGCCGAGAATCCAATCCGATAACACGATATTTGAAAAATGGCAAAAAAGAGGGAAAATTCAAAAGGTGGGGTTCAGATGAGAAGTTAGTGTCCGAGTGGATCGAGGTCACAATAGCTCAAGTGGTAGAGCAGCGGCGTATCAAGCCGAAGGTTGTGGGTTCGAATCCCTCTCGTGCCATTGACTTTTTTATCTCAACTAAAAACCTTTATTAATTGTAATATATTAATTGGTCAAGCGGACCACGAAATTAGTAAATTTACTGTATTCCATAGGGCTGCCAATATCAGATTGTCACACCTGACACTTGTGTTATAGAAACGCATATAAAATGATTGTTAATATTCAATAAATAAAATTAACGCTTGTGCCACTCACTTTATTTTCCACTTGTTTTATGCTATGAAAACTCGTTTCCTTCATAAAACGCATCAATTATTGTGGAGATGCAATGTAGTGAAAAAAAGAAATGAAAACCCCGTGGTATTAATTTAAATTTGTGTTTCATTACATGTTAAATTTCTATTGCATTGTAAAAGAAATTAGAGTAATAATAAAAAAATATATGCTTGTACAATAAAAAACATTTTCTTACCAGATACATCCTTTTTCGTAAGTAATTCTCACAAATATTTTAAGTTCTATTTAAATTTAACATAATAGTCTTTTCAATTCAATCGGAAACGGCCAAAACATAACGAATTTATAAGTTGGTAGTTATTGAACATTTCGATTAAACCGACCATCACTGTTCTTATCTATTAGACGGGGTTTATGCTTCTCCGGAGGGGTATCCCTGCGACTTTTTCCATGCTTATACCCTGATGATGACACTGGTTAATAGTGTAAACGGTAAAAATTATTCTTACTATGTAAGGTCTTGGTTGAGATAAAAAAGTCAGTGTCACGAGCGGGATTCGAACCCACGACTTCCGGCTAAATACGCCGCTGCTCTACCACTTGAGATATCGTGAATTCGATCCTAGGAACTTCCCATCTCAACCCACCTCTCGAAATTTCCTTCCTTTTTGCCATTTTTCAAATGTCGTGTAATCTGTTTGATTCTCGGCGACAAATGAAATGGCCATGGAGAGTTTTAGTGAAGTGTAGTTCATTTTGCTTATTACATTTATTAGGTTTTGTGGTCCGATTGACCAAATAAATTCTTTTCAATTAATTAATCTTTAATTAAGGTTTTGGTTTGGATCAAAATCACGATAACTCAAGTGGTAGAGTAGCGGCGTATCTAGCCGAATGTCGTTGGTCCGAATTCCGCTCGTGACACTGACTTTTTCTTTCAAACAAAACCTTAATTAAAGATTAATTAATTGAAAAGAATTTATTTGGTCAATAGGACCACAAAACCTAATAAATGTAATTATTTTATTGTTATAAAAACAAATCAAATAAATGTCAATCAATAAACAAGTTTCCAAAATCTTTAAAAACTATGGCTACGCCATTCAGCATGAAGTTTCCACGCACAGTTTGTCAAAAATATCAAAATTTTAAAAATGGTATTTGTTCTGTTCGGCCGAGTAGATAAGCGATCGGATTTCGTCTTGTGAAACAAATCCCATTCTTCGACATATGCGGTTTTAAGCTACGCTTGTTGGAGGTGGCGAACGATGTCTGAACCGTCTCTTCATCACATCCCATAAGTGTTCTATGAGATTCATGTCAGTAGACCTTCATTGCGGTAATTCTTACATACTATAACTACTATATTTGCGAATAGCCCTACTCGATACCTTAAAAGTACTAGACGTCTAGAGAGAAGGCTATTCTCACGAGGCATTCTGATGATTGTTTTACATCTTACCTTGTATTACGTTTGGAGTGGACTACTTATCATGGAAGTTAAATGTCCGTTCAGTGGTGCGGTGAGAGCAGTAAAAAGATTTCGCCGTCGTACATGTAGACGACCACTACCTTTATTTCGATGGAGACTTCTGGTGGTTCCAAACCTCTGTAGACCATCATGGATAATAGAGCGCGGCACACCCACGACTTGGACTATGTAACGGAAGCTTCGTCCGTCGTTGGCCAAGAGCATCGGGCTTTCTCGACTTAAAGACTTTTAAGAGTGAAAAATGATTGTCAAAGAAAACGATTTAAAAACTAATTAGCTACAAAAAGTGTCTCTTGAAAAGATGAAATTGAAATGATTTTCTTTATTTTTAAACTAAAGAGTGTAAAAGGTTAGGTAGCACTCTATAAAAATATAACCCATTATTAATGCTGTAAGGGTCATCGGTGGCAGCAAAGGTTTAGTCGTGACAGCGTTTATCACTGTAAGCTAAAGGTTCCGAGTTCCAATCCAGCTGCATTCAAACCATACTTACAATGAGGCGTTTTTCGAAAACATCGACACCCCGATGGCTTATATGACTTAGCTAGGTCTAGTTAAAATTAATATTTATTTCAAATATTGTTAGGTTCTTTCTTTAACAAATTATTATGATTAGTTAAATATGTATAATATTTTTATTATTAATTATTTATTATTATCATTTATTATTAATTAATTGTAATTTTTCCTCTGTTGAGATTAATGCCTATATACAACTTTCTAAGTTTTGTAGATTTTCCAAGAGCCGACTGTGAATCGGAAAATTTCTGAGCGCTAATTTTTTTTTTATTTTGTGTAGTAGGAGGTAAATGTATTCTAGTATCAAATATTTTGTGTGCAGGTTTTGTTCTTAAAACTTACAAAAATTGGTGGAGACCCGTGTTCCAACCAGGGTTTTTTTTATGGAATTATTTGTTCTCACTGTCAGAAAAGTTTTTTCCAACAACGTGTTCATTATAAGTAAACAAGGGAAATCTTAATTAATTGACTTAATAGGGTTATTCAAGCTTTTTCCAAAAGCTAATTTTAGTGGCAATTCAAATCAGCATAAAAATCGTTATTTAGATTGAGATTTTTTTAAAATATTGTGTTTCGTATATTAATTTCATTAATGGTAACATAAAAACAAAAATTTTCTACGATGCAGAACATTTTAATTTGGCATGAAAATGGAGCCCTTATTTACAATTGAGAAAAAGTATCCACAAATTAGTCGAAACGTCAGAAATTAAATGGAAAATTGTTTTTCTGGCATACATCTCACCTCACCGCGCCTTGCTGTTTCAATCACTTATTTATTAGCGTGAATGTGTAGTGTCAAAGGACCGATGGAGGAATATTGAGTGCTCCATTGGTCGTCAATCAGATTAGTTACATATGTGAGTAATAGAAGAATGTATAATACTCCACCAGTCAAGAATGAGTAAGACTCTGACCCACACCTCAACCCGAGAGGTTAACATCGGCGACAGGGCGGATAAGGCATATCACACGGGGCAGCCGAGTTCTCGTCTCTTGTCAATATTGTCAGCAAGTCACAGAAGTAATAAGTTCGATTCGAGGATAAATCAATACATTTAGTATAATTTTATTTTCAACGAATTGGTGGTTGTATAATATACAATTTGGATGTTACATTAGTATGTTATGATATACGTGTTACATATAGTAAAAAATCATTAGATAATGCATACATTTTATTTACGCTAATTTATGGTTATAATAGGAAATTTAGTTCTTTAAAAATAGTGATGTAAATCTTCTTATCATGTAATACGCATTTTCGTCTGATTTTTTTCATTTATCTTCTAGATCATAGTTTTCGCATAAGAACTTAGAGAGGTCATCGGTGTTAGAACACAAGCCATTCTTTAACTTTTGTTCTTCTATTTCTACTCTTTGCGAGTAGTACTTACTGCATTTTTTGTGCACTTTCTTAATAAGCTGATAGCCGGTTTTTTGCTTGTCGATCAATTGAGACAAATATTCCTCAGCCGAGAGAATAGCTATATTGGCCCATTGAATCACTTTTTTACAGTCTTTGCAGGAATTCAGTTGTAATTCCAACAGGGGTCTTAGGAAATTTATTTCTTTCTCAAACATTTTTATTTCATTCATGATATTGCCGAAATAGTTTTCTACAGGAGATGCCAGGATGTCACCAGCTGGTTTCTGATGTACAATTTTTGACCGACGTGCATCATAGTCATAATAATCACTATGAACCATGCTATCGTGGTCCACCTCGTTTTCAGGAGTTTTCAAGGTCACATGTTGTTTATTGATCCTTTTAATATTCATTATAACCTCGTCTATTGTTGATTGTACGTAAACCCAATCTTGTTGAAACTTGTTCACCGATTCCATAAATTGATTCATTTTCAGGAAAGCTGCTTCGGTAGATTCAATCTGATCGTTGTTCACTTCTAAATTTGTATTTTCTGCAGTTGTAAAACAGGTACATTGCTGAAAAATGTATTTTTTATCATTAGTAATTTTGATATGTTTAAAGACAATTTTATTTTTAAAAGCTAACTGAAGCGCTATTTTTACAATTAAAAAACCGTTTAAGTTTTTATTATTATTTCTTTTAAAATTTATTTAAAATATTACTAGATATTATTTCGATTTACAGGGAGAGGCGATAGTGGCAATACTAACTTTTCTTGGTGATACTAGGTCGTACAATATTATTTACATAAGAGTCCGAGCATACGTTCCAATAAGCCATAAGTGGTGGAGAAAAATATTTTAAATCATTTGCATAGTTATTAAAATATTTTTTCTTATTGTACAAGGAATGTTATTACATGTCTCGTTTTGCTTTTATACCTAAGGAAAACAGATCAAGTGGAAGACCTATTAAATGAAATTGGGTCTATAAAACAACGCATTTGGTAAACTATGTAATTTTTATAATTTGATTCCTAATCATTGTAAGCATTCGTCAATCCCAGTAAATACGAAATTTTACGACAAACAAAAAATGGCTATTTTTGGGTACGGCAGGTTAGTTTTTCTTCTGGTGATATGACGTTTCATTTGAAAATTCATAGATATTTTGGGTTTTATCCAAATTGATACATTTTTAAAACGTTGGAAAGCAAAATATGTGTTTTTTCATGCTACAACAATAAAGTATAGATTTTCTGTCATTTTAAGTAAGAAAAATGAGGTTGAAATTACAAAAACCCTCAAAACTTTTTATTTTCTAATTTATTTAAGATTACATTTGTGCTGCTATAATAGTTGATAAAGTTCTAATGCCTCTTAAATTTTTCATTTGATATGTGCAGCCGTTTAATTTATTTGTAAGGCAAAAATTTCGAGGAAAAAACAGTATTTTTTTTAAATTTGTATTCAAGAGTTTTTAAAAGAGCAAAATCCGAATATCGAAATTTTTTATCGATAAAAAATATTTCACCTTCTTCGATCACTAATTGTGTATTACAATGGCATGCTATAGAGCTGGCGAATTCAACGACCTAGTGCCCTAACGAGAAAAGTAGATCAAGATCCTATTTTCTCGAGAAAAAAAATTCGATTTTTGAACACCGAAGAAACACCAAAATACCAGTTATTGTGTAAATTTAAAAAGATTCGTTAAAAATGTGTGGTGTTTAGTGACCGTTAATCAATCATTATTCGGAGGAGTGCCCAACACTCTCAACACGACACACAAGAATGACACAATCACGATGAAAACAAACACTTTGAGCCCTCAAGATAATCTCAATAAAGATCGAAACCTTGGCACGATAAGGAAAATGTTTTTCTAAAACCTACGTCACACCAGACCGCGTCTCACGATCTCCGAATAACCATTCCCTAAAAAATTCCTCCTAAAAATTGCTATTTTTTTCAGATTACACAAATAATTATAAATTTGAAACGATTCTATCTATAAATCAGATTTTTTTGGTATTGGCGTTAAAGCCTTAAACGAGTGGTAGTTACGTCGTTGCGAACGGTGGACTCCCCCCCCCACACAACTGGTATGCAACCCCTTGATAAAAGCCAAAGCATCTCCCCATGTTTCTTAACATATTCTTTCTGTTCTGCTGAAGGGAGCTGACTGACTTCGAAGGATGTGCATGTGTGCCATGCTATTCTCACCTTCCGTAATAAAAAACACATCCTAAATCATCGGACAGTCAAGGAAATCAAGTAGGTGCCTAGACCAGCGGTCCATCGCGATGCCCACGCCACCCCCCCATAACCCTATCTCTTTGCTAATATTCTCTGTACATTATGATTGATTTTATTTAAATATTTAAGAAACAGCTGATACACCTTACCATTCCCTGCACATATAATTATCCTGTAGTCAAATGGTCTCCATAATTTTCTCTAGACCATCAAACAATCCTTTTCTTTCATCTCTGTACTTTACGCAATTCATCGTATTATTATGCTCAATCGATTATTCCCCTTTGCAGTACCCGCAGCTTGATGTTTGGCTCAAACCTACTTTTGCTTTACATTGTTTTCACACGGCATGGTTACACCTTAACCTAATTATAGTTTTCCCGACATGCCCTTTTTGAACCAGTTTTGCACGTAAACTTTTAGTTGAATCTGTTTTTAAAATGGGTCTTTTTCTAATACTTGATATTTCAGCTGCCATTTTTGCAAAGCAAATTTTCTAATCTTTGGGATCAGATCGAAATGTAATTTAAATAGTGAAAACCGCCGCCGATTTCACTGATTGTTCCCTTAGTGTATCTGCCCATTCATTACATCACACGTGCATCTGCCCATAACCATGCTACGATGACTTTCTATTTTGCTGTCTTTAATGATGGCATTTTTTAAGATCGCTAAAATTACATGATCCGTAAATTTCAATTTCTTTTGTACTAATTTTTGGATTGAGCTAAGAGAATCTGTGAGAACCATTTTTTTGTACTCTGCTGAGCATAAGTAGCAAAGAGCACCTGATATATCGATTTCTGTCGATTAAACGCTACATTCATTCGGTACACTAATGGTGCATTCATAGTTCGCCGTTGGGTCAAACAGGGCACACCCTGAGCCTATCTCTGATTTTGACCCATCGGTGAAAATCGTCCGATATCCTGGCAACTGTTCATTGATCACATTCCCAGAAATACCTTTGGCTTTACCCTTGCTTATACTTTTAACGTTTTTTGGAACTTTTGTTAACTCCATTTTTATTTTTCCCACTTGTAATGAAAAGCATAATATTATTGACGAAGTCTGTATGAAAAGAAATTTCGTTTGCCATTAGTTGTAAAAAAATTGAATTTGGATAAAATCAAGAGGAGCATTTTCATTTAGTTCCAACGTAATTTTATCAGTTCCAAAAATATTATTTTTTGTTTGCTATAAAAATTTGTATTTAAAGGCTTTAAAGCGGGCTCAAAATAATTTTATTTGCAGTAAAAAACTTTTATTTCTCCGGTGTCTATTTTTTCACTTACTTTTTTTTAAATTCATTTCCATTAGTTTTGCTTTCTATCATTAGAATGATGAACATTTCAGCTTTTCGACTATGTAAATAGATTTTGGAAACCAGAATACCCCATTTAAAAAATTAGGTAAGTAATTTTTAAAAAAAATTTCAGCTACTAAGGTGTTTAATATTTTTTGGCCTATTATTACCAAAATTCATTCAATTTGAATCAATATTCGTACATCCTTAGCCTCTTGTTAGTATTTCTATAAAGGCAATTTTGTGAACATTGTGGCCTCTTCATGTATACGTATGTTTTTCTACGATTTTACATCAACAGAGTTTCAAAGACAAATATTCATTTTTAGTATAATTTATTTAAAATCGATGTGTTTTTTTAAATTTAACAATGAAAATAACCAATACCTGTAGAAACAGCAGAAAGATCAGTGAGAGCACCATACTCGATGACATTTCTCAACGGAATAAACTGAAAATGTATTCTTTCATTGATAATGTAACTTATCTTTAGAGATTAAATTATCATTTAGTCATGTCGGTTAAAAAATGGAAAATGAAACTCTACTGACTTCTCCATTGTACTACAAAGTTTTGCATTTGAGGATAGATCCTACAAAAACTTCAATTTAATCAGCACGTATAATGAGACAGGTGTCATTGGAAACGAAAAGTGACATCATTGAGTGTGAATATGAGAGATGACTAAATTATCGATGAGGATGGGAAATATCCTTTCGTCGTGTAGATAAATAATATATTACGGTAGAAAGTGAATGAATGAGTTATGAATTCGCGAAAGATCGAGTGTATCTATCGGTATACAAGTGACCACATTTTGCTATATAATAAATTAGCCTTTATTACCAACGTTACACAATAAATTATGCTCAATGATCGTCCGCTGTCAGTGTCCCATCCGGATAACGTTGTAAATCTAGATTTAATCGGTTCAAATTCTAGTTGCGACGTCTCAATTAATCTGCCGGTCTGTACCTCCGCCGATATCCGGCGCGTTATCGGCTTTCCGGCCTGTTTTAATTAAAGCGGACGGGCTCGTTGTGATGACGACGTTGTGCCTAATGTGACGTGGATTTTAAGCCCGAGAAAAGTCCACGACGGTGGAAATCCGCCTGAATCCTAATCCTTTTATTCTCCTCTTCTTTATTCCTGATTGTTGATTTATTTTAATTTGTTTTTTTAAGGGCTTTTTTAAGGCACTCACAACCATAAAATCCATTTATAAAAGAAATCAATTTCGGGAGCACCAATCTCTCCTCTTCAGTCTATATATTTAGAAAATACAGAATTACTTATTTTGAACATTCTTATTAATATGATCATCTACGCCATCGACCAGTTTTTCTAATAGTTAACTTAAGGTTAGGATTGTAGTCAGAAAATAGTTTAGGAGGACATAGGAAAATAAATAGGGTTTTACACTATTCATCCAGTCATTCATTCAAAATGAAAATTAATATTGCATACAATTTGATTGATAGGGCGATAAAACATGTGTAATAAAACGTGTGATATTGTCTTCCATAAGGAAAATAAAAGGACCGCGGTAGCCGAGTGGCTAGCATGAGAGACTCTCACGCCGCGGTCGTGGGTTCGATTCCCACCGTCGCCTCTGGCCCTTTTTTCCCGATAACCCCCAATTTGAACACACAAAAATTCGTACCATGGCTAATATGCAAGATCATAAGGCAAAAGATTTTGGATAAAATCAAGAGGAGCTGAACATGTCCGAGATAATTTTATCACTTCCAAAAGTATAATTTTTTGTTTACTATAAAAATTTTTTATTTAAAGGCAATTTGATTGATAGGACAATAAAACAGTGATATTGTCTTCAATTAGGAAAATAAAAACAAGGTTCAATGAATAGTAGAACGAGTGGAACAAAAAAAAAAATCTTCAGAGGGCAAAAATTTTACCAACCCATAACATATATATCAGATACATCAAAAAATTAAAACGACTATTGGAAAGAAAAGTAGTGTTTAAATTTAAAAAATGGTTTGTAAAAACTATGATCTAGTGTTCCCAATCTATGATCTAAGTTTTAGAACAAGACAAACCCTCTCCCCCAAGAAATCAGAGCAAATCGCATTAGATTTTAATTAATGAAAAGAAAATATAAACAATATTATTTATGTATACTATTATTTATTTAAAAAAAACAGGCTGTGAAAAAGGAGGTAAATCCGTTGTGGCAGGGTGTATATCACCTCCCAAAAAGGAAAGCTAGTCATCACCTACGTGATATATATAAGTACCTGTTAAGAGAAATTGTTTTATTATTTATATTTTTATAGTTACGTTTCCTATTTATGTTAAGAAGATGGTGTTTTGTTATTATTTGACAAACCTGTTTAATCCTTTTGACCAAACTTTTTGACTAAGTACCTGTAAGTTGCCAAGCATCTGTGATATTCCTATTTATTGGGTTGTTTCACATGAAATGTCCATATCCAAGGTAAAGGTTTTTATGTAAAATTACTATTTAAAAACAAAATGATTTTATTCGAAATACTTGCCTTTATTTTCTAACCATTTTTCCCAACCCGTGATCAACTTTATTACGGTGGAACTGAACGATCCTGAGCTTTGAAATGAAACAAAATCTGAAAACGCTTTTTGGACTTGAACATCATTTTCAAATTTTTTTCTTTGAGGAAGTTTTCTATCTCCGTAAACGGTGAATATCTGTTGGAGACAAGTTCGGAGAATAAAGTGTATGCTGAAGAACTTCGTAGACAAGTTCTTTCAATTTGTTTACAGTACGTTTTGAAACGTGAGGCCTGGCCAAGTATAGGACCTTTTCGATTTGCCAACGCATGTGGGTTTTTGAGTAATTATTGTGCATTTTGGTAATTTCCTTGCAGTACGATGTAGATGGTCTCTCATCTAGGCAAAAGGAATAGTGAATCACCATCAATTTTTTGGGGTGTAATTTGGTTTGGGCATGGGTCCTAGTCTTTCGTCGATGTTTAACCACTGCCCTGACCGACGCTAATTGTCATATGCAATCAATTTTTCATCGTAAGTAATTATTCTTTCAACAAAAGGCTCGGGTTTTTTGCCTGGCGAGCTTCGAAACGCAAGGCATTTTAACCGCGGACTGTCAGTGAGCTCATGAGGGACGCATAGGTCAAGCTTTTTGACCTTTTCCTAGAAAAGACAGAAAGACAGAAATGTTCCAAAATCCGGCCCTCTGTCACATTGGGAACGGGCTTGTGGTGACGCCCCTGGCGGGAACTTAGAGAGAGGCTGTCTTCTACCTGGGACCTTTCGTGAAGCTTGCGTATGGCCAATGTATTATCCCCGGTCCTCACGGGAAACGTTGCGACCGGACGACAGCATGTAAGCGTTGAGGACGTCATGATCATGCTACAGTCCCTCGAATGCGTGAGTAAGCGACTGGAAAAGGGTAGTGGTATCGGCGGTTTCTGACGAGTATGCTTTGCATTGTTGTGCGTATGACCGGCGTGGTACCCTTGGGGAAGCGAAGGATCGGACCACCTAGGCTAGACCTATGGCGTCCCTCGATTACGTGCAGCAGGTGTAGGCTGAGCTTGATAAGAGACCTTTGTCCGTAGGCAGTACTCATCTAGGGGGTGGGTAGCAATCCCACTTTTTAATCCGAAACCGCTGTCGGGGCGTTCCCGAAAGTTTCTACGCTGGAGGAGCCTCTACACTCAGAGAGATAGAGTCGCCTTCTCTATCTAGGGAGTACGCGAGGGGGGGGACGGGCTGATGTATTTCGGCCCGTTAGCCCCTCGCGTGCGGCGTACGACCCGACGCACAATGCGGGCCCGACCATTCGGAGTGGACAAGCGGAGAGCGTGGCTACTGACCCTTAGGGGCCGGGACACCACTACACCAATGCTGCGGCGGTAATACTTTTCCGTCGTATGCAGAAGTGCGTCAGCTCTCATCTTGAGAATCAAAGCGTCCGATAAGGCCATGAGCCAGGTGCGGACGTTAAAGATCCTCTTGTCTTGTTGACGATGAGTAAATCGGGAAGCAGGTTCACTATTTTTCGTGGTCCGCTTGACCAATTGAAGTCACCATAGCTCAAGTGGTAGAGTAGCGGCGTATCAAGCCGAAGGTCATGGGTTCGAATCCCGCTCGTGACATTGACTTTTTTATCTCAACTTAAAACCTTAAATTAATTTAAATTTTATTGTTCTTTTGTACATTTATTTATTATATTGGCTACAGATTTTATTTTTAATAATTAATAGTTGGATGTTGTTGTTGCCTTCTAAATTTATATAGCTTATTTCTAGACCTGAACTTCATCGAAATTAATTTTATGCCTACTTTTTATTGCATTCTGTCCTAATATAGTTGTTTCCCTTTTATTCCTTACATCTATTTGTGTTGGTTCACTCTTTTATATAAAAACATTTTTCCAATGTAGGATTTTTTGCATTTAGTTTACTGACTCTGTTATATAAGAAAAAATGATATGTACCATTTCACAAATGTATGTGTAAAACTTAATTTTTGTTTTAATGATTTCCTGTTTACATGATTTTATAAAAATTTTCGTTAAGCCTTCTACATAAAATATTCCCATATATTGTGTTACTGTTTTATAAACTTCATTCTTATCTTTTATTTGTAATTATTAGTTAGTTTTTATATTATTATAAAATGCTATCGGTTGGTTTTATGTTATATTATTAATTATATTCATTACATTTCGTAGTCCGATTGAACAAATAACATTTTTGAACTAATTAATATTTATGTAAGGTATTGTTGAGATAAAAAAAGTCAGTAGCACGAGCGTGTTTCGATTCCACGACCTTCGGCTAAATACGCCGCTGCTCTACCACTTGAGCTATGGTGACTTCGATCCCCTCGGACAGCAACTCTCCCGAGAGCAGCTGCGTATTTAGCCAAAGGTCGTGGGTTCGAATCCCGATTGTGACACTGACTTTTTTATCTCAACTAATACCTTACATAAAGATTAATTAATTGAAAGATTATTAATTATGTTTTAGTTCTAATCCTTTTACATCCTATCTCCGGCTTAGGGGTAAATCGGTTCGAAGACCAATGGTCGAGATTTAAAATTTTCAACAGTTTCTATTTAAAAATATCGTTCATCCATTTATGGAGGAAAGTGTCAAAATTCGGGAACAACATGAAACGCAAAATCTTTACGCCGATATTTTTTATCATCGCGTAATCGGAAGTCCGCTCCGATAAGATGCACATGTTAAATCCTGTTGTGAAATGACATTTTCATTGTACACATTTTACTGTGACAAATAACTGAATGTATTTTATTGGGTGTTTTAATCACAAAGAAAATAAAGTTCCTCAAAAAAAAAATCCTTGGTGATTATAGTGCAACATTGTAACATGTTCAGTTGACACTGTAAACAACCCATTCATTATCGAGTTAATAAATAAATAAAACATGAAAATAAACATATAATCAAAATTATCACTCAGACGGATTTATGGAGGCATTGTGTCAAAACGACCATGTTAAACTCCCAATGAAAATAAAATTCAAACCAACACAAAACCGTTTAAAACAGGTTTTAGGTTGCATGTTAATTTCCACAAATTTAATTTTTATTTTATTGCATATTTAGGTGAGCTTGATAAAAATCATAACATATTTGGATCTGGTTTTGTTCGTACGCTCGGTCACGCTCGTTCAACGTCATACGTTGCAATCAGTTTTAATAATCTCACTATTTTTCAATGTTATTCGGTTGTTGCCAGTTGTGATCGGATCTGACCCAACATCCCATTATATTTGTCAGCAGATCGCACTAATGCTACTCATGTTCGTCGAACACTTCTTTCGTTCTGGGACTGAAGTCCTGAATTTACAATAAATCCAGCTGTATCGCACATTTTCAAAGTTAGTTGGTTTTACAAAGACTCATCGTATCTGACGATGGATCCAGCTGTACTTATCAATTTTTTCTTTAGGTTTTTTTCAACGATTACCACTTTCGCTACTTATGAACAACAATGTCTGCCCTTAAGGTCGTGATGTTGAAGTCCTGAAACTACAAAAAGGTCCAGCTGAACGCACCTTTTCAAAGCTAGGTCGGTATTTGTCCATTTTTTCTTTACGCTAGAAAAAGACTTAAGCTTTTCGATATCATTAGATACTGTTGTCTTATCCGGTAGGTCGTAAGATAAAATATTCTGACTATACAAGAAATCCAGCTGCATAGCACCTTTTCAAAGTTATGTTGTTGTTGCCAGTGGTGATCGGGTCATACTGAGGGTTCAATTGTATTTGTCAATTTTTTCTTCGGACCAGAAGCACTTATATTTTATTCATGATCATCGAGCAGTATTGTCAGCTTCTTCAGTAGGTACACACGTGTGAATGGATATACTATCCCTACTTGGTCTGCTCGTTTTTTCTTCTTCAAACAACTTCAATTTTTAAAATGTAAAGCTAAATTTTTTATTTTTAAATATCGATAATCTGGTTGTGTCTAAAAACTTAAATTAACTACGCTTGAAGTTTTGTCGGTCAGACTGACACTGCAGACCAAAAGAAGAAATCTGAAGAACTAACTCATCTTAGCTTTCGAAGTTGATAACCATCATGTGTGCTTAGGTGGTCCGCTCGATCTCGTTTTTCGTTGTGGAAACACATATAAAAATTTTTACTCTGAAATATCTATAGTATTGTCGTTTCTAACCCATGTTGTTTGAATACTTGCAAATACTTTCTTATTTAGGTCATTAAGTTGGGGCTTTTCGACATCATCAATACTCACTCTAGCTTTACCTCTGAAAAATCGACAAATACAAACAAAACTACGATGACATCCTAAAATTTGAAATATATTTTCAAGAAGTCATCTTGGCGTACGAATTTAATATAATAACAAGCAGGATTGGATGTACTATTTATTATATTTATTACCCTGTCTCGACCTGCTTATATCCCTACAACCCGAAAGTCACAGATCCAACTACAGATTCCGCACTACGCAGTTCAGACGAGGAAACCTTACAATTTAAATTACATATTGAAGGATTCATTCTGGCTAACAAAAATTGGTATGAAAATCGTACGATAAAAAATTTCCAACGGGTTATTCCTAAATAACAATGAGGCCTATTAGATCTCACTTTTTATTATTAAATACATAAATAACATTTAAACATTTTTGAAAAAAAGATCGAACTGTTAACGATTTCCTGCAGGAGCCAAAATTCAGTTTGACATTCATTCCTGAGATCCATTATTTCTTCTGAAATTTATGCAAAAATTTAAATCATTCTTCATTATAATAATTATGTTCGGTTTATTATTTTATAAAATCAATAAAGAAAGAAATGAAGTCGTGAATCATAAAGCATTTATGATAGAAAAATCATATAAAAGTTTGTATTTGTCAACTTGTACTTATTCGAAAAAGTACCTTTCGTCTGTTTCATATTCACCTCGTCAATAGAACAATTTGTGTATTTCTCCTTCATTCTAGAACCGGATTGAGAATCGCGGATGTTGATATAAGATGACATGTTGAGTAATTTTCAGGTCGAATGCACAAAGTCTATCTTCGATGACAGAGGCCACTCTCGCTATGTTCAAATCAGAATTTAATTCCGAGTTACTGACATTCCGTTTGCACCGGTAATTATCTAATAGCAGGCTTTCGGTGCTAATGAAATCCATTTTAGCAACACAATGCTTCGCTGAACTTAAATCAAATTGGTCTGTGCCAATGTTTTCTAAATGAACATGTCCCGTTGTTATTAAAGAAGATTGGAAATTTTAAACACCAATGAAATTTCTTTTTAGTGTTTGTGCTTAAGGTTTTTACACAATGCGCGTTTTGTAAACATTACAAATGTGAAAACAGTTTTATTCAATTTTTATCGTTTATAATCCATGTCAAAATATGAATTCTTCTAAAAGCTTTAAAAAATTCGGCTGTAGTCATATATGCGTGTACTTTAGTGGCTTTTAAACTACTTTTAAGCCCACTTGAAAGGTTGATCATTTACGATGGAATATCTTCATATGTAAGTATATGACGCCCAATAAACAGCCTTACGTTTTTAATCGTTTTAAACTTTATTGCCCCAACCTACGGAGGGGTTTTCGATGGATAGCCATAAAAGAAAAACAATTCGTAAACCCATCTCTGTATACTTGAGTTAATGAAGTTAGCAAATAAACAAAGCAGGATAATAAATATTATTCTCAAAGCCAGTGGATTGGGTTCGATTTTGTACATTAAAATGTGCAATTTAAACTTTTGAATGATATGGCTAAAATTGTTTAAAACAATTTTACGTGAGATATAATTTATTTACAATTAACAGTCTTACCCCTGGGGTCTGTTTAGACTTACTCAAATTTTTCATTATACATTAGTACATACGGTCTCATCTTTATGTGTTACCAAATCTCTTTGAAACTTTTTCCGGTGTTCCTCAAGGGAGTGTAGTAGGTCTGTTACTTTTCAATACGGCAGACTTCTTTCTTCTATCAGAGTAATGATATATTAAATTAAAAACCTACATTCCATAAATGAGGAATAATATTAAACGAAATCGGATAATGTGGCAGATTTGGTTTATTGTAATTTCCTAGTTTCTTTATTCATTATTATTCTCATTTGACTCGTTCGTTCTTTGAAAAAATGATAGTTCATTGACTGTCATTGCTCGATTATTTTTCCGTTTTCTGGCTAAATAACCGTAGCCACGTACGATGTCTGACTGCATCAATGGTTTACCCGTTTTGGTATGGGCAATGAGTTTACTGCTTCTGGCAGTTCATATAGTTTACTTTTTGAGCTGTGCTTATGCAGTCTGACGTAGAGGAGTATATTTTATAAATTCTTGTATATTTTATAAGGTCTTGAAGAGCCTACTCTGGATTGTTTGTTTTTTCCTTTCAACAAGCATTCATTTGTGCGTTGGCACATAAAATATTGTCAGGTCGTTACGTTTAACCAAGTTTTTATTTACTTATTTATCTTTTTTTAATGAATGATAAGGTACTTGATGCTGTGAAGGGGCCATGTTGGAGTTTCGAGGATAAATGAAAAGTTATCTGTTTGAAATTAAAGGATGAAATTTAACGCTTCCTTGAAACCGACATTGTGTATATTTTATTTTGGAATACTTCGTAATATTAAATATTCTATACGTATGCTGTCCAAATATCTTGCAGAACAGCTGTTTTTATTTATGTGTAGAGATTAGTGACCGTTAATCGATAGTTTCAGATATCGTGAGATGCGGTCGGGTGTGATGTAGGTTTCAGAAAAACATTTTCTTTATCGTGCCAACGTTTCGATCTTTTATTGAGATCATCTTCAGGNAAATCCCAGGCCCTGAAGATGATCTCAATAAAAGATCGAAACGTTGGCACGATAAAGAAAATGTTTTTCTGAAACCTACATCACACCCGACCGCATCGCACGATATCTGAATAACTGTTTTTATTTATGTTGACAAAAGTCTGACTTTAAACTTGTTCAACCAGTGAGAAAATTTAACAACTTTTTTCCAATTTCAATAATCCATTATGACAGATTTTTTCAGTTTTAGTTAATTAACGGAATTTACATTATCTCTAGGTGGTGAATGGATGCGCATCGGCAAGCAGAGTTCATAAGGATTCTCATCGACTTTATGGAATTTAATACATTTTCAAGGGACTTGCGGTTTACGCAAGGCCTGCAGACTATCGAGTTTCAAAGAAACATGCTATTAATTACGCAAATATTAAATTATTAACCCAGTATAAAAACGTGATTATAAGGAGAAAGTTTAAAAGAAAATATTAAATTTCTAATGTTTGTAAACTTTTAAAATTCTATATAAAAATAATACGAGAAATAAAATTTTATCGATGTTGACGTGATTAAAAACTATTTCTACATTAATAATCGAATATTTTATAAGTACATATTATTATAATGAAATTGCGGAAAATCGAGTATACAAATATAATTTTCATTTCCATTTTCAGATAAAGGTGAGAGAGAATTTTCCATTTGAGGGAACAATGTGATTTGGTTTCATTTAATTTTATTCTCCATTTTCAGAACCTAGCTAGGTTTGAAGGTAAAGAGTTTTGGAAAGATCTAACTGAAAGGATAGAATCGGGGTTTGCCTAGAATATCGACAACAATCGTGTGGATGTTATTATAGTGTGGAGAAAAATCTGCCTTGTATGTGATGAAAAGTAACGGATCCTTCCTTGAGAAACACCTGAGTAGTTGAATTTCGTAATTTATAAGAAAGAAACGATTAAATATGTAATAGAAAGGAATGATTTGTTGTGTGCAAATGAAGGGTGTTATTAAGGAGTTGAGTGAAGTCTGCCGTGTGTATGTCGAAATGTAACGGATCTAGGATGCTCCCTTGAAGAACACCAGACATGATAAGTCTAAGTGGGGTAACTTGGTAGTGTATATGAAAGAAACGATTAAATATGTACTATAGAAAGTAAGGATTTGTTGTCTCCAAATGTAAGAGTGTTATAGGAGTTGGGGGAAGTCTGCCGAGTTGAATGATAAAAAATCTGAGAGATTGAGTTTGATATGTCACAAGAAAGATACCATCACATAGGATAGAAAAGTACATACTAGAACAAAATTAAGAGTGTAATTAAGGACTGCAGAAAAGTTTTCCTTGGATTTTTAGGGTGAGAGAGTATGTAGAAGAAAGGGAGGATCTATCATCAGCAAATGTATGGGTGTTTCGATTACTGAGTATCTGTCGTGTATGCCGAATCCATATCAACATTTTGCCTACGTATCTTCTAAGTATTTGCCACAATCCTGTAATATTTATGGGCGTCGGTGGCCTCTACGGTTTCAGCGTTGACACGTTGATCACTGTAAGGTCAAGCTCCCGGGTTCGAATCCAGCGTACTTACAAACGGGCATTTTTTAAACAGTCACCACGGGAGTTCATAAGACTCCTGGTGTCGCGAACCCCTGAAAAACGGGAGGTAGTATTTTTCATTTTAGAGTAACGGACACATATTGGGAGTTGTTTTCGTTTATTTTTATTCTTCTTGCAAGGCACCATGGTACTTCGTACTAGTACTTTGTCTTGCAAAGATCGAACTGGAAGTATAGGGACGGTGTTGTGCTAAAGGTAAGGATGATCATGTGGTGTTGAGGTAATCCGCTACGTATATGCAAAAATTACCGGCCCTAGGACGCTTCCTTAAGGTACACTTAAGTAGATTAACTCAATTGGAGCGGTGTAAGTTTGATAGATACAAGGAAGAAACGATCAGGCTGGTATGGCTTTAGGATAGATATGTACTAGAAAGGAGGGATTTGAGTTTTATTTGTAGTTTCTTGTGTCAGACCGATTGAACACCTAAGGAATGTCTAAAAATATTTAAAAGAATTGCGTGGTAGTGCTAAACTGGTACAGGTTTATTTAATTCATCAAAGTTTAATAGGATCATTTCTGCTAAACATCGTCGTATGGGATCTGCTCTAAGATACTTATATGCGCCCTAAGAATTTATTTTTAGACTTATGTAGATAATATTCAAATTTGATAAAAATGTTCAGTTTATCATTGTACTCTTGTGACTCTTCAGAAAATTTGATTGTTATCTTGTACATAAATCATGTGACCAATTTGTGTGGGTGTGGAACACTGGTATTTTTGTCGGCGTGATTTTGCAAGAGATAAGCCTTAATGTTCATGAAGTGGGACGACATACCCAGGGGATTTGTCGCAAAAAAGAGGAAAAGGGAGTTAGAAAAGCCCGTCAAGAAAAACTTCGCGCGATTTAACCGTTTAGCTGACAACCCTTGGGAGAACAGACATTTCCATCAAATTACAAAAATTCCCTGCTTTTATAATCAAAATAGAAGACCGGAAGCCGTTCCAAGGAGTGGCAGAAGTGGACAATTAGTATTGCAAGGGTTGCTCAATAGGGAAAAAGGGCGGCTTCTTTAAAGGAAACGGAAAGGACGAACATTTACAAAGGGCTCCTGAATCACGTGTCCTGCCAGTTTACATAACATCCTTTTGAAGACGACGGGGATTCACAACAAGCCCTTCAATCCCGCACATTCCATCTTTACGGCGGCTTTTAGCTTACAGATCGAACTACTGTGTCAAATTTTAATTTATTTGCTATAAACCATGATAAAAATAGTTGATAGTCACTTTGCTAAACAAATAATTACAATTTGTGGTTAAATACATATAAAAATTCTTTTTATGTAAGGTCTTGGTTCAGATATACCCACAACCTTCGGCTAAATACGCCGCTGCTCTACCACTTGAGCTATCGTGACTTCGATCCCCTCGGACACCAACTCTCCGGAGAGCAGCGTATTTATCCGAAAGTGGCGGGATCGAATCCCGCTCGTGACACTGACTTTTGTTATTTCAACCAACACCTTATATAAAAATAATAATTTATTGAAAGAAGTAACTTTGTCAATTGACCACTACAACGTAAATGGAACAGTATAAAACGTCCAGACCTTAGTCTATCCTTGGAGAAAAATTAAATTCGCGTTTATATTTAAATTTAAACAAATTCCCTTATTAACAAAGAATCCATGTCATCCGACGGAACCTTTTAAGGTTAGGTATACAAGCGCACTCATATCTCCTGAGGGGTGACACAACCTCCGTCGGTAACGGATCCGTACTGTTTACCGAAGGGAAACCGAGAAGACTCGTCGAACTGGTTTCCTAAGTGCAAAACTCACTCCCAGAGGAGGCGTAAATCCACAAATTCGCTCCGAACTCAAACACCCGTGGAAAAGGTGGAAATTAATGCTAGGGGGTGATGAAAATTCGTCGATTTCCCAAAACTTAAGCTTTCCTTTCGATTAAAAGAGATGTACTATTAATTTCTGACAGAATGAAAATTTGACAAAATTAAATAAAAGGGAATTTTTGTGTAGAATTGCAACAAGAACAAGGTTGGCAAGTAAATGTTAGTTTTATCATCTATCATTACGGTAATTTTCGTGATACTGTGTCACCAAACTTTGATTTTTAGCTGTGAAAAATTGTAGTAAGTCTGAAGGAGAGAGGTGAGAATTTTGGTGTTGAACACACACCTAAACAACCCTTCAATAATTAGGCTGAGTGGCCAAAGATATGTTCGTCATTCCATTGCCCTGAACACGTCTCCTTGTTCGTCAATTCTGTGCGCTTTTCTTGATGCATTTTTGTAAAATAAACAATCCCCTTTTAATCCTACCATACTGGTATCACAAACTTTCTTTCGCGAATAATTTCCTTTGGATTCGGTTTTTGCCGGATCATTTTCATACGTCAGTGTCCTTTGTCGAATGGCATTATACTACACAACCAATTTATCATCGCTCATAAATCTAATTGGGCTAAAATTACTTTCGTTTTGTTCAAAACAAACCGCAACATCTTACAGGTGGTACCAAGTGGATTTCCTTCAATTCAAAACAAACCGATGAAAAAGCTTTTTTATCTATACCACGTTGCTTCGAAAAGTTTTCTTTTTAACTACAGTACATCATAGAGATAGATATATATGCATAAAAAGCGAAGAGAAAGAGGAAGAGAGATAGAGACAAAAAGGGGGAAAGAAATAGAGAGAGAGATGAACTATAAACACCTACTGATGGTACTTTGCATTGGCCACTTTGCCTGGGACCTTTGTGATATCATAAAATCCTGTGTATATATCAGGGGGTAAATAAAACAAAAAAGGAAAAGGCAGGGGAGAGAGAGAGAGAGAGAGAGAGAGAGAGAGAGAGAGAGAGAGAGAGAGAGAGAGAATGAGCGCAGTAGGGAGATATAAAGAGAAATCGAGAAGACAAAGAGAAAAGAGAAACTAGAGAGAGAGAGAGAGATAAAGAGAGAAAGCAAAAGAGAATGAGATTGATAGAAATAAAGAGAGAATGAGGAAGGAAAAAAGACAAAAGAGAAGACAGAGGAATCGTGGGGAAAAGAGAGAAGACATTAAGTTATGAAAGTAAGAAAAAGAAAGGAAGTAAGGGAGAAGAGAAAGAAGACAAAAATTATGAGAAAAAGAAAATAAACAGAAAAGACGAATTAATGGAGGCGGGCGAGAGAGAGAGAGAGAGAGAGAGAGAGAGAGAGAGAGAGAGAGAGAGAAGTAGAGAGAGCTAAAAAAGATAAATAGGTTAAAAGATATCGAAAAGCAAAGAGAAAAGAGAGATACAGAGAGATGGAGAGAGATTGATAAAAGACAAAGAGAGATGATGAAGGAAAAAAGACAAGAGAGAGAGAGAAGACAAGTGATGAACGTAATAAAAAGAAGGGAAGTAAGGGGGACATAGAGAAAAAAGACAAAAAGAAGTTTTATGAGGGAAGGAAAGGCAGGAAAAAATAACACTATAGTTCTAGTGACGACAAAATCCAATTGTTCCAGTATACAATATTATAGTCACCGGTTGTTTAATTTGTTGCATTCGTGAGGAGCAGTAAGACGTAGTATATAGGGAAAGTACTGTATATTCCATCGAAATAGTGAACGTCGATAGTTTTGTCAAGATGTCTTAACCAAGAAACACGTGACAAAATTAGACGAATGAGTTAACATGGTCTTAAAATTATTTCATCGCTTGACGTTATTATCAAAAGTGTTTTAATCAAATCTGTAAACTGTTAAGTCTGAGTTTATTTACCGTGAGTTTTAGCGTTGTCAAACTTGCGCCAGTTAGTGAGATCGGCGGGTGTTTATTATTGTATGATTGGATCCGAAGACAGCTAGATAAATAGAAAAATACCTCGAGTTTGGCAAAGGCCTAAGAAGCTTCTTATTTACATATGCCTCAACTGCTTCAACCTGACAATTCGCCAGCCGGAGAGCCGACGATTCAAAAGGGACCAAATAGATTTATCCGCCTTTATCAACTGACCTGTCGACGAAACGGGCGGAACGGCGCTTATCGGCGCCAGGATAAGAATTGGATTCAATTAATTATTCTTTTTACGTAAGGTCTTGGTGAGATGAAAAAGTTAGTGTAACGAAGGGAATTCGAACCCACGATCTCAATAATGCCGCTGCTCTGACCACTTGAGCTGTCGTGACTGCAACTTTTTCAGTGGTTAGAACAGCGGCGTATTTCAGCTCTCTACTTCGGTTGATGGTTCGAATCCCGCTTGAGACACTAAGTTTTTCAACTCAAGCAAAGCTTTACATAATAACAATAATTAATTGAAATAATTTACTTGGTCAATTAGGCCATTAAACATAAATTTAAAAAAACTTAAGTTTATATAATTCTTACCAAAAATCAGTAAGGACAAAAATATGTGTCTTGTTCTTATATGTATTTGATGATAAATTAGCAAAAAATGTTTAATATATCCTAGAGCCCTGAAGAAGGTACTATACAGTAGGTTTTTATATCGGAAAACTAGGCGAAGATTTAAACGAAAATCTTTCTTTGACCACATCCCTGATAACAACCACGAGAACAATAACCATTTTATCACATCATTACTAATTTTCGAAAAAAAAATATAACAGTTAAAGCAACTTGAATTTATTGTACTACAGTGAAGGCTGTACAATCCAGATAATAAAACTCACAATGAATTTAGCATATATCATAAATCCGACGCCACCGAGGTCACAATAGTCCAAGTGGTTGCGCAGCGTCGTATTGAGGTCGTCAGTTCAAGTCCCACTCGTGAAACTAATTTTTTAACACAACTACACCGTGCATAAAATTTATTAATCAATTTAAATCATTACATTAGTTAAAAGTGGCTAATAAAAATCTTATGGATTATAATTATCGTTATACAAAGCATTTTTATTTCACGTTTTTCCTTCTTATTATATTGTAGAGTGCAACGTAAAGGAGGTAGAACATTTAGAGAGAAAGAGAGTGAGAGAGAGAGAGAAGAGAAAGAGAGTGTAAGGGGGAATAAGACAAAGAGAGATGAAAATGAGAAAAAAAGGAGATGAAGTCGAGGAAACGAGACTGAGAGTAAGTGAGAAAGAGAGAGAGAGAGAGAGAGAGAGAGAGAGAGAGAGAGAGAAAGGGATAAAGACCAACAGACAAACATGAAAAGAGAAATAAAATAAAAATAATTAGAAAGATAAAATATGAAAAGAGGGAGAGAAGAGAAAGAGAGAGAGAAAACGTGAAATAATATAAGAGTTACGAGAAGACAAAAGTAAAAAATAAAGGGAAGAAGAAGAGAAATTATATTCGATTAATAGATTGAACCGAGAGAGAAAAATAATTAGGGAGAGAGAAAAAGTGTAAAACGCTAGGACTAAAATGAAACAGGAAAAACTAAAAATAGTCACATCTTAAGAAAGTGTATGAGTGAGAGGCAATAAAGGTAAGGATTGAAGGAATGAGAGTGACTTGCAAAGTAAAAGTTCCCAAAAAATGAATCTGAGGTTTAAAGAAACCTTAACAGGATTTTGTTTTTGATAGACGAAGAAAAATTGAGAAAGAGAAAGCAAAAGAGAGAGGGAAACTGAGTGGGTTAGTGTGAAATGATAGAGAGTGACTGGTAAAGCAAACGAGTTACCACAAAATTAACTTAAAATCCAGGGAGTACGAAAAAACGTGTGTCGGTGGGGGGACAAAGAAAGATAGATGGATGGATAAATACACATAGGTAGAGTTGGATGGATAGAGTCTGGCTAAACCAGATAATTAACAAAACCAACATTGATTTTGTATTTATGATAAATTACAATTAGCATTAACATGAGGCATTTTCATTTTCCCGCTTTCCTCTTCCACTCCAAGAGGGAGAGAAAGTGAGAGCGTGAGTGTGAAATGATAGAGAGTGACTTGCAAAACAAAAGAGTTACCACAAAATTAACTTAAAGTCCAGGGAGTTCGAAAAAAAATTTTTTTTTTTTTTGTTGGGGGAGGACAAATGGAGATAGATGGATAGATATATAGATACAAAGATAGAGTCTCACTAAACCAGATAATTAACAAAAGCAACACTGATTTTGTATATATCATAAATTATAGTTAGCTTTAATATGAGGCATTTTAATTTTCCCTCTTTTCCCTTCCACTCCATAAAATGTACTGGAAACTCAGGTTTAAGTTTTAGCTAATCAATCAAGGTGAAGACAGATAAAACCTTTTGAGTTCATTATAATCATAATTTTAAGTTTTATAATAAGCAGAAAATCCCGTAGGCGTTAGGTTTTGGAATACTTATTTTCTTCAGAGGAAAGTAACAGAGGATGTTAAACCAACTTAATTATCATGTAGTACCTTGTTTAACGGGAGCCTTTAATGGACGGGAACGGCCTCGGATTTATTTATTCATTGTCCGTTGCAATTAAGGCGGTGGAAGACACGCCGGGAACATTGTACCTTTGCAGGTGTCCCATCATTGTCTTTACAAGTGGCTTTAAGTGAACTTTCGTGTCCTTCGCAGAAAAAAAAGTGCAGGTCTTTTTTATAAACGGGCAAGCATAAAACCGGGAAGGCACTTACTCGATGCAACGCCATGTGGCGCTACCCGACGCCTTGTCACGTTTTGGTACGGTGTGCACATCTATGCGAAGTCAAGCTCACGCCACGTACTGTCACACAGCGTGTATCACAATAATCACTATCACAATCGCAACGCCTCTTTTGTTTTTAATGCACTACTTTGAGCAAAACCTTGTAATAAATTGTTAGATAAATTTTATGAACATAACCACGTAATAAATTGTTTCTTAAACTTAATTGTTTTAAATAAAGTTATTCCGGTGTTTCGATCAATTTTCTGCCTAACCATCATAATTAAATAATTTTTGATCTCGTTTAATTTGGTTTACGTTAAAATAGGAATGTTATGATTAATATAACGACAAAATGACATATACTTAGTTTGAAATAAACTAAAAAAAATATGAGTGTCCAGTACTGAAGCTACTCGACGGAAATGGTGTAATTTTATGATCAAAACCATGAAATAAATTGTTACTTAAATTTTATGAGTAACATCGTGTAATTAATTGTTAGTTGAATTCAATATATCAAAAAATCTTAATTTCGTTTACATTAAAATAGGAATGTTTTAATTAATGTAACGACAAAATTACATATACATAGTTTGAAATAAACTACAAAAAATATGAGTCCTGTTCTGAAGCTACTCGACGAAAATGGTGTCATTTTATGAGCAAAACCATGAAATAAATTGTTAGTTAAATTCGTTTTGATTTTCGTCTTAAATCAAAAAATTGGTATCCTGGTGTTTTGATCAATTTTCTACCAAACCATTAAAATTAATTTTTTTAAACAAAAACTAATGGATTTTTGATCTCGGTTAATTGGCTTGTATTGAAATAAGTATGTTGTAATTAATATAATCGCATTAATACATGTATTTTGAATAAAATTATGAGTTTATTTTGTCTTCGACTGTACTCGATCCTACCCGACGAAAATCTGGAGAGTGGGGATCGCTTAGCGTAGAGTAGGGTTGCGTAGCATAGCATCGGGCAGATGTGTACGGGGGTAATACAATCTTATGGAAAAATGGACATTGAATTTCCGTCGGGTAGCGTCGCATGGCGTTGCATCGGGTAAGTTTGTTCCCTGCTTGACGCTCGAGTTTTCAACAACCGACTCGCTTTCCCACATCTTGACTAAACGTTCGAACAATATAATATGCCGATTTTAAACAATACTTAGTTACGAACAAAAAGGATTCGCATTGAAACGCAGCGACCCATTTATGGGCAAAACCTGATTCAAATTACTTTTTCCGCCCGGTCGCATTTTCCAGAACAGACGAGTTTTTACACAGGGTGTCGCAGCCAGGGCACAGGACCAACGGGTAGCTAATTGAATTAGCCTAGTTTCCTCGTGTTAACTCGCCTGTCCCTTCTCGACCTTGCCTTCTGAAAACACTGATTGTTTTGTTAACAAGTGACCTCGCCCGCTGCAATTTCTGTGCTAATAATAACACCGAGGCTAAAACTATGTTAAAATCAATATCGTATTCACAATGAGACCAGGCATTATCAATTGTTATATCAGCATATCAGATCGTATATCCATCTAAACACGAACATGTACAATAATACATCTCTTTATCTTTCAAATATACATTTATCTGTCACACCTTGACGTATTGAACCAATTCAATTCTCATTAATCTATCAATATGTACTTTTTACAAGAACAACTTCGAAATTATTCATATTTCATATATGAATAATTGCAGTAATATAAATATAATAACCTATCTATTATAAAAAACCTTATAGGCATAAGAGACAGAAACGTTGCTATTATATTATTTTCCGATTAATTATGCATCACTAGGTTTCTTTTTATCCCATCACTTTTCTGCAATTTTGTATATAGCTGTCTATCGACCATATAAATCTACAATCTGATAAATAATCCAAGCTCTTATGCTATCTAAGATTTAGTTATGGTAACCATAAATTCATTTTTCAGTGTTGGGGCTTGTCCGTCCGTTAGGATTATAAGCAGGGCAAGGCACTGATTTAGTCTCATCTCTCCTAGATGGTCTGTTTGACGTTAAAATCCTATTAGCCGTTATTGAATTATAACCGTTTCAATCAGATATTCCGATAATGACTTCTCAAAAATTGAAAAAATTTTATGGTCCAAAAAATAGATAAAATTAATGTCAAACATAAAGTTTATTAAATGCATTATATTTAGTGGTCTACTGACCAAATTACTTCTTTCAATTAATTAATATTTTTCTGTAAGGTTTGGGTCGAAATGAAAAAGCTAGTGCCACGAGCGGGATTCGAACCCACGACCTAAGTCACGATAGTTCAAGTGGTTAGAGCAGCTGGGTATTAAGCCGAAGGTCGTGGGTTCGAATCCGGCTCGTGGCCCTAGCTTTGTTCATTTCGACCAAAACCTTACATAATAAAATTTATTATTTAAATTAATTATTCTTTTTATCTAAGGTTTTTGGATGTGATGAAAAATTAGTGTCACGAGAGGGATTCGAACCGTCGACCTTCGGCTAGGATCGAAGTCACGATAGCTCAAGTGGTTAGAGCTGCGGCGTATTCAGCCTTAGATAACAAGAATAATTAATTGGAATAAGTATCAATGGCCAATTATTATCACTAAGCAAATATGGATTAATTCATAGAATTTATATTTTAGGGGTCTCTAGAGGTGCTAAACGAAAGTTCAAGAAAAAATAATATGAGCTAGTTTACTTGAAAAATATTCGCTTTTTTAACATTTTTAGGTTATTGATAAACTTTAATAAATTTTATTATATTTTTATTGTAATAAAATAATATACATAAAAAATTCTGTAAAATGTTATATTTACACAGTTAATTTGAGCGAGTAGATAGGCTAAATAAAAATATTAAAAAATGGAAAATTCAAGGTTTAAAAAAAATTGCAAAAATAGGACCTATTAAAATTTTTTTTAATTAAATTTATTTATTAAAACTGGTCTTATTAGACCAACCATTAATTTTACAATAATATCATAGAATAAATAAATGTTTAAATTCTTATAAACCCATTGGTAATAAGATTTACATTTCACTATTCACTATTCATTTTTAACTACACAAGTTCATATGGCTTTGTTCTTTTTAATCTTCTGACCATGTTTCGGTTATGTAAGAATTTGGTCGCGTCCACATTCTCCTGCTGGCTGAGACGAGCCTGGTGTTTGGCGGCAAATCTTTGTATTTCCGCCGTGATTTCAGGGATCTTAAGATCCCTACGTAAGTCCTTATTCCTTATGTACCAAGATGCATTGACCATGTCACGTAAGATTTTATTTTGGAGTGTTTGTATGATTTTGATATTTGCTGTGTTTGGTACAACCCCATAGTTGAATACCATACGTCCACATAGGCTTTATGACTTGTTTATATAATAAAATTTTATTTTGTATAGCAAGATTGGAGCCACGTCCTGTCAACCAGTATAGTTGTCATAACCTTAAACCTATTTCTGTCCTTTTTTTCTTCACGTGTTCTTTCCATCTCAGCTTGGTATCTAAGGTCATTCCCAGATATTTAGCTGTATTGCTGTATGGTATAGTGGTTCCATCGATTGTCAGCGACGGAACATGATCCACCTTTTTGTTTGTAAAGATTAGATGAACTGATTTATGTTGATTTAGCTTGATTTTCCATTTTTTTTGTCCATTCGTTTATCTTATTACATGCATTTTGGAGGATTTTGATTGAGTGGGTGATAGTCGGTCCTAGTGATATCACTGCTGTGTCATCTGCAAACGTTGCAATTTTTACTCCATCTATTTTCGGAAAATCACTGGTGTATAACAAGTAAAGCAGTGGACCTAATATGCTACCTTGTGGCACTCCTGCATTTATTGTTTTTAATTTTGAATATTGATCTTCTTGTTTGTCTCTAAACAGTCTGTCAGTTAGGTAGGAACTGATAATATCGACATACTGCTTTGGTAGCATACCCTTTAGTTTCATGATGAGTCCTTCGTGCCAGACCTTGTCAAAAGCTTGTGAGACATCAAGGAAGATAGCAGAACAAATTTGTTTTTCTTCGAGAGATTTTTCTATTACGTCTGTTACTTGGTGAATTTGGTCTATTTGTTGAGTGTCTTGTTCGGAATCCAAATTGGTGGTCAGGAATGATTTTCTTTTTTTCAACGATGTGTTTTATTAGTTTTAATAATAACTTTTCGAAGATTTTAGACACTGTTGGTAGTAGTGATATTGGTCTATATGATTTGACCTCGTACGCCGGTTTTCCTGTTTTTTTTATCATAATGACTTCTGCGAATTTCCAGATGCTGGGAAAATATTTCAGTCTGATTGCAGCATTAAATAGGTATGTTAGTTTAACTATACCCTTTTTTGGCAATTGTTTTAGTATTTCTCCATTGATAAGGTCATATCCTGGAGTCTTTTTAGCAGGTAAATTTTTAATTTCTCGCGCTACTTCTTTAGGTGAAACTAGCTTTATATTTTCTTCTTGTGGCGTGGTTGTTACTTCAAGTAAGCCGCTATTGATGATTTCATTTCGCGTATTCGCGTCCGATATTTTGGAGCATCACCAAAAAAATTAGGTTCAAATCCGTGACCTACCAACCTGGTCGACCCCTTTTTAAACCCACTATCGTCTGACCGACCAGCAAGGATAGGTAGAATAAATTGACCGGTAGTTTTTCACTCCACAGAATACAAAGAAAATTTAAAAACCAACTGTGTAATTTGGCCATTTATGATCGTTTCGGTTTGCCTATATGCACCCCGTCTTGGGTTGACGGCGACCAAATTATCTTTGTAGTCTGTGATAAACTATCTATCCTCACAAAGATGTTACGACGACTTTTCGCCATTGTGTATGGGCCTGTCCTGGGAAAAGTATTTACTTGAAAAGCTGTCCTTAATACACCCTAAAAATTTTTTTTTAATTATACCGACAGTGTGGTCGTCGGTTTTGAAAACTTGCTTGACTGATCAACCCAGAAAGTATGCGTTGACAAATATGATTATTAAATGTTAATCCATTTGCGTTTTCGTAATCAGTTGATCATGTTACTCCTTTTAATCAATTAATAATTCTTTCTAAGGTTATGGTTGAGATAAGAAAAGTCAGCGTCACGAGTGTGATTCGAACCCACGATCGTCAGCTAAATACGCCGCTATTTTACCACTTGAGCTTTCTTGACTTCGATCCTCTTGTACAAACTCTCCATCTCGACCTACAACAGTTCAAATTTTCCCACTTTTTGATATAAAAATATCTCAACCAAGATCTCAGGAAGAATAATTAATTGATTGAAAGATGTAACTTGGTCAATTGACTACGAAAACGTAAATGGATTAATATTTAAAAAGTAAAAGAACTTTCACTTCACGAAACAGCCCCCGTCGCCATTTCATATATTGTTGAGAATCCAATCCGATTACACCACATTTGAAAATGGCAAAAAGAGGAAAAATTCAAAATGTGGGGTTGAGATGGGAAGTTGGTGTCGGAAAGGATCGAAATCACGATAGCTCAAGTGGGAGAGTAGCGGCGTATTTAGCCGAGAGTCGTGAGTTCGATTCCCGCTCGTGACATTGACTTTTTTATCTCAACCAAGACCTCAGAAAGAATAATTTATTGATTGAAATTATTAAATTATTAAATATATTGTAGCATTAAAAAAAATCAGATAGATGGTATATATATAAAATCAGATATATATATATGTATATAACTATCTAGATTTCATAATCGTGTTTCAATTTACGTGGCATTACATCATTTATATTTAATTGAATTTTTAAAAATAATTGCAGATTTTTTGTTAGATTTTAATTAAAAGAAAAATGTTAGCCCTTGAGAAGTGCTCATCAATTCAAACATAAAAAGATAAAATTATTTAAAAAAATCATGTTATTTGATCATTAACGGTATCTGATGTAGAAAAAAAAGTGTTTCACAAGGAAGCATAAAACATTAAGTTAGTTTTATGACTATTCGAATACATCCTGTTGTCACGCATGAAGAAGCTAATTCCTTAAAGGGAAGAATCGGCGTGGTAAATGGCCAACTCAAACGGTTGTTACAAATATTCGGATTGTGTCTCATTAGAAAGGAAAAGGGTTGGAAAATTTGCTCGTATTTTCGGCTATCACGGGAAAACCGTCGGACATCAATATGCAAACCTGATTGGATCGGCCGTGGGACGCGGCGATGCCCGACGGGCCAACGGCAGACAGAGGGAATTAGCAATGGGCCAAAACTTTTACCCCTTTACCCACTTGTATAATCAACTATTCAAAAAGGTAATTTATACTCGGACCGTGGAATTGCCAATATCAAACAAATTGGCCGGCCGGCTCGAATCGAGACAAATCACCAATTCAAAAGAGGACGCAGAATTTTTCCCCATTTTTTTTTGCTTTTTTGAATATTCATAATTTAATTTCATCCACTTTTCTCTTTTCTCGCCGTTTTGAGTATAATTTGCATTGCCGAAAAGCTGGGGTGAATAACTAACACAAATTTCTACATTGATTCACCGATAGCTCAACAAAAAGCAACCACTCAAATTAGGTAGCATACAAAGACTAGCAAACCTATGTATCACAGGGGCAATGAGTACTACCCCTACAAGTGCACTAGAAACTCTGCTAAGCCTACCTCCACTGAAAATATTCATTCAAGGAGAGGCTAGGAAAAGCTCATTTGGGCTCGAAAAACAATTAAATTTGATAGGAACTAAACAATTCGGGCATACAATTATAATTAGCAAAATCAGACACTTTTTCGAAATGGGGACTGACTATACGATCCCGGAAACAATCTTCACAACATCGTACAAAGTCTCAACGGACGATAAAGGAGAGGAAGAACACAGGAGAGCATTAGACACAATGATATGGTATACAGATGGCTCCAAAACAAACGAACGAACCGGATCGGTCATTTAGTGTACAAGCCCAAAATATAAGCACTCAAACTCATTAGGGAAGTACACTTCGAGCATTCAAGCAGAAATACATGCCATCAATGTTTGTTCCCTGGAAAAAGTTAAAAGAAGTTACACTGACAAAAAATCCTCATAAGATCTAATAGCCTAGCAGCCATTAAAGTATTAGCATGTAAAAGAATTACATCAAAATTCGTCAGTGAATGCATTCAAAATCTCCAAAACCTGGAGAAACACAACAACCTGAAGATATCTTGGGTGGCAGGACACAGAGGAATTTTGAGTAACGAGAAAGCAGACAGACTGGCCAGAGGAGGATCCGCAAGACCAGTCATAGGCCCCGAACCTATACTTGGGATAACAAAAACAAATGTAGAATCTTCCATCGCAGAATGGATCCAAACAAAACAAAAGGAGAAATGGATAAACTCTAGCGATGCATTAGGGAAGTACACTTCGGTCTTTCAAGCGGAAATACATGCTTGTGCTCTGAAAAATCTTAAAAGAGGTTACACTGCCAAAAAAATCCACACAAGATCTGATAGCCAAGCAGCCATTAAACCATTAGCGTGTAAATTAATTACATCAAAATTAGTCAGTGAATGTATCGAAAATCTCCAAAACCTAGGGAAACACAATAACCTATCTTAGGTGCCAGGGCACAATGGAATTTTGGTAACAAGAAAGCAGACAGCATGGCCAGAGTAGGATCTATACATAAGCCCGGAACCTTTAATTGGGTTAACAAATATAGAATCCTCCATCGCAGAATGGATCCAAACAAAACAAAAGGAGAAGTGCATAAACTGTAGCGGTGCTAGACACAGTAGACTTATGATGGAACAACCCTCACCAAGACTGCAAAATCACTACTGCAGCTGCAGAGGCCTAAACTCAGAGGAGTGATAGGGCTACTAACCGGTCACTGGCATCTAAGAAAACATGTACACAACATGGGCTGGGCGAAGATTCCATCTGCAGATTATTAATGAAGAGAAGAAAACAGCCACCCTTCGATTGCGAAGCAACAGTACAATGGAGATTCAACCTAACATACGAAAAATCTTAGGGAATGAAATTGTAGCAACAACAATCAATGACCTACGTGATACCTCTAAGGAGAAGGATACAGTCTATTGCATTGAACTAAGGAACTAGGAAGATACAATAAGCCAGAAGGCTGCATTGCCTGGGGAGTGATAGGACTTACCATGATAGGTTAGTACCTGTCACTGGCATCTGAGAAAACATCTACACAACATGAGCATATAAATGAAGACCCATCTGCACATTATGTAATGAGGAAACAGCCACCTATATCATTTTCGAATGCGAAGCAACACCTCAATGGAGATTCAACCTAACATACTAAAATCCTTAGGAAATGAAATTGCAGCATCAACAGTCAATGATCTGATTGTTCTAAGGAAAAAGACAGAGTCTACTGAACTGAACTAAGGAAGTAGGAAGATACAATAAGCCAGAAGGCTGCAGTGCCTGGGGAGTACAAACCCTGCTTCCTAGTACTCTTACCACTATACCATGCCATACCATACCGATAGTTGGATAAATATAGAAAAATAACTATAGATAGAATGGTAATTGTTTTTATCAAACTGAAAAATGTACAATACAACGATAGAACAACACATATAGGGTTACATATACAAATGAAATGCATGGCTATATTGTGATTTGAATAGAAAATTGGTAGTATGGTGCAAAGTTGAAGTAAGGTCATTAGATAGTGATAAAAAAATGAATAGCAAGATGGATAAATAGTTATATGGAAATAGTGATAAACAGATAAATGTATAAAAAGTGTACAAATATTTTGATGATTAGACTTACACTAATAAATGACTACATGTTAATCCTACTGGATATATGACCAAAATGGCAGTTTTGTAGATAAATAATTAATAGCATCATCAGCGAATCGCGTCTGATAGTAAGACAGCCACGATGGACAGATCAGGATGGACTCTAACGATCCGATTATAGATTCACAATCCCGCTAACCAAAGGGGGAATCTTAGTGGTTTGACAGATCCAAGCAGCAAAGACAGACAGACCGAAATGCGAGGAAACAACCAACCTAAAACCAATTGTGAGATTTTTTGTAATCTGCTGAGTGATGAACTTGATTGTTACCGATCATCCTGGTCTGCCTATGTTCGTTTTTTTTTTGGTCTCTCATACGCAATTACAATTACATTAATAAGGCTGATATCAAACATGTCAAGAACAATAGGATGTAACTAGTAGGACCTGTCAGTTTGTTTCCTAAAGGTCTCAAACCTCCCAGCCTGATGAATTCTTCCATGTCCAAAAACCTGGATTCTCACTGTTTTGGTTTTTGTTCCTGTCATTCCATGAACCAGCATATCAGAATTGTTGACACCTTCTGGCCTGTGAACAAAGAGTAACTTGGGTATGTTCCTGGATGTAGCTTTAGATCGGGTCTTACACCAAGGCATCTTTTATACATCTTACGCTTTCTATACACTCCTTATTAATTGATTTCAGAGGTGCGGCAACAATGACTCGGATATTGACAAATTCGAGCGGGCGTCTCACAAGGGAGCATGTTTGGTCACATCCTGTTTGTTATTCTTGAATTATTACAATACCATCATTTCCACATATGCAGATGGTACTGCAAATTTGTGTTCTAACCCGAATCCTTTCCAAACAATCTCTAGCGCTCAAGAACACCTTGATTATCAAAGATAGGTAAAAAGTGAAGGAATAGACTGAATGAAGAAAAATGTACACAGTATATATTTATACATGTATATTTTATACATTGAAAAAAAGCCTTTCTTATACCCATACAGCAGACTTAGAATCCCTGATAGAATATTTTGGACCGAAATGTATTTTGACGGTCAAAACTCAATTAATTCTATACAACACATTACCTACTGTCACTTTGAATAGATATATACATATCTTTAGTCCTTGATAAAATTTCAAAACTGTTTACTAGGTGTGGTGTTTAGTGGCCGTTACTTAATGATTATTTGGAGGTCGTGAGATTCTCAACAGTACAGAAAAGAATGACACATCTACACGGAAATCAAACACTTTGAGCCCTGAAGATGATCTCAATAAAGATCGAAACGTTCCCACGATAAAGAAAATGTTTTTCTAAAACCAACGTCACACCAGACCGCATCTCACGACCTCCAAATAACTGCTTACTACTTTTAATGTTACTAACAAGGTTACTATCTCACTTCAACGACTTCTTTTTTAAGACAATGAGCTTATCCGATCTTTTTCTCAAAGTTCCGTATCAAGCTATCGATCCATCCTAACCATACTGCCCAGGCTTTTTTTACACTTTCCCAACCCGGAAACCTGTCAGGTCGCATTAAAAGACGATGGCCTCTATATATCCTCGCCCATTGATCACTCATATTGAGAGACAGAGTTGGCTGGTCTTTCGTTACATGCGTCCTCCAGGGGTAGTAACGAAATAAAATAAACATTTATAATATTTATGTAAGGTTTTGAAATGAAAAAGTGTCAGGAGCGGGATTCGAACCCACGACCTTCGGCTGCTGCGTATTCAGTCGAAGATCGTGGGTTTGAATGCCGCTCCTGAAATTAACTCTTTCATCTCAATGAAGACCTTGCATAAAAGGAATTATTAATTGAAATAAGTGATTTGGACAATTAGATCTAGTTAGTTTTTCTCGTGGTATGCGGATTGACTACTACTACTACTCCTATATGTCTTTATTGTTTAATATATATACAAAGTTTACAGATCGGCAGTATATATTACAGAGCAAGAAAGACGTTCCTCATAGTTTAAAACCGTCTGAGGGAGTCTAGCACATAAACTTATATATATATATATATAACTAAAATCTCTCTTATTTAGAAGTAATTATAATTAATATTTACAAAAGGAATACATACTTTCTTCAAAAATTTCAGTAATGTAATAATAGAACATAATTATATAATAATAGCTGAAACATGATTGCAAATATATACATCTCTTATGTATGATTACCTATAGTGCACATAACTCAATAATAAAATGAACTAAAGTAAAGTAAATGGGAATAATAAAAGTAAAAGTAAATATTAATGCAGTACATTATCTACCTCAACAGTTAATAGTAAAAAACAAAACAAATAATAAGTGTTGAAAATATAATATTCAGGTCGAAGATGAGCTGTTCACCTATTCAGGGGAATCCGACAAAAGAAGCCGCCTCCACCCTCACCAGGTGCCTCTGATTCTGGCTCTAAGAGATTAAGCCTCTTTGCAGAAATTGACCAAGACAGCCCCATCCTTGCCATTAATATATTCTAGCAGAATCTCACTAGACAGAGACATTAGACCTCTACCTATCCAAACATCTCTCCTCCCCAAACCTGAGCGCCGTAGCATAAAATAGACCTGCTGACTGTGTTAAATAATTTTAGCTTAGTCGGGTAAGCAATATCGCCGTTGTCTATAAGAGGTCTCCAGATAGAATTTAGTTCCATCCTTGCTCTATCCACCGCATCCGTAAAATGTTTGTTCATTGACAGTGCCGGCGTGAGTCGGATTCCCAAATACCTATACTCATTCACCACCTCTATCCCTCAGTTTCTAAATATCACCTCTCACTTTTCGCAGGTCTACCCCGATTCTGAACACCATAATCTTAGATTTATTCTTAAGTTCCATCTGAGGCTGTTCTGTTGTAAAGACCTGATCATTCCCTGTAAAGAGGCAGGGTGTGAGGCGAGTAAAACTATGTCATCTGCATAAGCTAACAACTTGACTACCCTCCACTACCCTCCGCATACACACCACCATAATGAAAAAAAAGTATACGGATTGATGTACTTTGGTCGTTTTTGATCGTTTAGTCGGCCTACCTCCGAAGAACCCGACATAGATATAGAACGAAAAGTAGGACGAAGCCAAAACACGCATCATATACCAAAACAGTGATAGGTAACTATAATAAACGGAAATAACAAAACTTGTGAGAATGTAGAAAGGTGAAACCTTCAAGGGAAAAAAGTAAATAATTGCTTTAATGTAATCTTTGGTCATTAGTTTTCTGTAAATGAAGAAAGCATCCTCGTCGTCCGAAAACCACAAGGTTTACCCGGAATAATTTCATATTAAGCGGGATAATATTATGTTAATGAACCACTATTTGCCGTGGTTGTTGAAATAGAATCCCTAGAAATGCCTGGCCGCCCGCCGCGGCGGTTTTGAGTGAATAATGGGCTGGGAATGGCCACCGCCCCGGGCCCTGAATTGTAATGTGTTGCAGCAGGCTTCTGATTCGAATAAATCTCTTGTAGTGCTACGCTGACCGCTGCTGGGTCCACATAAATTTTCGATAGCTGGGAATAAACACTGCTTTCAATGAAGAAAACCAGCCGCTCGAACATGCGGCTAAAAATCTCAGTACGACGAAACATTCAATTCAACCGGGGAAGAATGGGAAATAGAAGTTGATTTACGAGAGCGAATTCACTTGGAAATGAAAGATGAAAAATTTAACCATTTTATAAATTATTTATGTTTAATGGCTTCATTGGTTGTATGAAATACGGTTATAATTCGAACATAATATACCTAATTTTATCAAAAGTTTGAATCGAGTATGATAAGTTACCACCTCGTATACAACCCCCTGCGACATCCCCTTTCCCAAGGGTAGGAATCATTCTTTTAACAATTCACGAGAAATTTGGAATTCAGGGGCCGAAATACATTTTTCATATTACCGGGCGGCCCTATCGCCGGCGGCCGTCCCTCGGGCCGTTTTCATCAGGGTGCAAAAATCGTGGCGGGCATGAAGGCGGACTCGATAGATTTCATAATTTCCCATGGGAGGGGTTTATGGAAATGCGAGAAATCGTCGGGTTACGATCGGGGAGGCGTGATGCTCCTGCCAGGGCCGCGGATTAATCTCAACGTGGGTTGCAGGGGAGGGAACACCCTCGGATAAGCATTCCCAACCCTGAATTAATTACCCACACTGTCGCAACGGCCCAGAAACTATTTGCGTTCGTCAAATATTTTATAGAGACTTAGGCCCAAACCACAACCATTTTTCTAGGCTGCAGTGTCTTCTGTCTTACGAAAACCTATTATGTCTATTTGAAATCATTTAATTTCCTACAACTTCAGTTCTGCTTTAGTGTTGATACTTATTTTGCATTAACACTCTTCCGTATTTGCCTGTGTATAGTTACGTATTGTTGTTTTACAAGAGAAACAGAAATGAGAAAGCAAGAGAAGGTTAAAGAGAGAAAAGAGCTAGATACAGAAAGTCCAAGAATGAGAGGAAGGAAAAAGGAAAGAGCGTGCGAGACAACGCACGTGTGAGATAAAAAGTGGGGGGACCGCGGTAGCCGAGTGGTTAGCATGAGAGACTCTCACGCGGCGGTCGTGGGTTCAAAAAAAAAAAAAAAAAAAAAAAAAAAAAAAAAAAAAAAAAGTGAGGAGTAAAACGAAACGGAGGCACCAAAAGTGAAACAAAGAATGAGAAAAGAAAGAGTGAAGAAGGGAGAGAGAGGAGAAAGAAAGGGATAGATAGATGGATGGAGAGAGAAAGAGATGGGGAAGAAGACAAAGAAATGAACGACAAAGAAAGTTAAAGAGAAAAGAACGAAAACGCACATGGGAGAGGAGGAACAGAGAGAGAGAGAGAGAGAGAGAGAGAGAGAGAGAGAGAGAGAGAAAGAGGGTGACAGACAAAGAATTGTGAAATCAACATTGAGAAACAAAAATGAGTCTGAAAGAGAGTGAAAGACAAAGAAAATTGTCCGAAGTCAAAAAAATGTAGTCTAGAGAAGCACGGACACAGAAGCGAAGAAGAAAAAGAGAGAAAGAGGGGGAGAGAGACAGAATGATTGACAAAGACATTTGTCTGAGAGGAATAGAGAGAATGGCCCTCAGAGAATCTGAGCAGGAGACGAGGGATCGTCCTCACCCGACTGAGGATTGGCCATACGCGGTTGACACATGGGCACCTGCTTTTGGGCCAAAGCCCGCGCAGGTGCCCCTTATGCAGAGAAAGGTTGCTCGATGTGTCCCACATAATAGAGGCGTGTCATGCCTTGGCTCCATACATAGAGCGTGTAGGCAAGCCGCCGGACTTAAGAAGAGTTCTCGAACATGTTAGCGAGCTTCAGAGTCCCTTGTTCAGCTTTTTAGGGGAAATTGTTTTTTTTTTATTGTATATAGTATGTCTAATGTGTTGTGCATCTATATGTTTTGTCAGAGTGCATGTATTTATTAGTATGAATGGCGAGGGGTGAGGGTGAAATATAACGTCATCATCACCCTTCGAACGATGAGAGCGTAAGAGTGTGTGTTCGGGGTCGATGGCGGAATATTTATAAAAGTACCCCATCGACCCCAACTAGTTTAGCTTAAGTATATTTAGGTGGAGGAATATCAAGTACTCCACCGACCAAACGGAATGAGTATACTGTATGGGTGTATTTAAGTATTAAAAAAAAAAAAAAAAGAGAGAGAGAAGTAGACAAATGCAGGTCTAACAGACAAATGTTTCATACTAAAAGTGAAACAAGGAAAGAAAGAAAGAGAGTGAGCAACAAAGAGAGTGAATGAGATGAAAAGGTAGAAGAAGAAAGAAACAGACCTTGAAAATTATATGGACTAAAGAGAGGGAGTAAAAGAGAGAGGATAAAAGTGGGAGAGCTTAAAGGAAGAGAGAAGAGAGGGAGAGAGAGAGAGAGAGAGAGAGAGAGAGAGATTAATAGTGAATTAAAACAGAGTGACAAATACGTAAATTTTTATATGATAGATAAGAAAAAGTGTGTGTTTAAAAGTAACAAACAAAAACAGTTTTGAAAGAGTAACTGACACGAAGTAAAACACTTCGAAATTATTAGATATATGCGTAGATAGACACATAAATAGATAGATGAATACACCAGTATGGAAAAGAAAAATTTTGCAGCGTTGATTTCATCATATCAGGTGTTTCTGAATGTTTTTTCAGTGCTAATTCTGAATATGGCTTCAGATTTTTCTGTCAGGATTTTTCACAAACCGAATTCAATATAATAGCAAATTGTATTAACCCAAAATTTAGATTAATGACATGAACTTAAACGTTATATTACTGTTTAAGTAAACTAGATACATTTTCACTGTCATGTATGAAGTAACCAAGTTCATTTCTAGGTTAGTTTTTGAATTTTCATTTCTTGGTTTTCCGTGTTGACCCATCATCCTTGCAATCTCGCTTCAGCATCCAACAGTAGTCTGCCATCATGCTCGAATTGCAGTTGCCTTGGTATCTGCTTTCCATTTCTCTTGTATCCTGGTGGAACCTTTCACCATGCTCCTCGCTGAAGTCACTAAGATTCTCGGGGAAATAGTCTACGTGTGATTGTAGAAAATGTACTTTCACGCTCATCACCCTAGTTCTTGAAAGCTCTTCAACATATTGCTCAACATATTTTTGAAATCATTAATTAAAATTGCCCAAAAAGTTTTAAATCCATTCCATGCGAGTTTTTCTTTCATTGACATAGTTTTTATAAACCCTTCATCCCGGAAGAGCTGATTAATTTGAGGGCCAATGAAAATGCCTGCTTTTATTTGTTCGGCAGGAAATTTCGTAGCCAGGTATTCAAAGCACTCACTCTCTTGAGATAAGGCTGTTACAAACTGTTTCATGAGTCCCAGTTTTATTTGTAATGGAGGTAGGAGTATTTTTTGAGGGTCCACAAGGGGGTATGTTTGTCCTATCAAAAAACTGAGTTCATTTCTGAAATCAGCGTGTAAAATTGATGGGAAAAACACCCGTCTTCCTAGTCATAAAAAGTCATGTAAACCTGTGTCATCTAGATAGGTAATTAGAGAGAGAGAGAGAGAGAGAGAGAGAGAGAGAGAGAGAGAGAGAGAGAGAGAGAGAATAATGAGATAAACAGTGATGAAAGAACAACAAGAACAACACAACACAGTGTTACAGAACTTCATAATTGAGAGGAAAAAATAGTGAGATAGAAATTAGATGACATAATGATATAAATGATAAAAATTAATTAAATGTATGAAATAAATGATAGATAGAAGCTGTCTTGCTTTATTATCAGACTTGGCTAGAACATAATAATTATGCATTACAAATTAAAAGATGATTCGCTTTACTTAAATGTGAAATGGCAAAGTAACAAGGATTTAATCAAACCTACTGAGACAGATGAAAAATGGCAAAGGGGGGAAGGAAATAAGTGACTTTTACAAACTAGCTTACTCTATATCTACGCAAGCCATATAGATTCTGTCCACCGTTCTGCCGGGATTAGAAAAAAATACCCCAACATTTCTGAAAGGAATTCCTCGCCGTGGCCGCCGGTGCGTAGCTCTCCTGCACTTGATAGGAACGCTATTTGCCGAACATTGGCCCTCTTATAGATACTAGAAGTGAATAGAGCTTAGTGCTCGCTTAGATTGTCGTCATGACAACGGGCCATATACAAAATTTATCGGAGCCCCTTTGTCGGAGTCGGCGGTTGTGCAGGGGTTGAAAAGGTTTTTTTTCCTTTCGAAGAACACAATGGGTTCCTGAAGGCTCCACGTGCCGTTGTGGCCGGCCGATCAAATTGTTGCCCGACCGCTGTTAAACAAGCAAAGCTTTTTCAACAGATTACGGAACTTCTCGTAAGTTATGGCCCCTGAAGTTATGCATTTACGAGCCCTCCAGGCTTTTTGCTATTTGATAAAAAAACCCTGAGCCTGTACGTTTGATTAAACGAAAACATAAAGAACTTCGAACGAGTTAGCCCACGTGGAACAACAATAGAAACAATTATCACAGATTTTTTCTTGTTCCACCTTTCGCCGGTAAAATATTCCGAGCCTACTTAACGTCCGTTAACTTGATGGAATGAATAATAATAAGAGCTCGGCGTGGTTAACTGTATCTCCACATCTCCGTGCTTGAGAGGCACCGGTCAAAATTCTCCGACGTCTGTCAGAAAAGTCATCCTTATCCGGGATGCATCTGGCCGAGGATTGACGTCCGCCCCCGCGGTAACGGTCTCTAAAGAAAAATTGGGTCGAAGCAGTAAGAAACAAAATTAATTCTTGACTAAGTTAAATTTTAAAAAATGCCCCAATTTAGTCCTCCAAGCTCTCATTGCAATACGACCTTTCTCAAGCACAATCTATATTGAATAAATCCATGACTCAATTGTGACAGCCAATAATGCATTTCAAAAGCTTGAACGATATTTTATCACCAAATACCGACAGGCTGGGGGCGTCGGTGGCCGCAACGGCTTAGGCGTTGACACGGCGCACATCACTGTGGGGTAAAGGTCCCGGGTTCGAATCCAGCGGCCCTGCATTCGAACCCGACATACTGGGCTTTTTTTCAAAAACACCAGTACCCTGAGGGGTTACATGACTTCTGCTGCTGCAAACCCTCGTAAAAAAAATCCGACAGGCTTTTATTTATGTATTGTTTTCTGAACAAAATTATGCATTGATCAAATATTACAAGACATCTTTCTAATCTCTCAGACCGGTGGTAAAAAGAGCCTGACCGCTGGAACTCTATGGCATTTACACTCAATGACTAAATTAATTTTATTATCTATGGTATTTAGTTGTGGTAGGTTCGGGATAGGACAATGTCATTATAAGGATGGAACGTTGAAGAAGATTAGAAGAAGAAAAAACCTTCCAGGCTTCATTGGGAGAACAATTTATGAAATTCAACACCTCCCTACCAAAAAAATATCATTAACCCTTTCGCGCCTTCTAAACAGCATTATCTCAAAAGTAAATTTTCAACCAACATTCGACATCTTCAATTTCGTCCATATTGCACAAAGGGAAAAATGATGAAAGATCGGTTGAAACTTCCATGGGATTCGGATCAGTGTAACCACTTTCGTTGGCAGAATCGGGCGTCTGAAATTTGGCCGCCATCAGTTCTGGAAAGACGGTTCCAATGTAAACTTATTCTTACTGTAGACTAGATTCCGGCTTATCCTCTCCCGATCCGCGGTCTCTTCTTCCTCCTGACAATATCTACAAAGTATTCCTTCTGCGTGAACTCCAATTAGGTCCTGTCAGGAGACCAACCAGAATCCTGGTTCTGTGGCGGTTGCCTTCCAGTAATTCCTTTGTAAGACGGATGGCCCTTCTATGAATCTCTTCGCGTGTCTCATACATGGGGTATTATTCTACCAATTTGTGGACTGATTAAAGATCCATTTTTGGATGTATCTTTATTGTCGTAGTATTTTGGCCATATTAAGGTTCGGGGCTTAGGTTAACTTGGCCAACATGACCTCGCTCCCATTGTCTCTACGTTCCGAATGTCCAAGGACCCATGCCAGCGTCAGGTCATTGATGCCTCTGACTTCCCCAGAGGTTCCATAAAACTCCATACACTTTTTGCCTTTACCTCTTATAAAGCTAAGGACTTATGTCCTGCCTGATAGTCAGAGAAAAGGCTCACTTCGGGAATGTATTCTACGCCCTCCTGTGATCATTATTTTATAGTATTTTTCTTGAAGTTCCCTATAGGCGGGCCTTGGTTATCTCATCAGCCGAGAGGTGTCCGAACTTCATCAGGCTTTTTGCCTTGAAATAGAAAATAGAATTACGAGACTTCCTAGAAGGCCTCTGGCCTCTCCCTGATAGATCAGGGGGAGTCACCCACCTTGGTGCCTGAGCGACGCCGAGGTTGGGCTCTAGTCGGGCGCCATCGACTTCTTTGGTCATTTCGGCGCCCTTCGTTCCCTAAAACAAGTCATTCTCACACTCACTCATACAATAAATACATACTCCTATCACACATGCATATCCTCTGTCTAGAATCCAGGTCGAAGGGTACTCGATATTCCGCCCCGACCCGGCTTAGCGGAGCAGCGGTGGAGCCTTGAAATAATATGCTGCACCTCCGCCCATAGGCAATAGGAATTCTAACATAAACTAAATCTAAACTTTAACCTATGAAATAAATACCCCACTATATACAACCCATTATCCCAATATTTCTAAAAAACCTAAAAAATTTTTCCTTAAACTCGCTGCCATTCTCCTATAATACGGCGGTATTCCATTTCGGTCCCCATACGGGTCCAAGCTGCGACACCCCTCCAACACGTGCGACACCGTGAGTCGGTCATCTTGGCATGCTGGGCACCTAGGTCGACTTTTGCCTTGAAGGGGACGTTTTAATAGATGTGACTCTGCTGCCTATTTGGACGGCCACAGAGCCTATCTCAGATGAAGTTTGATTATTCTTAATTAGGATTCGTACAGTTCCTAGAGCAGCTAGGAAATCTGTCTGCTGCAGCAGCGTCACGATACAGGGCAAACTTCTAGATACAACAGGGTGTCGGCAGGTTCCCTGAGAGCTCGCTTTGAGACATTATTTTTTATTAACCCCAGTGTCATTCATCCTTCGTCAAGGTTCGCTTTAACTTGGATTATGGTCACCATATCCCCTTTAAGCCTACCTCGTGCGTCGGCCTCCCATTCCTTGAGGGAAGTAAGCCACCGGCAACATCGAGGCGTTTCCCAGGGGCTCTAGGTGGAAGTCGGGGTTGGACTTGTTCCCACATTATTCACTGTAATTTGGTCATTACTGATCATGTTGGTCTGCCTGCAGGCATCGAGTGTTGAGCCTGCGATTGTACGTCAATCAAAGTTATAAGCAGGGCAAGGCACCAAACTACAAACTTATTTTAACTACTTGAGGCTTGCGAGGTGTTGAACTTGTAACTTTTTCTTCAGCGATCATCTCTTGGTTAGTATCATCAGATGTCAGGAAGGCCGAAATGACCGGAAACTACCAAACCATAGACTTTTCTACATCTTAGTTTTCTCTTTGTAGCCTGAGTGGTGAAGAAACAGGAGTTGCCCTGTGGAGCTTACTGTTGGTAGACTGTGTCTGTCAATATTTCAAGCACATAAGATCAAATTAAAGGCTGTCGATAATCGTATTATAAGTTGAACACCATAATTAATTACCATCAATTCAACAATAGATATAAACAAAAATTAAGCCTGGAGGACATAAACTGAGTATCTCGATGTTTTCTCCGTTTAAGGGAAAAACATAATTTTAACCCTAATCCTACATAACATTACCTCATCAAATTCGACCAATGCGCATTCTTCAGTACGCAAAATCGATGACATGAAAATGGTCACGCAAAAGGAAATTGACGTATATGGCCCAAAAATATCGATTTTAATGATTTGATATTTTCTGTTTTACTACTATTTTACTGTTTTTTGTTTTTATCAACAAATTGTTTAACAATTTTTTTTGGTCTGATGGAACACAGTTACCAGCGGACAATGACCATAAAGGACTGATGTTATATCCGCATGTAAACGGGAAGAGGCTTTTAAAAGGGATTAGCCAGTTTAAACATATGCGGTTATAATTCTTTTCAGCATTTTCAATCTGGGATCATTAATCATTGTCAGAGTGACAAAAAAGACTTCTCTGACCGGCCTCGTAGCTGGAAACCGGCCGTATTCGAAATTGTTTTCCACCCTGAACAGTCACGGCTGTCCAGCGATGCAGCTAACAAGAGTCGAAAACGGCATAAGTAACAAGGGCCTGGGACGGGATTCGCCGCGATTGTCCATCGGGCAAAAGAGGCCATCCGTCTTGATTAACGGGCGCGCGGTGCTCGCACTTCATCCGGACTTAACAATAATCCCTGTGTAAATCACTTCACGTCACCAAATATAAAGAAATGCGCTTGAGAGTTGTGATTTATGAGACTTGGATTTCAATTTTACTGTTTTCCAAAAGCAGGAAACGTCATTTTCATCTACTCCTCCCATAAATAATCTACGGAATTCTAGATTCATTAGCATTTAACGATGCAAAATTGTTTCAATAAATCAAATTTATTTCAATGCAGTTATAATAAACAAAACAGTAACAAATTGAGTGAGAGAAAGAGATACGAAGAAATATATAGAGAAAGGGTGTCTAAGAGAAAGAGAGAGAGTATGAGCGAAGAAGAAATATATTCAGAAAGAATGTGTGTGTGTGAGAGAGAGAGAGAGAGAGAGAGAGAGAGAGAGAGAGAGAGAGAGAGAGAAAGAGAGAGAGAAATAAACCAAGGGCGCGCAGGTAAAGGCAATTACTGGAAGAATAACGGACAATAACGACGACAGTAAAATTCGGCGATGTTTTGGATTTGGGTTTATTTGGGATATAAACACGTATCGGTTGATCCTGTCGGCTTCACAGTAGACTAGCAATTACAGCTTTTGCTGTTCACAGTAATTTTCGGCCGACTCGAGAGTCATCCACCCCGGGTTTGGCAGTCCGGAGACAGACCTCAGACTATCCAGTCACCGAGGTTTTGCTCCGGAGGGGGGTCAACAGCTAAGCCAATTCAGCACCCAAAACATGCAGTTCCAAACACATTCGTACTCACGTTCATTTTTAAATACATTCATTCACTCTTATATACATATCGTTCATTCGATTAGGGTGATAGAGTACTCGATATTCTTCCATCACCCTTTATACATATCATAAAACTAGCCTAATCGAGCGGTCGTTGAGCTACTCGATATCCCGCAATCGACCATCTCACATCATACATGCATGCAAATAAATACTTTCACTCTCAACACAATCTAGTTACACACCTATTACTATATACAAAAGACCAACCCCGTTTTCTTTAAGAATCGGAATACGGGACCAAGGTATCGCTGCCGTGCTCAAGCACAATTCTCAAATCGAGTGGCATTCCTTCGCGCTCTCTATACGGAGCCAAGGAATTGCACCCTTCAATTAGGTTGAACACATCGTGCAACCGTTCTGTACATGCCGGACATATACACGCGCTTTGCCCCAAGTCCGTATGTCAACCTCGCACGGCCTATTTTTAATCGCATGAAGATTACCTAAGAGTCAGATTCTCTGAGCGGCACCGATCGACAGTGCTCTTGATACGCGAGAGCTTCTCAGTCGATCCGGCCTATTGACGCTACCACCTTCTTAGCGTCAGGGGGCCGGATTGCGGTGGTTAAGGACGGAGGTTGGGGCGTCCCGGCCTTAGCCGCGTCGTCCCCATTTTCATTACCCTCCAGACATACATATGTGTCCAGGTACCAAGACAACCGTTTTGCCGAGACGCTCCATTTCGTGGTATCTCTCCAACAAAAGCACTACGAGAGAGTGGACGGGAAATCTGTCACGGATCGCTGAGGGAGTCGGGCAGACGAGATAGGCAAAGCCGCCATCGTCTCGAATCACCAAAGCGCATGCCAAATCGCATACAGTTCAATGTATTTATGTAGGAGTGCCCCTAATGAGTGACTTCTCCGCACAAGACAATACATGCCGATTATATTTCTTTAACTCCTTTTTATTTACTTCTCGTAGTTAATTCTACAGTTAGAAATTTCAAATAAAACGAAACAAATATAAAAAAACGCTTGGCTAAAGCGCAGTTACTGGAATGATAACGGAAGGGTAAAAATGACAGTAAAATTAGACCATATTTACTTCTATATGTTTATTAATTTATGATTATTCCTATTATTTTAAAATCTATTAGCAAGGAAATACCATAAACCTACGTCTATATAGTATCATAATTGGTCCAGAAATAATTGAGAGAAGTTGTGTCAGGCAGTTTTTTTGGTAAAGAATGTTGGGTTTTGCATTGAGATTTTGCTCCTGATGAACATGATTAGTTCATCGACTCGCAGACCACCCAGAAACGAGATTCTTATTAGAATTTTTAGCACTTTTCTCTCCGAATATTCCCAGGATCCAATTTCTTTGGAGACCTCGGTAAAATTTCAGAGTTATGGGTTTACAAATTGGCCAATTAGCAGATAGAACAAAACAGGGTTAATTTGTCGTCTTCTCCTCGTAATAAATCTCTACATACTGGTTCTGGAAAAGACGACAAACAAGGCCCAGTGTCAATTTGCCAGGGGCTTGACTCACGCCCGGGACCTGTCAGACTGGAGTGGAGAAAATCAGACGGTGATTTTGCAAATTGAGGGTAATGGGACCTCCTTGAGCGTTATTTCTCGGTAGGATTTCGCCAGGGAGGCGGAAATTAATTCGTACAACGGGGAAAACACACAACAGAGCAATTTCTCAGGAGAACGCACAAAACTTTAATGCGGCGTATGTCAAGAATATCGCCATTCACGTTTGACCGAGTTATGTACCAAGTTTAACCGCAAAGTAAGGTGCCGGCTATGTTAGTGTGATAACCAATTTGCTCTTGAAGGCTCAATCCGGTGAACTAAGTTTATCACAGGAGAGGTGGAACTCACGAGATGGAGTCCTATGGAGATTTCCTCACCAGCCTCCGCTCTAAGAGAATTATTGTGTACGCCATTATTAATAAACGCGATTTAAAGTTTCCACTTCCATATCTCGCTTGGAAACCCGACGAGTTGTTTGTTTTGACGTCGCTCGTTTCTATTATGTTTCCTTTTAATATTGTAATAACTCACCTATCTCCAAGTGCGGTTTCGCGCTAAAAATTCATTTTATCAGATAATTTATATCAGTCTAGGAGCTAATTGTAATAAATTTTTATCTATTTGACATTTCAAACAATAAAACATATCAAGCCCATGTAAAGCAACCAACAAGTTATAAAATAGAAATTATTATGACTAAAATAAAAATAAACTCATACGGCACGTAAGCCAGTGAAATGAAGCGAAAATACACGGTTCCATGAAAATTTGTAAAGTTTATAAACCAAATTACCCACGTAATTGGATTAAATGAATCTTAACTAACACAACTTACAAAAACAAACAATGAACAAAACTAACTTAAATTTTTACAATAGCATACACCTCAAAAGACTGTCAAGAGATGGAGAACTCAACATCGGCCATATTTGCAGAGCCTTTTCTACAATCGAAGAGAACCATTTCCCAAAAATAACGTCTGAGAACTCCATCTATTTATGTATGTCGACGCCATACTTGTCATAACAGACACTTCTCAGAAAACGAACTTATGGATCCGTAATTCAATGCACCAAAACAATACTGAAAACAATAACAGCTTCAACATATTGAACTTATCACTCACCAGAATCAACAATAAATCGAATGATTATTCGGAGATCGTGAGATGCGCTCTGGTGTGAAGTAGATTTTAGAAAAACATTTTCTTTATCGTGCCAACGTTTCGATCTTTATTGAGATCATCTTCAGCGCCTCGGATTTATAAACACTGTTTAAATTTTACAAATACATGGACGTGGAAAAATGAATGTATGCAATAATAGACATTTTAGATTTAAAAAAATTAACTAAAATGAATTTATACAATGCTAGAAATTTTGGATAAAAAAAATAAATAAAATGAATTTATGCAATGATAGAAAATTTTAGATTAAAAAAATGAATTTATACATTCCTACAAAATTTTAAATTAAAAATTGAATTTATACAATGCTATCCCGACTTCCTTCTCCACCCCTTAAAAATCCAACGTATATATACATAAAACAGCAGTATCTCACTGGCATTCTCAACACGGAATGACACATCTACAAGGAAAACCAACACTTTGAGTGAGAAAAAATACTGTGATTGGATCCAAAATTTTCTAGCATTGCATAAATTGATTTTTTTCAATCTAAAACTTTCTAGCATTGTATAAATTCTTTTTTTAACCTACAATTTTTTAGAATTGTATAAATTCATTTTTTTATCTAAAACTTTTTAGCATTGTATAAATTCATTTTTTAACCTACAATTTTCTAGAATTGTATAAATTCATTTCTTTTAATATAAAATTTTCTAGCATTGTATAAATTCATTTTATTTTTATTTAATTTTTTTAGTCTAAAATTTATAACATTGTATAAATTCATTTTTTCACATCCTACATGTATTTGTAAAATTTAAACAATGTTTATAAATCCCAGGCCCTGAAGATGATATCAATAAAGATCGAAACGTTGGCACGATAAAGAAAATGTTTTTTCTGAAACCTACGTCACACCAGACCGCATCTCATGATCTCCGAATAATCATTGATTAACGGTCACTAATCACCACACATTATTTATCATTTAAAAAAAATTTTTGTTATTCATTTATTACATGTTTTTTTAAATTTGTAGTACATTACAACTTTCTGAAAGTAGGTAACAAGTAACAGTGAGCAAGGTAATATATACAAAATTAAAACGAAGAGTGGATAAAACACCCATTGGTATTACTCCAATGTTACAATAATATTATTTGTTTAATTGATACGTGAGGCATTATCACTTGCACTGTCATCACCATCTCTTCGTAGGAGATCTCACGGCCATTTTCTTTTCAGGGGAGGGTTCGAGGGGATTCGTCGGGATGCGAGTTTCTGATGTGATGATTTACGTTAGTTGGGAGGTTTTATGATATTTATGATTACGGAAACGTATTTCATCTTTACGAAGGGGATATGTAAATCTGTATGTGTAGTTTGGTTCGATAAAATGGAGCATCTAGTACTTTCGTAGTATTAAAGACTGGGCAGTTTGAATACGGTGGTTGTTGGAATGTTCGGCTGAACCCCATACTTCCAGTCCGTAAGTCCAAATCGGCATAACTATGGTGTTGAAAAGCAGCCTTTTATTTTTGAGAGGTAAATTAGAACATTTATCTAGAAGTCGTCCAAGAACTCTATATCGTGTCTTAATCTCCTGACGTTTTGGTCGAGTGTGAGTATTACAAGTGTTCAGGTGTTTGTCGATGTACAGTCCGAGGTACCGCACCTTGTACGGTTGGGAGGGGAATATTGTTTAAGAAAACAGGGGGGATCTTTTTATGAAGAGTAAAAGTAATGTGCGTGGATGTGTCTGTGTTAAATTTTATCCTTTTCTTTTTACACCAAGACTCTAATAATATGAGGTGTCGTTGGAGGTTTCGAGTGGAAATGGCAAGGTCGGAGTTGCTAGAGAGAATTGCCGTATCGTCTGCAAATTTGAATGTGATGGCTTCGGGATGAGATGGCATGTCAGTTGTTAAAACTTGGTATAGTGTAGGGGCAGAACGCTACTCTGATGAACACCAGCATGGATAGGAAAATATTCAGAGAGGGAATGGCCTTCGATGACAGGAAGATGACAGGACAGTAAGGTAACTGTGCAGTACGGATAGTAGGTGGATGGAAGGATGCCCTTGAGCATGAACTGCAGGCACGGGTGCCAAACTCGATCAAAACCTTGGCTTCCGTCAAGAAAGGCTCCGGAACAGTACTGTCCCATCTCAAGGGAGGAGGAAATAATGTCTACCACGCGGTGACACTGCTGGAAAGTTGAGTGACGGTAGCGAAAACCAAATTTATTACATGTAAAAAAGAATTATTTAGAGCAGGGGTGCTCAAACTTGAACTGCTGGCGATCTACCTCAATATTTTTAGACTACTTACGACCGACTCTGAGAGGCTGCAAGTGTGTGTGATGCAGGGTTGTCGTACATACACGATACACCCTACCTACCTAGGTAGGGTGTACCGTAGCATATATAGATATTAGCTTTCTGCACAATATAGGTACATTATTTTAGTCAAGGTTTGGGNGTCGATCGCGATCGACCGTTTGAGCACCCCTGATTTAGAGGCACTTCAACAAATGCAATAATTGAAGGCATTTAATAATGTTCGTACTATGACTAGATGGGGAAAGAGGGATGGGCTGATGAAACAAGAATGTTACCTTCCCCCTTAGAACTCATCTGGTCATGTCAATATTTAGTTTTTATTAAATTATTTTTTTATTTATCTATTTCCACATAGAAGAGCAATTATACAAAGAAAATATATGTACAATTTAATAAGAATTTGACTGAAATACGTCAACATGTCTCCTTTGTTTACATTTCTGACTGAGTATTTGCAAGCCCAAAAAGAAAGAATGCAAAATTGCATGTATAAGCCCTCAAGAAGACTTAATAAAATTCGAAAGCTTGGCAAGGTACACTAGTATTCATTTTGGACCACATCCCTAATCCTCAAATGAAACATCGTCTATCTACGTTAGTCGATAAATCTCTGTTGATATAAAAGATACAATTACAGCTGTCTCATTAACACCCATATTAAAACTGAATGGCCACCAGAGCATTACGTTTTAGGGTTTTATAAAGAGGGATTTTGGCTTCTAGTTTTTTTATAAATATTATATCGTGGGCATTACCTTCTGCCACAATTATCGAAGATCTGGCCTTATTGAACAAAAGAGAAACACCTTCTCTGATGATCAAGGCAGAATTCTTGCGAATTTTAAATAACTATCCCAATTATAAAGTTTTTTATACCGATGGGTCTAAAAATGAAATTGGTGTAGGGTGTGGGATATTTGCTGATGAGTATAACTTCAGCTGGTCTCTATCGAATGAGGCTAGCGTATACACAGCTGAACTTCATGCAATCNAAAAAAAGAAACAGAAATAAATTTTATAATTTTATTAAATTTTATGCAATTTAAAATGAGAATTTTGTATACATTTGGCCTTCCGAATTAAGAATTTTAAAAAGAAAAATTAAAGCTTGGATGGTAATAAGATAAATTAGATTACAAGTGAATGTTTGCCTTTATATTTATAGCACTCAGAAGAGATATAGCTAACCTAAGATAGAAGGTTTGGATGTTAGGGCGTGAAATGACCTTAGCCGTTAAAACGCCCTTAAAAATTAATAATAATAATAATTAAAATAAACAATAATCTTTCAATTAAGTAAACTTTATGTAATGTATGGGTTGAGATAAAAAAGTCAGCGTCTCGAGCGGGATTCGAACCCACGACCTTCGGTTAAATACGCCGCTGCTCTACCACATGAGCTATCGAGATCCACTCGGACGGACACTAACTTCCCACCTCAAACTAACCTTTCGAATTTTCCCTCCTTTTTCCCATTTTTCAAATGTCGTGAAATCTATTTGATTCTCGGCGACAAGTGGTAGAGTAGCGGCGTATCTAGCCGAAGGTCGAGGGTTCGAATCCCGCTCGTGACACTGACTTTTTCATCTCAACCCATACCTTACATGAATATTAATTAATTGAAATATGTTATTTGGTAATCGGACCACGAAAATTAATGAATAAATAATAATATTTTTTATAAAATTTTTTCGCGTCGTCGTTATGCACAGCCGCGGCGTACCGTTTGGGAATCTCTGCTTTAAACTATAAATAACAATATTACAGTGATTTTGTTGGGGGGTGGTTCTTCGGATCGGTGGATTCTTCTCAGAGCCCCTAAAACGGTTTTGAATAAAAGGGAGTTTCGAATTTCCCAAATAATATTCTCAAAGTCGTGCAGTGAAGTTTAATAGCGGCCTATTGTCGTCGTCTGTAAGCTGCGATGAGTTTGATTACATATTAAATTCCCCGAGGCGCTATTTGATACGGCAGACAATCTGACTAAGTGAGATTGCCCGACTCACGTCAGTTTATGCTAAGGAGAAGTAGTTATGAGACAATCAGAAGAGACGGAGACGGAAACTTAACCGAATTACTTCCACAAACAACACAAATTGAGTTCCACATCCCCGAGGGCGTTTATTAAAATTTCCGGCGTACCTGCCCGGGATGGAGTCGAGTAAATAACGCTGATGTCTCATTTATAATAAAACGAGAAAGGAAGCGAAGACGAGGGGTGGCTTTCGAGGGTTATCTAACGTCTGTTAATTTATGCCCGAACCACGTGTGCCTCTGTCTTGTCGCTTATAAATTTACACAGTTTACGCAGAATGGTAAATTACATTTAAATTTATGCCAGGATCCACTCGGCGTTATGAGTCCCTCTCCCTGTCTGCGACTCGTTATTAAAACCCGACTGATGTCCGGATACGGCGATGAAACATTTTTTACCTCTATACGGTAACCTTTGATATAGAATTTTAATAGGTTCCCCCTGGATAATATATGAACCATAAATATATCATCATTTCTGATGGGTTTGTTTTTATAAAGTGGAAGCCAATTTATAATTTCCTTGTCCTTAAATAAAGTAATGGGAGCATATCGAATTACATAATTCACAACGCTAATGAGAGCTACAAATGGATAAAAAGAAAAACATAAATTCAAATGTAAAAAAACTTACAAGGTAGAATAATTTATTCGAGATAAAAAAAAATAAATTAAAGTGCATTAATTTACTAAGGCCGATTCTTTTTTCTTAATTGTCCTTCAACCATAATTATTCTATTCCGACTTAAAGAAATTATTACTTTTTAAAAAGTGGACACAACATATAACTTGGGGCGGTGGTGGCCGCAACGGCTAAGAGTTGACACTGCGCTCATCACTGTAAGGTAAAGGTCCCGGGTTCGAATCCAGCGGGAAGTGTAATTATGTGGGGTCACCGGCATCCCAACGATATGTTCTGCTTTAGCGAACCCTCGTTTAAAAGGAAAAAAGATATATTTCGTTTGTAGCATGTGATCTTTTCTTGCGTATATTCCGTTATGGATTATTAATATCTAATACCATTTAATTCAGTTTATACTATTTTAGGTTTATTTATTTTTCTTTTACGTATTTATTAATTTTTTTGTCCTTAGTGGAGGAATTTACGAAATTAATTACATTAATAATAATTACAATTAATTAAGGTTTTTAGCTCTGATGAAAATTGTCGTGAGAATCCAAACCGATTACACGACATTTGAAAAATGGCAAAAGGAGGGAAAACTCATAAGGTGGGGTTGAGATAGGAAGTTGATGTCCGAGTGGATCGAGGTCACGATAGCTCAAGTGGTAGAGCAGCGGCGTATCTAGCCGAAGGTCGTGGGTTCGAATCCTGCTCGTGACACTGAATTTTTTATCTCAACTAAAAACCATAATTAATTGTAATGATTTAATTGGTCATGCTGACCACGAAATTAGTGAAATTAATAATAATTATTGATAATATTATAAATACTTTAATTATATTATAATTAAATTATTTTTGTTTAATTTTTTTATGTTATACAACATAAATTTTGAGTTTATTTATTTTTATATTATTTATTTTTATTTATTTTTGTTTTGTCTTAGTGGAGGACCATAAAAATTTGCAAAAATTAATTATTTTAATAATAATTATTAATACTAATATTATGAATACTTTACAATGAATTAAGGATTTTAGTTGAGATAAAAAAGTCAATGGCACGAGCGGGATTCGAACCCACGATCTTCCGCTTGATACGCCGCTGCTTACCACATGAGCTACCGTGACCTCGATCCCCACGGACACCAACTTCCCATCTCAACCGCACCTTTGGAATTTTCCCTCCTTTTTGCCATTTTTCAAATGTCGTGTAATCAGATTGGATAATCGGTCAAGCGGACCACGAAATTTGTGAATTATGAATACATTAAATATATTATAATTAAATTATTTTTGTTTAAATTTTTTAAATTTATGCAACATAAGTGTTAAAAACGAAATTAAATTATTACAAAATAAAATAAGAGAAATAGCAACATACTAAAACTCGACAAAATCAGCGATGTATAAGTATAAAAAGTGTATACAATTAAGAAACTTTAAATAAATCCAATTTACTAGGCCATGTAAGCCTTACAAATGACAGTAATTAATAAAACACTATTTCTTAGCAATCGATTAACTTCACTTAACTACAGAGTTAGAAATATATATTAAAAAACTCATCAATTGGATTAATTTTTGGCTCGATATTCAGATTTGATAAGAAATTTCCAACTAAGACACAAGATAGAGCAGACTGGTATACTTGTGACTGACTACGAGTATTGGTCAAGAGACTGTATCCATGGAAAAGAAACAAGTAGTTCGGTGGTACCTTCATCGACTTTCTTTACCGAAAGCAGCGTTCATGTAGAGGGTGATTAGAAATTCCACTATAAACACAACCGCGACCGGAGCCGGAAGTACCGACGCTTTTGGGCCCCACTATTCTGGGACATAGAGTTACCTTCTTTATCTAGATAGTAGATGCATTTCAGTACCAACTGAGCGGTTTTCCAAAAAGCTATGCGACATACGGCCGGTAGTAAAGATGCCGGCTCACCCCCTCGGAAGGGGCAAGCAGGAGAAGTCATGTTATTCTGCGGATAAGTGTTTTCTTCACCAAAACTCTCAGGACGAACACTCAATCACTTGTGAGCAGAGGTGTGTCGGTCCTATTTTGAGAATCTAAATGAGTGACAAGGCCGTGTGCCTGTGCGCCATCTCCGGGCTGTTTTGGTCTGTCTGGCACCTTTTTGCTTTTCGTCACCTCTGATACGTAGGACTACGTCAGGGCTTTGCTCTGTTTACATCACAAGCAAATGGACATCACAGGCACACAACTGAAAAAATACTTCTGATAAACCAACACAGCAAGAATAGGCAAACCGATATAACTTGGAGCAACCAAAGTTTAGGTTTTTCACCACGGAGACCACCAAGAAAATGTCACAGTAGGTTTGTAATTGGTGATTGGCAATGATTTCAATCTGCCTGTCCTGGATATTTTGGTCTGTCAGATGCCTGTCAGCTTCTTACCTCTCAGAGGTGCGTATACGTCAGTGCATTGCCCTGCTTACATCCTAATTGAAGGTCAGTTACAGGGGCACCTCTAAAAATGACAAAATCGTACCTTGGACCAAAAAAGACACCAATTAAATATGAAATACTAATTACAAGTTTATCACCCAGCATATCACAAGGAAAATGTCACGTTAACTTTGTATTTGATTGTTTCGAAGATTTCTGTTTACCTGTCCTGACTGACGGCTTCTGCTACTCACCATATCTGAGAACTGGGTGCCTCAGTGTCTTGCCCTGTTTATATCCTTGGCAGACGGACGTCACAGACCCACTACTGAAAAACAGACAATGTAGTAGCGTCTGATAGACCAGCACGGCTAGAATAGGCAGATTAACGACTAAACTAATTCATTTCATCTCTAAGAAGTGGATCGAAGTTCTCTCTCCATGCTTATTTCCTTAACGGCATGAAGGAAAAAACGGTTATTTCCTTAACGGCTGATCACTGACAGTGGTGTGAAGTCGAATTTGTTTGACAAGGTAAAACAATAAGCAAAGTCGTACGTAAATGATGGAAACTATCAAATTTTATCACGCAGCGTACCCCAAGACGAAATATTACAATTAACTTTGTGTAATTAAACGACTGACAATTCAATAAATTGTCTAAACTATGTATAATCTCAAAGCACAAATCGTACATGAGTGTGTCTTTTTCTGGGATCATCATTGACGTCGCCAGGCTTCTCTTTATTCAGGATAACACAGAACAAAAAATGGCTCGAACTAGTTGAGCGGATAAATGCCTCGGGAAAGCCCGGGACAAAGAAATGTCAGACCGCGATTAGGATTTCGCGGCGACGGAACCGTCTCGGTCCCTGCGGTCGGCTTTCATGCCGGATGAACAAACTTGAAAACAATTTCTCATCTTTGGAACGTTCGGGCCATCTGTCATTTCAGGTTCATTTGTCATAAAAAAGGAATGTGTTTTCAGGTGAACGTGTAAGGACGCGTTCCACGTGATTTCACCACAAGAGGGAAATATAATTTATGTTGATTTTTTTTTGGTGAAGTGAATTGCTGTTAGCATCCCCGTCAAGCACGGACCATATGCTAACGACCTTTAGAACTGTTAAGCGAGGATTGCCACCGGCTATCACGACCCAATCATCCGGGACGGATTTGACGAAATGTTAATCAATTTTTAGAACAAAAGAAAAATAAAGTCATAAATTGTTTTTCACGGTTAATTATTTCCGGCTATGATTCAGACGTTGTGGCTCTATTCAATCATTTTCAACTGGCCAAATTATTGAAAAGCTCGCCGAATGGCTTTGATTGATGGAGTCGACATGAGAAAGCTCTGTTTATTGGCTAAGGTCCAGGAAATTTTTCTTATCAAATGTAAATTTATTCTACATAGCAAACCACCCAACAAAGTTACACTAACCTAGATAAACACGAACCTAAACGTCCTAAATAAAATAGAACCAGATAAATAAAATAAAACGTTTTAGGAATTTTGGTCGAGTTTATTTTTATTTAGTCTCCCTTTTAATGTCATAAACTCTAAATATTGTATCACAGAAATGTGTGGTGTTTAGTGAACGTTAGCCAATGATTATTCGGAGACCGTAAGGTGCGGTCTGGTGTGACGCAGGATTTAGAAAAACATTTTCTTTGTCATGCCAACGTTTCGATCTTCATTGAGATCATCTTCAGAGTGCACTCTCAACACGACAGACAAGCATGACACATCTACACGGAAAACAAACATTTTGAGCCCTGAAGATGATCTCAATAAAGATCGAAAAGTTATGATAAAGAAAATGTTTTTCTAAATTTACCTCATACCAGACCGCACCTCACGATCTCCAAATAATCATTGTAACATAGGATGAAATACACAATATTAAGCTTCCCAACGGTTGTAGTAAGTTTCGATTTGGATAAGATCCAGTGGTTTTATGACTTTTTACACCGGATATTGAGAGAAAAGCACCCTAGGCAATTTAAGCACGATTGTATGTATTTTTCGTTTGCTGTAAAAAATCGTTTTCAAATACTTTAGTGTGTGCTTAAAACGAAAAGATTTAAGCACGATTATATGTATTTTTCGTTTGCTGTAAAAAATCGTTTTCAAATACTTTAGTGTGTGCTTAAAACGAAAAGCACCCTAGGCAATTTAAGCACGATTATATGTATTTTTCGTTTGCTGTAAAACATCGTTTTCAAATACTTTAGTGTGTGCTTAAAACGAAAAGGACCCTCGGCTATTTAAGCACGATTATATGTATTTTTCGTTTGCTGTAAAAAATCGTTTTCAAATACTTTAGTGTGTGCTTAAAACGAAAAGGACCCTCGGCTATTTAAGCACGATTATATGTATTCTTCGTTTGCTGTAAAAAATCGTTTTCAAATACTTAAGTGTGTGCTAAAATCGAATCCGAATATTTGGCTTACTTTACTATAAAGGTGATTCGGTTTTTTGACTGTTTTTAGTATCAAATCTCATGTAATAGTTCATCATGCATTTTTATTATCATCCATAAACAAGAAAGGACGGATAACATAGTCACAGCATTAACACTAATGCCTGCATTGCACGCGGAGGACACATGCCATGAGAAGCCGGCCGATGCTGGCATTCAGTGTGAACTATTTGCCAGGAAGTCTCGAAGCAAGGGCTCGACCAATAGGGCTAGGATGGATCTAGAGTTTGGCGTGAAATTTTTGGAACAGGGAACGAATCAGTTCGTCGACAAAAGGAACGTTGCGGTCGTTGTGGATAATGATGTTAGTGAGTTAGTAAAGATCTTTGACGATTTGCCTGAGGACTTTTTACTTGGAAGGGTTGGAGGTTGAATGACTTGTCAGAACCCCTAAGTTCGATTCGGTAGGTTCAAAGTTTTGCAATAAAATCTTGTATAAGTTGATTTAGGGTTAACAGTGAAGATGGTTTTGGGTCCCAGAAGTATTTTTAGAGTTACAAGACCTCTGTTTATAAGTTGTCAGTAGAGATTCGACGTTAGTTTGCTGTGTGGGTATAGTCTTAGAATTTGACTTAAATGGAAGTCTCGTTGTTGATGATGTACAGTGTATGTAATGACTCTTTTTCTAGGTGAACGTTCACTGAATACATTTTTCTTTAATAAAGTCTTGTACTTCATTTTTTACAAATCGTATTAGAAGACAGAAGTGCGATAGCATGGTGATGATTTTATTGGAATGTGCAGCAGATCTTTTTATGTAAGGTATCGAGTCACGTGGGTCGAAGTCATGATAGCTCAAGTGGTTAGAGCAGCGGTGTATTGAACCGAAGGTCGCGGGTTCGAATCCCGTTCATGACACTAGCTTTTTTATTTCATTTTTTATTTAGAAATCGTGAGATGCGGTCTGGTGTGATGTAGGTTTCAGAAAAACATTTTCTTTATCGTGCCAACGTTTCGATCTTTATTGAGANTATATATAATGTCGCCGGGTTTATAAAGTGACAAAATTAACGTATTCCTGAAAGTGAATCGATTTTATAAGTGTTTTATTTACACTTCGTCACTATTAATATTATTAATTCTGCCTTTAAGATGTCATGCCATTGCTTCAAATAAATATGATAACTCCAAAATTAAAAGATTATGGAAAAATCCGTTGATATCATTGAAGACTGCTGTGATTCGGCCCATAGTTAAATAGGACTTTTTGGTTCCATTTTGAATATGGAATTTACTGGTAAAGTTTGTAACACGAATAGTCGAACACCCTGTACACACACACACACACACACACACACACACTTTATTGCATCTCGATTGGTAATTGCGAAAATAAAGTTAAAAGTTCAGCATTTATTGGCATTTGGAATTGGTTCGGAAGCCGTCCGAGCTTTCTGGCAGCCGAGATTCCACTCGAAAAATTATGCATAAGTTGAAGGTAAATTTTACGCCTTGCCCCCGAGGGGTTTACGAGAACCCTTTACCAACGTACCACTGTCGCTAGTTGCTCAAACAAAATTACACGGCTGAGTCGTAAAAAGCTGGCGCTCTGGTGTTAATGGGATTTTCGCATTTACGATACCGGCAGCCGGAGTGTTATGTCGTCAAACAGCATAAATAGGCCGGTGCTCCTTGACTTATACATTGTTCCAGGGTGTGCTAACTAACGTTGTCAAAACTTTGGGAAAATTACCCTTTAAACGGCACTAATTTATTCACTGAAATTACAAAGTGAGCCTGGCCAGTTGATGAACTTCTGTCACCTATTTGACCCTAATTTTGACCATGGTTTCGCTAATATTACAATACATTTCTCTCTACATACAGCACGCACTACCTAACAATTTACTACAAATTGTTAATATTTTCTTAGCAAAACAAAATTCATTTTTTGAATATTCATCAAACTCAACACTAATAATGTGAACAAAGGCGAAATTCACTGCGACGTAAAAAGAACGCGTCATTAATTAGAGCCGAAGTGGAGAACAGTAATTTTTCTTTTAAAGCTAATGAAAGGTTTGGCTTATCTACAATTAGCAGCATCCGGGCCTTATTACAACTGGTGGGACGATTTTTTTTGGTCCAAATTATTATCCAACCGGCCAATAATCTGTAGAAATAATTGTTCAGCTGCCTTGCTAGTTCCCTACTGTATAATGTTTAAAAGCTGTTGGCTAAACATTTTTTGTCCGATTGGATTAATTTATTTTGTAAGAGAGCAAAAGCAACTTTATCTCCTCCTAAGAGAGAGGATTTTGTACGTTACTGTATGTCAATAAAATTAATTATTTATTTTAGCCTAGACACAGAAGCAATCCAACATTTGAACCTCATTACCGACTGGTGCACTCGTTGGCGGTTCAGGTCGAACGAGGAAAAAGCCAACTAGAAAAGACAGACCTGCCCACCAGTGCATAAACAACAAGGTTATACAATACTTCCAGATTATTTAAATAGCAGGATTACCACATAACACTTTCCACACAACATAGGTAGATACTATTTTTGTAGGTTATGCAATGAAGAGAACAGCCAATATTCATCTTGGAATGCAAAGCAACCGCTCAATGAGAAATAACTTGGGGTACAGGCAATGACTTCTTCATTTGCAGTGAACTAAGGAATTAGAAAAGTAAAAAATCCACTTCTTAGTATCCAACATCATGATGGTTTAAAGATACCGATTTTTCTCCCATCATACCAATTAAACAAGTCTTCCTAAGAATATAGGTCCAAGGCTCTACACCATCTACACTGCTGACCACAACCTATGCGGACAACATACCAATCCTATCAACACTCTCAAATCGTAGATGCAGCCCAACATCTGAACCTCATTGTTGACTCCAATAGTTGGTGGATCAGGTTGAATGAGAAAACAAGCCAATAAGTATGTTTACGACAAACATCAGACCTGCCTACTTGCCAAGCATAAATAAACAACAAGTTCTTAGAGACCTGTTGTTTCATAATATGTTGAATTCGTCAGGGCCGGTCAAGAATGAGGTAGTTTAGAAAAGTACCTTTTTCTTTTTTTACCGACGTTTCGACCTTTATTCGGGTCATCTTCAGGGCAAAAAGTGTCGTGATAATCTGGTAGTGTCTTTTGCAAACCATCCTGACACTAAACTACCGCATTCTTGACGGCTACTTACGAATTCAATCAATTATAAATAAGGAGGTTTATGCTTCAAGGTTAAGTGACTTTAAGTTTTAACCATCATCCAACCAAGTCCGCTACCAGGCTTATTTAGATAGGAGACTCAAATGTAACCCACATAAATTATTAAAAAGGCTTGATTATCATAGTTGAAAATTTTAATTTTTGTAAATAGTTTTGTCCACTTAATCCACTAGTTGCGATAATCCTTTTCAGTGAAAAACACTTCCTTCCAATTTCTTTCCGTTCTTCTCTTACGAAACACCTCTTTCAAGTTAGTTCTCCATTTTTCAATCTGTATTTTCTTATTAAGTTGTACAAGTACTTTCCCGTATTTTATTATTATTAGAGAATTATGAATTCGCCAAAGCTGGATACTCTGACGAACTCGGGTCCAAAGTTGCGTCTTCGTTTAGATTCAGCCCGTTGCAGAAAAGGTGTCTTTCTTGGATTATTCTCGGGCTTTAATTATTTCATTTTCCTATTGTGTAAAACCTAGCTACCATTTGATTTCCCTTTATTTAATCCTTTTTTTTTATTTCGTCTTCTATGAAGATCTTTCGAATCCTTATTAAAAGATTAAAAATGACATAAGTAATAGACTGCAGGGACAAAATCAACTCTAAGCATACATGACAAACTCAACATAAAAAACACTCAGATCGATTTGGACTTTCGGAGTTGAACTAAGGGGGCTCGGCCAAATTCCCCAGCATATAAAGAATAGAATCCTTTCAGCCCGAAGTTCTCCACTGTTTTCTCAAAGATTATTATACTATGTGTTCTATGTCACCATTCAAATGATCCATAAAGATCTTAAAAACCCAGTCGTGGAAGATCTTATCCGAACACATTTCTTCAATTTCCACCCTAAACTATCCCTCCACATTGACCCACTAGTTCAAGCTCTTTCCTCAATGACCCATCCTCCAAGTCTAAAACGGAGATGGCCTCGTGACCTCCTATATTAACGCTAAACTTTCCACAACTGTCTGGTTTCTCTGCCCTGTGCCATTTGTATATAGATAGATAGATATAATATTTCAGGGTATGGTATACTGCGCCCTTTAAGAGCTATTGTATCCCCTGTGCTCTGCCTAAAGCACATCGGTGAGTCCTATTTCATCAAGGAACTTGATTAATAGGCCCGGTTTCAGTGGTTGTAGTTCTTCTATGGTCACATTGTACATCCCAAAACACTTCCTCCTGCGGGCTAGTGTAGCTCCGCAGTTTGTTAGTAAGTGTGTTGGTGTCTCTTCTGCTTCTTTGCAGAATCTACATGTGCCATCTTGGATTATTCCAATTTTCTTTAGATGTCCATTTAATCTACAGTGTCCTGTCAGGAATCCTGTTAGGATTCGCAGTCTATTCCTGCTTCCTTTGACACATTCTGTGATTTCTTTCTTGCCAAAGTTGGTTAGAAGATTCTTGGATTGTCTATGTCCAATAAGTGAATTCCAAAGTTCGCTCATTTTCTTTTTGTCCTTCTGTCTGAGATATTCGTTAATAGTGTGTATTCCTATTCCACAGAAGGGTTCGGGTCCTATTAGCGGTGTGGCAGCCCCTTTTCTTGCAAGGGTGTCCGCTTTCTCGTTGCCTTCTACTCCCATGTGTCCTGGGACCCAGCAGAGGCTGACTTTATTCTGCGAACCTAATATGTTTAGTTTGGTTTTGCAGTTCAACACCATCCTTGAACTAATGGTATTTGAGCTTAGTGCTTTGATGGCTGCTTGGCTATCTGACATGATAGCTATATTCTTGTTTTTGTATCCTTTATTTAGATTGAATTGGATACATCTTTCAATTGCATGAATTTCTGCTTGGAAGATACTGGTGTGCTTTCCCATGGGTTCTGAGTATTTGGTTCCGGGTCCGAATACTCCTGCCCGCGTACCTTCCTGCGTTCTAGATCCATCTGTGTACCAAAGGATGGTGCCATTTTTGAGGGAGTTATTTCCTTCTCTTTCCCATTCCTTTTTGATGCCCAGATGTATTCGGAATTTATGGTTAAATTTGTATATAATTAGCTATACAGTTTGCTCAATGTATATTTATTTTGTACTGATAGTAGTATTAGTTAAAAAATTATTTTACTAGACGATAAATTTCTGTTTGAATTCTGTTCTCGTTTGTTCGTTGTTGTTTCCAGTTTTAAAAATATCAGTTCGAGCCTCGAGAGAATCGACTACTTTCCACAAGTTGCGAGTATGCCGAAAACAGTTTTCCCTCGGAATTATTAATCAATGTCCATCCCTTCTTCAAAATTATTATCTTTAACGAGTTAAATTGCAGACCGAATCTGATAAATAATTACGAAGTTAATTACTCAATGGCTAATGACGGGGAAGTTTTAAGTAAGATGGATTCAAGAAAGTTGGTTTATAATGAAAAATTCACAGACAGCGGAACCCGGCCTCCATTAAGCCCATTAATTTGATAAAGGAAAAACATTAAATGATTTTCTTTAAATACTCGAAATTGGAGAATTCCATCACGGCCTGTTGTATTGTCTGTCTTTTTAACTTTGTCCAGTAAGTTACAATCACAAATTCATTTCGATTTCTTTTATTTTAGCACATTGCATCAGTGGATTCTAGACTGAAAACAAATCGGTGAACAGGACATTTTGGTCTTTGCAAGGCTGTTTGCTGCAAGTCTTTAAAAAAAAAGTCTAAAAGCTCACGTGTATAATTAGGCATTCAGACTAGAAATCGGTCGAATAACTTGGATCCGCCTTTTCACGCTTGCCATGTAAACTTGTTGGTAAAATATTGGATATGTTTGTTATTAATTTTGGATCGAATTTGATACACTCTGGCTATGAGAATTTATCGGGAATTTGGTCCTTGAATTAAAACACTGTATTATACGCATACCAAGCTTTCGGCTCTATATTTGTCGTTCCTCTGGGTTTTATTTTGTTGTAGTACCATGAGGAAGGCCAAATATAGAGCCGAAATCTTGGAACAGGTATAATACAGTGTATTAATCGAAGAACCACATACCCAATAAATTCCTAATTTTGGAAGTTCACGCATAAATTGACACAACTGTTTGTGTACAACAAGTTGAGCAATTTCCTGATGATGAAAGAGTGGACGAGCTAACAGGTTGTCTGAGTTCCGTGGTCCTGTTATTTTGCCATGCTGCCTAAAGTATAATAAACATAATAATTTCAAAAGTTGTTAGGTAATAGTTAAATGTAACCACGTTGCTAAGAGTTAACTTTATTTGATTTGTTTTTATTAATTCATGCTTAAACTGAGACCATTGTAAGCTTTAGTAGTTAAGCATACCGGTGTTAAACGATCTTGGACCTATCTTGGGTCCGCCTTGTTCCGCTATATACCTGGTAACTACGTTGCTGGAAATTGGTATCATACTGATTTTTTTATATTAGTAGTAAACATTAAAATTGATCAACTTCACGTTTCTAACAATTAAGCATTTTACTGTTGAATGGACAAAAGGCAGGTGAGCTTAGAGGGTAAGATAGCTTGGGTCTGCTTGGCCCTAATGCGCCCTATGCTGTTTGTCAGCAGTTGAGCGTTTTAATGTTGAATGGTCTAAAGGTAGGTCAGTTTAGATGCTATCTTGGGTCCGCCCGGTCTCGATGTTTGCTGTAACCACGTTGCTGAGAATTAACCTTATTTTATTTTTTGTTTTTTAATTTTTTTATTCATGCTTAAAATGAGACCATTGTATGTTTCTCACACGTTAAGCATGTTGTGTTAAATGGTCTGAGTATCTATAAACAGGCTATTTTGGTTCCGCCTTGCCATGTAACTACGTTGCTGGAAGTTGGTATGATACTTAGGTCAGATTAGAGCCTACCTTGGGATTTTGATCCTTAGGCTCCCTTGGTGTTTGTCAGGTAGCAATGATCCTGAGGTTTGGATTTTTTGAATTTTTTAGTGGTAGGCTTCGCGCTCGACATTCCCATAGACACAACACTGAACACTATTAAAGATAAATGGCCCAACATAACACCACACACAACTCTATCTAAGAACAGGTTCGTACCAATGATCCGACACTGCTGTGTTAACGGATACTTTACATACGACAATCAATTTTACAAACAACTATTTGGCATAGTCATGGGTAGCAACCTAGTTCCGATACTGGCAGACATAATCATGACACATCTACTAAATACAGTCATACCACAACTTCCGTTCACATTACCCTTCCTCACTAAATACGTAGATGATATATTGAAAGCAGTTCCAGCAGATCAAATTCAAACTACATTAGATACATTTAATAACTTTCGCCCACGCCTACAATTTACACATGAAATCGAAAACAAAAAAAAAAATACCATTTTTAGATACCCTCGAAAAAAACAACCACATGGCACATTAATCACAGATTGGTATCAAAAACTAAGAAACACAGATCGCTACCTCAACTTTACATCTCACCATACTCTTCAAACAATAATAAACACGGCCAAAGGGTTACTTCACAGAATGATTACCCTGAGCCATGAATCATTTCACCACAAGAACATAAAGATATACAAACAGATCTTCCATAACAATCTCTACCCTAAACACATAATTAACAGAATAATCAACAATTACAACTCAACACTAACACCATCCACTATTACTAATCATACTACATCAAATCTATCAAATACAAACAAACCAACGTACATTTCCATGCCATTTATTCAAGGCCTATCACATAAATTAAACACATTTCTCTCGTCCGATAACTTCAAAATAGCTTCCAAAAATTATAAAACAATCCAAACACTTCTTTCCAAAATTAAAGATCCCACACCAATAACAAATAAATCTGACGAAATCTACAAGAACAACTATTTAAACTGTCCGGCAACTTACATCGGTCTTACATCTCAATATCTGGGCAAGAGAGTAAAGCAACATATCTACGATTGCAAAACACTCAAGCAAAATCCTACAGCACTCGCTATCCACCATTTTGAATACAAACACAATTTCGACTTCAACAATCCAAAAATATTACACACTGAACAAAACAAACATAAACGTAATTTCTTAGAAATGGTTTATATCAACAGAGATAAACACAGCATAAATTACGGAAAAGACACATGTAAACTCAGTCGCAGCTACGCCAATATCATTAATCAAATTCAAAATAGATAACATACATACATCATTACATTACATTCCACCATCAAATATTTTTCATAGTCTAATTGTCCAACAATTTAGCTTTCCTATTTATCCCTTTCTATATAATCCTGAAAAGATAATCTGTCCGAACCATTACCAACACATTGTTTCCCTTCATCGGGTCTTTTCACCTCAAAGAAGCCGACGCCTTATACAAAAATGTCTTTTCTATACCGACTTCCTTCCCCACCCCTTCAAAATCCAACGTATATAAACATAAAACAGCAAAATCTCACTGGCATTCTCAACACAAACAAGAATGGCACAATTAGACAGAAGACAAACACTTTGAGTGAGTAGAAATACTTTCATTGAATGTAAAAAATATATTTTGCATTGTATAAATTCACTTTTTCACATCCTAACTGTATTTGTTAAATGTAAACAATGTTTGTAAATCCCACGCCCTGAAGATGATCTCAATAAAGATCGAAACGTTGGCACGAAAAAGAAAATGTTTTTCTGATACCTACATCACACCAGACCGCATCTCACGATTTCTGAATAATCATCGATTAACGGTCACTAATCACCATACACTTTGCTGAAAGTTTGATCTGTGCTTAAAATGAAGCAACTTCATATTTAAGACGAGCAAAGAACATTTCTCGTTAGATTCATGAGGAATGGATTGGTTTACAAGTTTGCTTATGTTGGGTTTTAAGTTTCTCTCAGGTTATTCATTTCGGTGTCAAATGGTTTGGGAATGTATCGGCAAACAGGTTACCTTGGGTCCGCCTGGCTGCGCAATTTGCCAAGTAACCACGTCGATGAAAATTTGTATCATACTGTTTTTTTTTTTTTTTAAATTAGAAGTTAGCACTTACAGTAGGACTCTTGATGTTTCTAGCAAGATGAGGACTTTGCCGTTGTATGGTTTGAAGATAGATCAGATTAGAGGCTATCTTGTGTCCGTCAGGTTCTGCTATTCGCCTTGTAAATACGTGGCTGGAAATTTTGATCATTCTGATTTTTTTACATTATCGCTTAAAATGAGACAACATCATGTTTTATAAGTAGAAAACTACTACACCGTAAGAATAAATAATAGCAGATGAGGGGCATAATTTTTCCATGTACAAAAATAAAAAAAATTGGAACTCCTTATGTATTTTGCAAATTTATTTTATGTATTTGTAGTCAACAGCTTTTAATAAAATCTGCTTCAAATGATAGTATTATATGAAAAATAAAAATAATTTACCTTTTTGTAAAAAATAATAATAATAACGGTTCTCGTCCCTTTAATATATGGATGAAGGGAAAACGAGCTTGGATAGTTTGTCGAAGGAACTCAGTGTTTTCTACCAAATTTACTTGCCTTTTGTCTTCAATATATAATTATTAAATTTCTTAGATTTGTCAACAATCGAATTGCTGTTTTCAAGTATCAAATACCATTTCATTTTTACCAGTTTTCCAGTCTGGAGGAAGCGTCCTCTTCACGGCCATGTTTGGATGATTTGAACCGAATTCCAGCAATAACCGTATAGGTTGAAGGTTTTATGATGTCGTTAGCTTTTAAGAAAATCGACACCTCTCGCCGGTGGTACAAAAAAATCCCAAAAACGTCAACAGCCAGAACACCCTGTACCCTGTCGGTCCCGTACTTGTAGCCTATTATTTTGAATGATCAGCCGTAAAGGCTCGTTGGAGAATTCGCTCCGTCAGGAGACCGGCAGGCAATAAAGTGTCGGACGGGAATAATAACGGGCATGGTCCTTAAATCCTCTAATTGTCGATGGTGGGACCGTCGGAGATATCCTTCCACGGGTGGAATCTGAGCCGATCTGACTACCGAGATATGGCATTCTTCGGCATGGGCCCAAGGATGGCACCCGGTCGTAAACGAGTTCCGCCTGTTAATTTCCCCTTTCGGCGAGGCCTTTCTACGGGTGAGGTCTTTCAGGAATCTTATCCGGAATCAGGGCGCTCTTATCTGGGCCTTTTTGACAGAAAAATTCTAATGACGATCATATTTTCTACTCGCAGATCTTATACATACGCGGCGAAAGTTTGAAGCCATACAACCCTTCCTGCACTTAATCTGTCCCCTTTAATGTAATAATTTAACAACTCAAATCACAAAAAAAGTTAATTGTCATGAAAGGAAAGGCTTAAAGTATAATTTTTATAGCAAGACTGACCTTCATGATAAGTAGCTGATCGATGAATTGACACCAGAGGATCTACTTGCAGGCCATCTCACTCTTAAAGTGATAAATCATCCGATTTGACAATCGAGTCGTTAAGACCCATAGCTTTTGCACTTCGGTCGAAGTACAAGGAGTGTATGTGAGGTTAATAGTTTTATCCGAAAGGATGATGAACGTCGCCCGCATCCCCACGACTTCCTCAAGGTGAGACACCACCATCTGGGCGGAAAAGAGCGCCGTTCGGAATTTATTGTTCCTCCCTCGTAAACCTGCCAGTTTTATTGCCCCGAGACAATACAAGTCTGAATTTAAATAGATTCCCACCGCGCACCGCCCTCACCGGGGACGTCGTCTTCATAACTGCGAGGTACCAGCACGGCCTTTCCGCTTCTTTATGGGCGTTTTTCTTTTCTTTTTTCCTAAGAAATGGCCGAAGGGTGATTTGTCATAATGTTTGTTTTATTCTCTTCTACGCTTCCTCGGAACCAATTTTTATTCTTTGTTTTTGCATAAGCAAAACAAATACATCACAGCTAGAAATGCTGGACGTCAGAAACTTATGGTTTCATAAATTTTGGGACAATTCCTTTTCAGTACGTTTATTATGTGATAAACGATGGTGATTGGAAACAAACAGCGAGTAAAAGAGGGCCGAATATAACCTAAACACAATTCAACTCAGTCTATTCTCCAACAAAGTATTGGGTTTGGTACATGTCGTTATGCTTAATAAAAAACGAACAAAACGACTATTGCTACATAACAAAGAGATGGACAGTCAAATTAGATCTACATTTACATTAATTAACAGCAAAATCTTCAACTTTTTAGAAACATCTAGTTGTTCACATTAAGTGCTTACTTCTAATTTTTAAAAAATGTCACATCCAGAAACGTAGTTACGTGGCGTACAGCGGAGACAGGTGGACCCAAGATTTCCTTTATACCAATTAATTTCTCAGATTATTCAAGAGCAAAGTGTTTACCTTGCAACAAATATGAGGTCTTATTTTAAGCACGAATGTATACCATTTAAAAAAACGTGACGGGATAAACAGCAGTATAATTTTGACAAACTAGACCAGCAACACTAACTTCTAATATGAAACATTTTAAATTAACCAAACCTCCACTATTTAGCATAGCGAATCGACATGGCAAATAGCGAGACAAGGCGAGGCCAGTATGATCTGCAAACCGATTCGTTCTCAACTAGGCCACCCTCAGACCACCCAACTCGTTAAGAAACTAACTCGGTAGAAATGTCTTTAAGCATTAACTTCTAATATAAAAAAAATAAATTGTCCCAACTTCCAGTATTGTGGGTACTTGCCAGATAGCGAGACAAGGCGGGGCCAGTATGTAAACTGATCCATTCTCAACTAGGCGGCCCAAGGTAGCCCATATTCTCCATCACTCTCAGACCATCCAACAGCAAACTTCTCAACTCGTTAGAAATATCTTTAAGCACTAACTTCTAATAGAAACAAATTAAATTATCAATTAATAGAGACAAGGCGGGCCAGTATGATCTGATAACCGATCCATTCTCAAACAACCAAACAGAAAATGTCCTTACAATGAAGTTGCCTCATTATAATCGTTTTAAAATAAAACCGCAGACAACCACTTGTATTTGTCATAACCAGGTGGGCCCAAGATACATAAAGATGTTAACTTGTCAATAAATCCATCCTGTAACATGTATGTAGGATAGGATATTCTAAATTTAAACACTACAAACATTCAGCAACGAGATCAAACTCTTTGAAAATTCTAATGGCATCTGAAACCACCTTCGGGTTATTTCATATAGTACAGCAAATATATATTTATATTTAACTATATATTTCCCATAATAATTCAATATTCAGATACACTGGCTGAAACTAGTCATATAACTGAAAATATAAAAGCTCGTGTACCTATAGAAATGTATAATTACACGAATGTATATCAGATTTTCTCTTGGGGTCTGCAAGGTGAGTAATCTGTACATTGGTTGTTTCCGATGATTGTGGAACTAGTCATTTAACTGAAAATATAAAGCTGGGCGCACACTAGGTCGGTGGGGCGGCGCGGCGCGGAATTATGGAGGTCCGCATACTATGTAGGAACAGCTCTCGACCGCGTTGGTCGAATTTTCCCCCTCCATCTGACTTACGCTGCGGTTTAGTGTTGATTTTGCATTTCCAGGAGTCCTCACGTCATAATCGTTGGCTTCGTCTTTACAAATATGGCGTCCGAGGACAGCCGAATATACCCGAACTCAACAATTTCCGACCGCCCCGGCGCACACTAGACCGGCAGCGCGGCGCCGTTCTGGCAACTTCCCCTGGCTCCGCGCCGCGCCGCGCCGCCCTACCGGCCTAGTGTGCGGGGTTACATTCATTTTAATGTATTCTTCTTGGGGGGGGGGGTGTCTGTCCCGCGCCGCGCCACCTACCTAGTGTGCGCCCAGCTTAAAAACTCGTGTACCTATAGAAATGTATAATTACACGAATGTATATCAGATTTTCTCTTGGGGTCTGCAAGGTGAGTAATCTGTACATTGGTTGTTTCCGATGATTGTGGAACTAGTCATATAACTGAAAATATAAAGCTGGGCGCACACTAGGTCGGTGGGGCGGCGCGGTGCGGAATTATGAAAGTCCGCATACTATGTAGGAACTGCTCACGGCCGCGTTGGTCGAAATTTCCCCCTCCTCTTACTAGCGCTGCGGTTTAGTGTTGATTTTGCATTTCCAGGAGTCCAAACGTCACAATCGTTGGCTTCGTCTTTACAAATATGACGTCCGAGGGCAGGCGAATATACCCGAACTCTACGATTTCCGACCGCCCCGGCGCACACTAGACCGGCAGCGCGGCGCGGTTCTGGCAACTTCTTCTGGCTCCGCGCCGCGCCGCGCCACCTACCTAGTGTGCGCCCAACTTAAAAACCTCGTGTACCTATAGAAATGTATAATTACACGAATGTATATCAGATTTTCTCTTGGGGTCTGCAAGGTGAGGAATCTGTACATTGTTTGTTTCCGATGATTGTGGTCAGCGTTTGTTGTTTCGGTGTTCGAACTTTTTCCCTTTTTATCCCTTTTACAAACAGATTTTACAGAGGTTCGAACATTTCGAAAACGAGATAAATTTTCCAATAGGACTTTACTGGAGAGCGAGGCCATGTTGCAGTCTAGCACAGTGAATGGAAGAAGGCCGTTTTCTTTTATAATCCGCCCCTTTTATCTCGCCCTTTTTCACTACATTGAATTTTTTTCTGGCAACACTTTAAACGACGTCTGAGATGGGCCATGCATCATTGAACTCACCGCTACACGTCTCCCACAGGGGGCCGGTACCGTTCTCAATATAAAATTTCCCATTTAACTTGCCCAAAACGGGCCGGATCTCACGTTATACCGCCGTTAAAATAAATGAAACGGCAAATTTTATGGATATCAAGACATACGGTCTCGACTTAAAGTTCTCACCTATATTTTCATCATGTGCTATGTATCGGGTGTAAAGTGCAGATCTAACCCGTTTGATATTCTTACTTGACATTCCAACAAAACCGATATAAACTATGTTTCGGTTTTTCTTTTAAAGTGTAATGCATAAAAGACTCAATTTCTGGGAGTGCTTAAATTGTCTAATGGCTCTCGAAAAAGGCAACAATTACTTTAAACTGAGCTCCCGGAAGGTATAAAGGACATGAATGACCATCTGGTCTCTCACCCATGGGACCAGAAACCAACTTGGTGTAATGTAGTGTATGTTTAATATGTAACTGGAAAACTGGCTTGAGAAAGAAAAACTCAAGCACCGTCCGTCAGGAGAAACCAGAGACATCGCCACATATCCTTTGTGAATTAACCCGGTGTCGTTACAGCCACTTCGGCGTGGCAATTCTTACACTAAAACAGGTTCGATGAGTCTCCGAGGAAAGTTCTTGTTCTTTTAAAAAAACGTTCCAAGGTATGATTATAATTTTTAGAGGATCTACAATAGATATGTCGCAGTGGGGGAAAGGATTTTAAAAATCCTTAATCAATGTTCAAGCGTAAACAACCCAAGCGTTCTGTACCCAGAAATGAGAAAACTTAATTAAAGAAGGATCGTAGAAACTGGCAGAATTACTAAACATGGGCCATGTTACGAGCAGAATCACATTCCTACTGGACATTGTAGAATCCGGAGCACATGTACAGACTCTGAGTAGAAGAAAACGAGCAGAGATATCGCCAGGAGGAAGAAGAAATAGTGAAACATGTCATCTGTTGGTGCGAACCTATACAGACTGAGATACAGACTACTCCTGGGAAAGGAATAGCCAAAACTTAAAGGACAAGTCGGAAGACCTTAATAAAACTTTCGATTCTGGTAAAAATCCTTAAGATTAATGAAGAACTCTAAACATTGATGTAAATGACACACCAGGCACCAGTTAACCATAAACCTGTGTATCAAGTGTCAACTTACTAGTGATTTCTTTAAACTAAACCAAACTGGCCAAATTTAAAAAGTATTTTTTAAGCATGTTCTATCTTCAAATTTACGTATTATATGGGGTGTTGGTCTGCTAGTCGGTGAACTCATGGTGAACAGGCATTTGGTCTCTTATTGGGTCCGTCGTCACTCGCATAGAAACTGTATGCGAAACGAGGAAACGAGCTCTTCACTGAAGATGGCGCAATGCGTAACGCATTTGAATAGTTCAACAAACCCGGGAGTGAAAACCCAATAAGTGACCCAACGTCGGTTCATCATATATAAAGCATATATATAAAGTGAATGATACCAAAAAATATTAGAAATTAAAGGAAAGTAGACGTTTTAATTATGTACAAAAAAATCTACTGAAATTAATTATAACAAAAGATAATTTTCAATCTCTTTAACAATTTAATTAAATATTTAATTATATAATTAAATTGAAATGCAAATAATATTTCAAAAATAACCTTAACTCCACCTTTACCGTAAAATAAAATGATGTACATTTATTTTCCAATTAGACCAGGAGGTTATTTTATACGTCAATGAGGGGAGTTTTACTGAATTCTATTTGCATTTTATTTACATAATAAATCTGCGTGTGGTGTTTTAGGTTCGATATACAGTATATGTAAAAATTAAATATAAAATCGGTTGACGTTCTTTTCGAAAATTCTACTAACTAAGGAAATATAATTAGAGTATATTAAACTCGTAGGAATACAGTAGTTTATCCATTTTTTAAACTTTTTAAATTAACATAATATTAATAATATTAATAAACACAATAATGAATCAGATGTAAAATGTTGCAACATAGTGTAAAAATATTAATCGTATAAACATATAAGAAGCAATAAGGGTAAACGTGCTTTGAATTATTAATAATGACTTTCCGAAATTAAAAAGTAAAATTAATAAAAACCATTTTGTATGATGTATGATTTTTTATCACTATTTAAAATAAAAAATACTTCCGTTTATGCTGATCATAAAACATCGTAACTCAAGATAATTGATAAGTATGATACACACAGTGTGCGAGGAATGGATTGATGGTTGGAAAAAACGTGATACGGAGAGAGAAAGAGCGAGCGAGGGGGGTGACAGACTGATTGTCAAAAAAGACACACAGAGACCAAGAAAAACCGATGAGTAACAATTTTTCATGCTTAAACGACTACTCGACAGACGATCAAAACTCTCACTAATAAACAAAAGAAAACTTTACATTGCCCTCCTGGCCCCCATTTGGACATACAGACTTGAACTTTACGGTACTGCTAAGCGTTCCAACCTCAATCGAATCCAATCCCTTCAATCTAAAATCCTCAGAACAATAGTACAAGCCCCTTTCTATGTATCCAATCACACCATCCATACCGACCTAAATGTCCCTTTTGTTACCGAGCTAGCCCAATCCCGCTACAAAACGTACCATTCCAAACTACTCCATCATCCGAACCCTTTCGTCCAAAACCTGTCATCCACCACATTACCTAATAATCCCAACAGAAGACTGAAGCGTCGGTGGCCCCGCGACAACCTTAACAATTGACATCGGTCTCCTACGATGGAGTACATCTCGCTCATCGTATTGATTAACTAACGGCTACCATCACTGGATGGTAATTGTTCAAGCTTTCACGCTACCGTTAATAATTTTATATGTAAATACTATCCGTTTTACTTGTTGCGTCGAAGAATGCAGTTGTAAAAAACAAATAAAAAGTTTAAAAAAAAAAAAAAAATTGGCCAAAAAATGACAAGGTTATGGCAAACAGTTAGAAAAACTTCTTTCGTTTGTTTCGTTGTTAATTACAATAATTGGCTTCTTCACTAAAGTAAACATATCAATCAGGAATTTTTTCAAGACTTTTGGAATTTTCTTAAAGAGACATAGACAGAAAGAGAGAGAGAGAGAGAGAGAGAGAGAGAGAGAGAGAGAGAGGGAGAGAGAGAGAGAGAGAGATAAATGGACTGTGAAAGAGTTAGCAGACATGCATATAAAAATGGAAGTAAGTAGTAAGATTTAGAGACGAGCGAAAGATTGAAAGAATGATATAAGAAGAGGCAAAAAGACAGTCGGAAAGACATGCAAAGAAGAACTGAAAGAGATTCGTAAACAAATAAGGAAACAATGAGAAGGAAAGAGAATGTGAGAACGAGACCGAGAGAAAAACATAAAAATGCAGAAAAACGGACACGCAAAATAAAAAATAGAGTAATAAATAAGTGGATAGATTTTTTGGAGGTCGTGAGATGCGGTCTGGTGTGACTTAGTTTTTAGAAAAACGTTTTCTTTATCGTGCCAACGTTTCGATCTTTATTGAGATCATCTTCAGGGCTCAAAGTGTTTGTTTTCCGTGTAGGTGCGTTATTCTTGTCTGTCGTGTTGAGAGTGCCCTGGATAGATAAGTGGATAGAGTGAGAGCGATAGAAAGAATGCAGAACAGAAAAACAGAAAAGCAAATTTTGAGAGAAAGAGAGAGAGAGAGAGAGAGAGAGAGTGAGAGTGGAGAGAGAGGAAGAGAGATTATGATTTTCCTCGTTTCAAAAAATATAGCACTCAGAAATTTTTAATGTTTTTCCCTCGTATTGAAGGTCATAGTTTTTTTATGATACAAGTGTCTCAATAATTGCGAAATATTATGCACAATTTGAACCATATCAATTTTGGATGTCCATGATTTTTGAAATTTTCTTGACGCACGTAAATATTCCTGTACTAGGGGCGTCAGGAAGAATCAAACAGCTACCATACTTCCAATCAATGTCAAAGGAGCATAAATACTTTGAATCCGTACGTGAATGCCTCATACAGTCAGCATAGCGGCATGTGCGATCTGTCGGAGGCGTATAAAAGGTCGAATAAACGAAGTGCCGCCTCGTTCAAGTCCCGTTAAAAAACAAAAACAATGCTACATTTTATCAATTAACAAAACCGGCCTTTCGAATCGTTTTTTCCCACGTATTAATTAATACATCGACCAAACTCGATAAATCCTCCATCCTGTCGCTAATAGACGACAATTTAAACCTTTTTGTCTAAGTTTAACAAAAGGGCCATGATTGAAAAATAATAATTACGTTTAATGGCCTAGACTGGACAACAATCTACTGGTTATTTCAAACCACGGTGAATAAATCAGCTTGGACGATTTGCATTTAATTGACATTTTTGTTGAAGAAAGGCTTTTAATTGATACGTGCACTAATGGCCGCCGAGCGTTCTGTAATTATCCTTTTTGGAAACATAGATCAGCTTTGTTTTTATTTTTACCCGTTTGGAATCATTGAGCCAGTTTGATTTCAAGCGTAACCTTCATAAAGGGCAGCACGAATGATTATTAATACGCAAAACGTTCTTGTTGCATATTGAGTTGGGATTTCATGTTAATTGAGTTATCATCATTGATTTCTAGTTTTTCTTTATCTTTCACGGTAATCTATTTATTTGCGAATATTTCAATTGTTTCGTTCAGTCGATTCATTTCGAAGCGAATTTTGACATAATCAATCTGGTAGTTGTTCAATTCTAAATCAGTTATTCAAATTTTTAATAATTTTTTAAAATTTTTATGGTGTTCACACTTATGTTTATAATTATTTTGCATTGTAAAATATCGTTAAACATAATTTTTTTCCGATTAATTGTATTTAATCGAATGTTTGAAACGTCTACGAATTCTATGAAAGTTTCAGTTTTACTAGTAAACATTGCACTATATTCATTGTTGATGTATTTACATAAAATTTTACATTAAAAGGTTAAATATTTGAAATATATTTCACTGATAGCGAAATATTTCTTTTCAAATTGTCAGAGCTTATAATCTTAATGTTATTTATAGTATAACCTAAGCCAAACAGCATAAGTTTTAACTATTTTACATATAAAAAATTTATATTTTTATAATAAAAGCACATGATACCTGTAATAAAAGGATAAGAAGCAGGGAGCACCAGATCATTTTAATTATCTTTGTATATTATGTTTTTTTTTTAACCCCGTTTTTATCATCCTGTTGTATTTCATCACGGTTTCGAACCAATCGCTCTTTTCCGAGAATCTTATCTTATCATTTCTTTTAATCATTATATTTTATCTTATCATTATATTTTAAGTAAATATATTTATGAAATGTATATAATTGAATAAACCAAACAACTGAAATAATATAATTTATTGCTAAGTAGAAATTTGAAATTGAAAGTGAAGTGAAGAGAACAATAGAGATGAAACCAATATAAATAAATAGAAAATTGATTTTTTAATTTAAACAAAATGTTTAATAGAAAGTAGGAATAAATAATAATCGACGACTTGCACACTTCGCTCGCTTCACTCGCTCACATCATTTGCTCACACTTCTCACTTGCCTCACTCGCTCACCTCATTCGTTCAAACTTCTCGCTCACCTCATTTGCTCACACTTCTCGCTCGCTTCACTCGCTCACATCATTTGCTCACACTTCTCACTTGCCTCACTCATTCACCTCATTCGTTCAAATTTCTCGCTCGCCTCACTCGCTCACCTCATTTGCTCACACTTCTCGCTCGCTTTACTCGCTCACATCATTTGCTCACACTTCTCACTTGCCTCACTCATTCACCTCATTCGTTCAAACTTCTCGCACACCTCACTCGCTCACATTTCTCGCTCATCACATTCACTCATCTGTTTTGTTCTCTTCACTCAATCTTTGAAAACCACTATCCCTACTAGCGGGGCCAACTTTGAACGTATTTTCAAAGAAGCCTTTCGAGTTTTTGGTGTAACAAGAATGAAGATTTATTCAAAAAGAAGAATTTCATTACAATAATTAGGAGTTTTTAATTATATTACTCTTTTTATTAATATTTATAATATTTTTTTAAATGAATAAATATTGCCGAACATTAAAAAACTTACCGCAGTTTGGCCTTTGAGTCAGAACAGGGGGAAAAATTTCAATTGCACATTTCTCTCAATTAGGGTTAAGTTGAGCGATTACAGTTAATAACGCGCAATTATCAAATTGTGAACGTTTAATTGCCTTCTTTTAAAAGCGGTTTAATTTCTTACCGTGGTTGATTTTTCTGCCAATCGTAAAAGCTCCTTTTTATGGTCGGTTACAAGTGTTTTTTAACAACATATTTCATATAATATATGTTGTCCAGATAATTTATTGGGAGGTTTTAAAGGCCATGTTTTCTTCAAAATAAAGAGATTTTACACGTTATAAGAAACGAAAAATAATTTACGTTAAAGACAGAAAGAATACAGTTTTACACAATTTTAAATTTTTAGATAAACACAACAAATAAAATTTCTATCATGTGTGTTAAGCAAATTACAATCCATGAATGAAATATTGATAGCTATATTAAAATAAGGTTGTGTTGTGATTTACGACTGAAATAAATGTCCTACAAAAAACATGATGTAAACGTTCCAGCAAATATTTGTGAGATTTGATCTCCTAGATTTTAAATTCCAAGATTTTTTGTTTTCGAGACAATAAAGCGCCTTATCAACGCCTAAACACCGGCACTCGGCCCATAAAGTACGGAAGGCATGGGACGGAACCGGACGGCGCGGCATGTCAGAATGCTACTTAGCGAAGTCCTTTGACCACCAATAGGCCGGTCTGGAGAAACTTTCATTCTCATTATTTCTCGTCCAATCTCTTTCTCCCCACTCAAAATGTAATGACATAATAAATAATAATAATGTTCTCGTATGTAAAAGACGTTTAATTAGACCAATTTCAACGACTATAAGTTAAACGTTACAAATTCTTTCGTTCATTCTCTCTCAATCTCTTGTTGCCTGACTCTCAGTCTGTACACTCTTTCTCTCTTCTTTGTCTCTTTCGTTCTTTTGAGAACGTAGTTTACTTTTCTATTTCTAATTTATTGGATTCGCGAGGAGCGATTAACGACTCCTCACGAATCCAACAAATTATTAAGCAAACCGGTCACCTCCCCCCCCCAAAAAAAGGTTGTTTTAATAATTCTATTGAAAAAATTTACTCTAAATGTATTTCTGGCTCCCAAAGTATATCTGTCTACGTCTAAAAATTCTAGGGTTAATAATGGATAAATAATTATTCAGAAATCGTGAGATGCGATCTGGTGAGATGTAGGTTTCAGAAAAACATTTTCTTTATCGAGCCAACGTTAACGTGAGTAGAAATAATTTGATTGAATATAAAATATATATTTTTTTGCATTGTATAAATTCACTTTTTTCCACATCCTATATGTATTTGTTAAATTTAAACAATGTTTGTAAATCCCAGGCCCAGAAGATGATATCAATATAGATCGAAACGTTGGCACGATAAAGAAACTGTTTTTCCGAAACCTACACCACACTGAATAATCTTCGACTAACGGTCACTAATCACCACACAAAATGGATAAATATTTAACCTGAAATACACATAGTGATATAAAGCGTGTAACATATCTGTAATTGATGCTATGATTCTAGAATCTATGACAAATACTTGAATAATTAATCAATTTTAAAAATTGATGATTTGTTAAAGGACAAAATGTTGACCATTTTCCATGACATAATAGCAATACAAAAGCCATTATATATATTTGATATTGTTTCCCATTTTAAAGTTTAAAAAGAATATTTTTACAATGTTCTCAAACTGCATTTAAAATGTCGTTGGGCCGTACTCACTTTTTTTATAATTCCTTTTTTATTCAACCTATAAAATTTTCAAATAATTTACCGAATGTTATATAATCATGAAAAATCTCAACACATTTATAAGAAATGTCTAAAAGCTTTTCAATATTGTGAGCTTGATTGTTCAACCAAATTCGTTGGCAGTAAAAAAATATATTTGTATTCTATGTGTTTCATATTTTGAATTATGGAAAATTAATTTGTAAGTAGGAATGCTCTGTAATTACAAGAAAGGTCCAGGAGACATAATTTTTACGAGCTTTTATAAAGGAAATGTTCAATTCAATTATGTCAGTCTTCATCTTCATTCTCTTTCTCTCTCACAAATAAATAAATAAATAAAATAAAGAATATATATTTTTTCTACATGCAAAATATTGTTCAGAAACATAAACTCTAAGAGGAATTTTATTTCAGCCAGTTTCATTTTTATGTTTTATTATTAATTTTATGTGAGCTGTTTAGCGACAGCCGTATGATTATTCGGAGATGGTGAGATGCGGTCTGGTGTGGCGTAGGTTTTAGAAAAACATTTTCTTTATCGTGCCAACGTTTCGATCTTTATTGAGATCACCTTCAGAGCTCGAAGTGTTTGTTTTCTCCGTAATTGTGTGACACACAAGAATGAAGAAGAAATGGCACATTTACGTGATTGTCAACTTGTCAAAGTGTTTCTTTTCTGCGTTATTGTGTCATTCTTGTGTGTCATACAATACGCAGAAAAGAAACACTTTGAGCCCTGAAGATGATCTCAATAAAGATCGAAACTCACTATTTTTCGTGGTCCGCTTGACCAATTAATATCATCCAATTGAAAGATCGAAACGTTGGCACGATAAAGAAAATGTTTTTCTAAAATCGACCTCACACCAGACCGCATCTCACGATCTCGGAATAATCATTGATTTTATCTTTTGACAATTGGTTCACTGTCCAATGCACCTTGGGCCTATTTGCCGTATGTTTGTAATGCTAATGTTCTAAACATGTTTGTATTTTTTGCTATATTATAGCAAATTATGTAAATTTATATGATACATACGATTTCAGTGATGCTGTCAGAGATAAAGGCTTTTAAATATTAACATCCGATCGGACAAGAAATCGTCAAACTTTGATTTATGTAAAGAATTCACTGTCAAATAATGACCGAGCTATTTTACCTTTTTTACCCTGTTGAATCTTAAAAATCCAGCTCAGAACGAATAAAAAGGATGTAACATTTCGGTGCAGGTCGTAAGTTTAGAAAAGGAATTTTCTAAAAAAAATAAAAATCTTTTCGACTCCACTTTGCGGATTCGGCAGATCCCAGGCGATACGCCGGGTTATGCCGAAACTCCGGTTTGATTATTAATTTCATCCGTTTATTAACTTTTATCTCTGGATCGCCCACATTTGCCCCTCTGGTTTATTTACATAGGTTGCCCTTTTATGGGGCACGTAGAAGGTAATGCGTGGAAACAGAGTTGAAACAGCTGCCTCGTTATATATTCTCATTAGATAAATAATGACCGCCAGAGCACATATTATACGTGTAATTACGAAATATGTTAATTGGCGATGCGATAAGGGTTGTTAAAATCGATAATTACTGATATCGATCAATCCATCGAAACTGTTTTTTAATTAGAGAAAATTGGTAAACAAAATTATCCCATCATTTAATGCTAGAACTTCCAAATAAAGTATTATAATTACGTTTAATTTTTTTTCAATTTTAAACTTTTGCAAAAATCTTCCCTTTAGGAATAAATCAGCAAAATCCACAATATAACCCTGCTTTATATTATTAATTTTCATTTTAAATTCTTGGGAGACCAACAATCTTATACGTATATAAAACTATATAAAGAAATAAATATATTTTGCATTGTATAAATTCACTTTTCCACATCCAAAATGTAATTGTTATATGTAAACAATATTTATAAATCCCAGGCCCTGAAGATGATCTCAATAAAGATCGAAACGTTGGCACGATAAAGAAAATGTTTTCCTGAAACCTACATCACACCAGACCGCATCTCACGATTTCTAAACAAATATGTAAATAACCTCAAATTACAAGATTATTAATACAGGTGGTAATAAAAAAAAATTGTCTTCACCCTTATTTTTTTCATCCATTAGATTTCGTCGTCCGATTGACCAAATAACTTGTGTCCGAGTGGATCGAGGTCACGTTAGCTCAAATGGTAGAGCAGCGGCGTATCAAGCCGAAGGTCGTGGGTTCGAATCCCGCTCGTGCCATTGACTTTTTTATCTCAACTGAAAACCTTAACTAATTCAGCTGAATGCCACTCAAATCAGATTTGTATCCACTTTGATTTTTTTTAATATAAATCATTTCTATTTTGTGGCCCATTTTCATTTATGGTTTTCTCTTTTGTTATTTTTTCCTTTTGGCTATCAAGTTTGATTGTTTTAATTTTCCCCTTCAGGCCGTATTATTAATTCCCATAGTATCTTATATTGTTAGCTTGAAAGCATAAGTTCATGCTTTATTTTTTTTAAATTTTTTTTATGTAACGTATTTAATTTTTTTAAATGTAACGTATCTTAATTCTTAAGGAAATATATTTTTTATTTTTAAAGAAACAATATAGAGGTGACCCTCTGCATTTGTGTTAGTAATTTATTTCCAAAATAAGATAAGATCTTTACGTAAGGAATTGGTTGAGATAAAAAATTCAGTGTCACGAGCAGGATTCGAACCCACGACTTACGGCTAAATACGCCGCTGCTCCACCACTTGAGCTATCGTGACTTCGATCCCTCGGACACCAACCTCCCACCTCAACCAAACCTTTTTATCTCAACTAATACCTTACATAAATATTAATTAATTGAAAGATGTTATTTGGTCAATCGGACCACGAAATCTAATGGATTTAATAAGTAAAACGAAGTATAACTTCACTAAAGCTATCCATGGCCATTTCATATGTCACCGAGAATCGAATAGATTACACGACATTTGAAAAATGGCAAAAAGGAGGGAAAATTCGAAAGTTTTGTTTGAGATGGGAGGTTGGTGATCGAGGTCACGATAGCTCAAGGGGTAGAGCAGCGGCGTATTTAGCCGTAAGTCGTGGGTTCGAATCCTGTTCGTGACACTGAATTTTTTTATTTTAACCAATACCTTTCATAAAGATTAATTAATTGAAAAAGTCAATCGGACCATGAACTATAATGGCTATCTCAGTATATTAATTCATATAGGTTTAGTGGTCATAATTGACCGTATTAATTATTTCAATTAATTATTCTTCTTGTATAAGTTCTTGGTTGAGATGCAAAAGTTAGTGTCACAAGCGGGATTCGAACCCACGACTTACGGCTAAATACGCCGCTGCTCCACCACTTGAGCTATCGTGACTTCGATCCCTCGGACACCAACCTCCCACCTCAACCAAACCTTTTTATCTCAACCAGTACCTTACATAAATATTAATTAAATAAAAGATGTTATTTGGTCAATCGGACCACGAAATCTAATGGATTTAATAAGTAAAACGAAGTATAACTTCACTAAAGCTCTCCGTGGCCATTTCATATGTCGCCGAGAATCGAATAGACTACACGACATTTGAAAAATGACAAAAAGTGATCCGAGTGATCGAAGTCACGGTAGTTCAAGGGGTAGAGCAGCGGTGTATTTAGACGAAGGTCCTGGGTTCGAATCCCGCTCGTGACACTGACTGTTTTTATCTCAACCAATACCTTTCATAAAGATTAATTAATTGAAAAATTTAATTGGTCAATCGGACCACGAACTATAATGGCTATCTCAGTATATTAATTCATAAAGGTTTAGTGGTCATAATTGACCGTATTATTTATTTCAATTAATTATTCTTCTTCTATAAGTTCTTGGTTGAGATGTAAAAGTTAGTGTCACAAGCGGGATTCGAACCCACGACCTTCGGCTCAATACGCTGCGGCTCTAACCACTTCAGCTATTGTGACTTCGATCCAATGAGAAGAACATATCTCATTATCTTCTAACATACCAACACACAATTCACTCCAATATTTTAAGAAGGAGACTTTTTTTGTGGTTGTGTCATCCTTTTTACGCTACGATAGGTAGATAATCGAGCCTTAAGAGCAAATTATAATTAAAATCATTAGTCTAATGAATTTAATGAAAACAGATTGCGATGTGAGAAATATATATATCTTAGTGGCTTATTTACCTGGTCGTGTGTTCGAATCATGCTCGTGAAACTGACTTTTTTATCTCAACCAATACTTTACATAAAGATAACGTATTGTTTTCAATAATTCTTCGCTTTATATTTTAAAAATGTACATTTTTTATTTAGGAAAACATTAAATCAATATGTTGATCTGTTAAACATTAACGTGTTAAAAAAATTGAACCTTTAGATTTTAGAAGCGTTTATCGGATTTGTTTGAAGCGGGGCGCCATTTGGATTAGGGTGAGTTGTGTGGTTCCGCAGGCCATTCTGGCGAGATTAGTGTAAAAGTTTATTATCCGTGCCCAACTTCTCTTCCTAACGAATTTTCCAACGGGGAAAGCGTTGAAGTGTCGGCCTGGGACGAAGGGAGAGCCGGGCACGTGTTTATTATCAAGAGGCGAGGACTTCCGACGCGACATGATCTACCGCAGCCGTTAAACAATAAAAAACGACATGGAGGATTTCACATCGTCCATTGCAAAAAAATTACTATCAAATATTTGAAGTTATCGGTTTCCATTGATATTGAATAATTGACGCTTCCTCAACAATCCTGTGCAAAAGTATATAATGCTATTTTTAATTGTTGTTTGAAACATTTTTAAAACAATTTTACGTATTCACATAATTTAACTAATGTATTAATTCCTCTTCCTTCTCTCCCTCTCACTCTCTTTCTCTCTCTAACTCTCTCTTTTTTTTCTCTTTCTTACCCTTATAGAGTTCCCCATCACTGTCTCACTCGCTCTCTCTCTCACTCTCTTTCTCTCTCTCTCTCTCTCACTCACTCACTCACTCACTTTCTCTATCTATATATCTATCTCACTCTCTCCCATTCGATTTTTCATTCTTTTTTCTCTTTTTTCATCTTCGTTTTCTCTTTCTTCCCCTTATAGAGTTCCTCATCACACTCTCACTCTCTCACTTGCTCTCTCTCACTCTCTCTTTCTCACTCTCTTTCTCTCTTTTTCTCTCTCTATTTATCTGTCTACCTCACCCTCTCACCATTGCTTTTTCATGCTTTTTTCTCTTTTTCATCATCATTTTCTCTTTCTTTGTTTCCTTTCCCATCTCTCTCTCTCTCCCTATATATATATATATATCTTGCTCCGCCCCCCTTTCTTTCTTGTTAAGTGACAGAGAAGACTAAGAGATCAATTTTTTCGTGGCAAAATACATATTATCGACCAATCAAACAATACATTTCCAATCTTCCGTGCCCAATGATATAATTAGCTATCAATTTCATTTATTATTAACTTTTCTTATTTTTATATTATTATTTATATTATTGATTATTTCACATTATTTTTTATTACTATTTTTGTAAATTTAATTTTTTCAATTGACACTTTTATGTTCATTCTCGCTCTATTTCTCCGCCTTATACTCTCTCTCTCTCTCTCTCTCTCTCTCTCTCTCTCTCTCTCTCTCTCTCTCTCTCTCTCTCTCTCTCTCTCTCTGTCTTTCCTCCATCTCACTCGTTTCCTTTCTCGTTAAGTAGTAGAGAAAATCAAGCGACCATCTTTACGTGACAAAAAATATTATCGATCTGTGTTGTGATTAGTGACCGTTAATCGATAATTATTCAGAAATCGCGAGATGCGGTCTGGTGTGATGTAGGTTTGAGAAAAACATTTTCTTTATCGTGCCAACGTTTCGATCTTTATTGAGATCATCTTCAGGGCTCAAATTGTTTGTCTTCTGTATAATTGTGCCAATCTTGTGTCGTGTTGAGAGTGCCAGAACACGACTCAATAAAGATCGAAACGTTGGCACGATAAAGAAAATGTTCTTTTTCTTCTTTGTGTGTATCCATGTCAATTTTACACTTTTCCTTTTGTCCTACTGTTCTTTCTCTCTCTATTTCTCCCCCCTTGTTCTCTCATTCTATCTTTCCCCCCATCTAACTATCTATCTTTTTCAGTGAGTGTCTTTCTATTCTTCTGCCTGTCTCACACACTCTATCACTTTCTTTTTCCTTCTTTCTCATTGAAATAACTGGCTTTCAAGTGTAATTCTTTTTAATCCTTTTTGCTATGCATCCATTCATCATATATCATTTTTTTAGTCATACAAATTGTCTCTCTTTCTCTCTCTCCCTCTCTTTATCACATTTTATTCCCCTCTCACACTAATCTTGTTTTTTCAATCCATATTAATTAATATATTTTTAAGGCTCTCGCCCTGTATCTGTCATTCTCATTTTTCCCGGATTCGAGTTTGTTGTATTTTTCAAATTTGGAATTTCACAACTATTTATTAATCTTTAAATGGCTGAATTTTTAAGTCGACTAAAAGAAATATCACCAAAATATTACGTCGAAAATCGGTTCATACCTATTGTTAATAATCTTGTGAGGCAACTTGACTTTCCCGGACACTCTGGATGTAGGTGTTGAAGAAAAAAGCAAAGTTCATATTATAAAAAAAATATTTGTACAATTGATTTTCAACTGTCAATGTATGGCACTTACAAAATATCTTAAATATGTGTACACATTGACATATTTAAGTTTTTTACAGGAGATCTCTAATTCCCTTAAAGACCGACCGTCTTAACATTGCACCTTTATCCCAGAGATGTCCTTTCGTTATCAATAATTTCTGTTTAAATTTAATAATTTTTTTCATAAATCGGGCTTAGATATAATTCATGTATTCATTTTGCTATTGAATGATGTATTATTTTTTCGTAATTAAAATGATTCGTAATGGTCATTTCATATTTACAGTACTATTTTCTGGTTGCTCGGATGACAGTTGCCCACTTCACCAATGTATCGTGAAAAAACCTCCCTTGTTTTACGGCCGACGGAGGTCGAGGTCAAAGATCAAAAACCGAGGCTCGACTCATTAGGCCCGGATGTTATTAACGTGCAAACCAATGTTTATGCGATATGCTGGAACGAGCCGTGTTAAGAAAAGGAAAGGCCGAGAGAGAGAGGGATGATATCGAGGTAACGACAATTATACGACGGCCCACCCAGGGCCATTCCATGAATATACATTGGTCATTAGTGCCTTCTTAAAGGTCTGATTCCTAAAGATTTTCAACCGATATATAGGCGGAAAATATATTCCAATCGATTTTTTCTTACTCCCCTACATAAACCAACAGCTGTCAATTTTTTACAAAACCGTATCAATCTCATATTTAACTCAATTATCCTAAACTTAATATTCATAGTCTATCATCTTTATGGACGTCATTTTATTGCATCTATTAAAAAGGCCTTTAATGTAATTGCTTCCTTAGGTAGGAAACGGTTTTAATGATACAACTAAAAAATAACTGAGTAAATGCAAATTTTTCAATTAACATATGTTTAAGTCTGACAAATGCATATATAAGTAATAATTATGAGTAGTATAAACTTAACGACATCCATTATAAAGCAAATAACCTCGTTGAAAAACAAACATGCAAAACTTGTTTAAAAGTTAATCGTTTCTTATCATCATCCTTTTGTTTAGAAAAATCTTTTTCTAAAAAAAAATTTAAATGTTTTATTTATTCTAATGCATTTTGTTCAACGCTATAGTTCGTCTAATAAAAAAACAATATTAGAAAAGAACCTGATATTCAATGATTTCATAGTACTGTGTACTAAACGAGCAAAAAGTCCAAAAATATTAACTGGCTAGTGTGTAGTATTTAGTGACCGTTAATTAATGATTAATTGGAGATTGAAAGATGCGGTCTGGTGTGATAGAGGTTTAGACAAATATTTTCTTTATTTGCCAACGTTTCGATACTTAGTTAGATCATCTTCAGGGCCTGGGGGATAATAAACATTATTTAAATTATACAAATACATGTAGAATGTGAAAAAAAGGCCCTGAAGATGATCTCAATAAAGATCGAAACGTTGGCACGATAAAGAAAATGCTTGTCTAAACCTACGTCACACCAGACCGCATCTCGGGATCTCCAAATAATCGTTGAAGTTTTGATTGATTTATTTGGTTTTTTTGTTTTGGAGTGTATTTAACAGATTTCAAGAATGTCAGTACAAGGGGAAATAAATTTTTCGAAATTTGAACTTCGGTACAGTTATCAGACGTCAATCACATCGAACTGACACGTACTGTGCATAAACAACCTATAATTTACACATGAAATCGAAAGAAAAAAAAATCATTTTTAGATACACTCGTAATAAAACAACCAGATGGCACGTGGTTCACAGATTGATATCAAAAATATAGAAACACAGATCGCTACCTCAACTTTACATCACACCATCCTATTCATACAATACTAAACACGGCCAAAGTACTACTTCACAGAATTATTACCCTTAGTCATGAATCTTTTCACCACAAGAACATAAAAATATACAAACATATCGTACATAACAATACATAAACCTAAACAGATAATCAACAGAATAGTCAACAACTACAACTCAATACTGCCACCATCCAATATCACTAATGACACTACGTCATTTCTGTCAAACACAGACAAACCAACATACAAATCCATTTCATTCATTCACGGCGTATCAAACCAATTAAACACATTTTTTTCTTCTGATAACTTTAAAATAGCCTCCAAAAACTATAAAAATATTTACGCCCTTTTTCCCAAAATGAAAGATCACACACCTGTACAATAAAGTCTGATGTATTTTACAAATTCAATTGTCTCAATTGTCCGGCAACTTACATCGGAATTACATCCCAATATCTGGACAAGATAGTTGCAAAAAACCTCAACAAAATCGTACAGCACTGGCTTCCCATCATTTTGAACCCAAAACCATTTCGACTTCCACAATCCAAAAATATTAAACACAGAACAAAAAAAACATAAACGTATCTTTTTAGAAATGGTTTACACCAACAGAAATAAACACAATCAATTACAGAACAGACGCTTGTAAACTCAACCAACAATATTGTAAATCAAATTCGATAACAATCAATATCATACAAACTCTATTTGGGTTTATACATTTTTCCACTTTTTTATAACATATTTCTATTGGCTCACATATTGTTATGTTTTCTCCTAGTCTATCTGTATATTTTTAATTTTCGTTCTTTCTTTCATTCCTTCCTTACCGTTGCACATATTTTTCGGTATTTAAATCTGCCCGTCTCTTCGTCTATTTTTCGTTATTTTTCGCATAACTAAACACACTCTTTTACTGTCTTTCTCCTTTTCTCAATTTTACTTATAATTGATATTGTTGTTCTCCCTCTTTCACAATCTTTATCCCTCACTTTCTCTACCTGTCTGTCTCTCCTCTCCCTCACTCCCTCTCGGTCCCTCTCTCTCTCTCTCTTTCTCTCTCTCTCTTTCTCTCTCTCTCTTTCTCTCACTCTCTCACTCTCTCTCTCTCTCTCTCTCTCTCTCTCTCTCTCTCTCTCTCT
>NW_019394226.1:666133-814562 GCF_000648675.2 Cimex lectularius
CTCTCTCTCTCTCTCTCCCTCTCCCTCTCTCTCTATCTCTCCCTCTCCCTCTCTCCATCTCTCTCTCCCTCTCTCTCTCTCTCTCTCTCTCCCTCTCTCTCTCCCTCTCCCTCTCTCCATCTCTCTCTCTCTCTCTCCCTCTCTCCATCTCCCTCTCTCTCTCTCTATCTATCTATCTATCCATCCATCCATCTACCTATCTATCTATCTGTCTATATGGCTAACTCTATTTAAATCTCTCTTTCTCTCTCTCTCTCTCTCTAGCTCTCTCTTTCTCTTTCTATCTATCTATCTCTATCTATCTATATGTAGCTGTTTTTGGTAATATTAACAATAAATCTATATTAAAATTTTTTATGTCATTTTTTATTTGATCTAATGAATTTAGCCACAGTTGGTCTACGTTAAGGTACAGTAAGCTTAGCTTTTTTCTAAACCGTCATCACAAATTTCTTTCGCAATCTCAGCTGTCGGTTTCCCTTCGCGGTAATAAAAGAACATTAAAGGACAATAATGCATTCTTTTTCTTCAATTTTAAATCAGCAAAACGCCCTATAAAATTAAAAGTGCTGGAAAAAATAGACAAATAAAAACATCTTAACTAACAGTTCTTAAAAGTGTATAAACAATATTGACTAAATAAACATTTAAAACACAAGATGGATAAAATCGAATTATTAACAAAACAATATGGATTAATATCATATAATTAATTAAGGTTTTAGTTGAGATAAAAAAGTCAATGGCACGAGCGGGATTCGAACCCACGATCTTCGGCTTGATACGCCGCTGCTCTACCACTTGAGCTATCGTGACCTCGATCAACTCGGACACCAACTTCCCATCTCAACCATACCTTTCGAATTTTCCCTCCTTTTTGCCATTTTTCAAATGTCGTGTAATCAATTTGATTCTCGACGACAAATGAAATGGCCACGGAGAGCTTTAGTGAAGGATACTTCATTTTAAACTTATTAAATTCACTAGTTTCGTGGTCAGCTTGACCAATTAATTTGCGGCGTATCAAGCCGAAGATCGTGGGTTCGAATCCTGCTCGTGCCATTGACTTTTTTATCTCAACTAAAAACCTTAATTAATTGTATGATATTAATTGGTCAAGCGGACCACGAAACTAGTGAATATGGATTAATTTCAAAACTAGGTAATTACAGGACTTAATTATTTTGTGATTGAGAAAACGAAAGTTGTATTTTTTTGTATATCAAAATAATCCCTAAATACAAGTTTACAGGGCTTTGGAACGAGGTAACAGACATAATTGAACAGCCCTGGCATCCGCTAACAACTGGGATATAAAACGAAAAGTTTTTGCTGATTTCATTTTTATTTTTCCCACTTGTAATGGTATGAAAGCCAATGATTTTTGATACAAGCACAATGATGAGGAACGCAGTTTTCCAAGGAATGGAGAGCCGTTTTTCAAACTTTTTTTGAGTATTACAAAAATAAGTTTAATTGAATTCAGTTTCCACCCTTGTCAGATTGCTCCAGCAATCGGTAGACCGTTCTGACCCTCGTTCCCAATTTTTCCTATTTCGTTAGTATAAATCTATCCCAGTGCGTCCCCAGGGTGCGGTTGTAACTCGAGATACCCACAGAGTTTGCCGGCTTTCCCTTTTTATGACCATCTAACAAACTACATAAGTAAACACCTCTGCACAAGGAGTAGTTCTGCTTTTGGTGACGCTATTAAAACAAAGTTGAAAGTTAGTTGAATAAAGTTTGCTGAAAATATACACACGAGTCGCTCCATTGCAAAATTTACTCCTGCGGTCTAGAAAAAAACAATCTATGAGCGATCAAGCACAACGAATTATACCCTGCGACCGGGTTGATGATAGCTAAATCGACATTAATTCGGTCATGGAGATAAGCAGCTAAGTCCGAAATTATTATCATTTATCAGGGGCGGATTCGAACAGTCCGATTATTACGTGTACCTTCTAGTAATAACTCTATTAGTAGGTGTGGGAGTTCAGAATCTCAACTAATGGAGACTTCGCACGACGATAGGAATTGGCGCACGCGATTATTAAGGATAGGGGCCACTTGTACCACCGGGTTGACCGTATCTCGGCAAGAAATCGCTGGACATTTAGATGCACGAAATCCTTACGTAGATATGTTAATCCGTCGCGTGGTGTTAAATAAATTTGAGAGCATTTTGTACTCCGTCATTTTATGCATTTATCGAATGGGTAATGATATCATTAAGAATGTTTCTCCATTGCTGACTGTAGACATTTTCTTATGATCTTCGCTAACAGCGATAACTTGGAAAAATAATTTAAATATTATACTCATTAAATTATACTCACGGATAATGCAATCATTTTAGCAGATTAATATCAACTCTTTCTTTTCTGTTTTCACCTTAACTACTCATAATCTAATATTTATTGCTGATATATATCTTAAATAATAAATATATGTTGATTTATAATTTAAAACAACGCAAAGGACATGTGTCAAGCAGTTCATAAGTTTTTACAATTATTGAAATAAACATGAATATATGTGGTAAACTTCATAACGGGGCGTCGGTGGCCGCAACGGTTTAGGCGTTGACACAGCGCTCATCACTGTAAGGTAAAGGTCACAGGTTCGAATCCAGCGGCCCTGCATTCAAACCCGATATACAAATGGGCTTTTTTCAAAAACACCGGCACCCCGAGGGATGATATAACCTCTACTGTTGCGAACCCTCGTAAAAAAACCTTCATAACATTAATAAAATGTTTGTACGTTATTAAGCCATTCTCATAAGAAGTGAACTTTAGCTAATATTAAATTCAGAAAGGGTTTCATAGAGATGTAATAATAATAATAGTTTATTAAATTTGTAAGCAATATAATAACGTGAACATAAATGTACTCAATAAAAATAAACAATACGGCATGGATTCTACGTCTGCCGGTAGGTGGTGAGAACATATCAATAATAGTAATAATGATAATCAATAGCAATAATATAATCAATAATAGATTATAGTAATAATAGTAGATAATCAATAATAATAATAGCAGAATAAAATAAAATATATAAATAAAATGAATAACTAATTTTATTCCCTGCAAAATAATATAAACCTCTCTGATTATAAACTTATCTACTTACTACATAAAACTTATAAACTTACTTAAACTTGTCTACATTAACCAACAGATATTCATCCAACATTTGATCAGAGGCAATTCTTACATTAAAATCACCTTAAAATGTAATTATTAAAGTTGTGTTCTACAAGGGTATCATGTAATTCCTCAAAAGCGGTTTGCCAATTATTATAATTAAGATACAATTAAACGGGTATGACGCGTACTGAGATTCCATTTATTTCGACATCAATTATATTGAGATTTCCTAACTTAGACGTTTCCATGATCCTGTTCTGGTATTTTTTGAAACCTAAAAGGACACCGCCCTTTGATCTGCCAAAGACAGAAGATCTCCACTCAGGCACCCAACACAGATTAAAACCTAAAAAATCTACTAAAGAAATCAAATTTTTTTCTTCCGTAACATGAGTTTTTATTTAAAAAAAGAAACATCAAAACTAGTGGCAAAATAAAAAAAGAATCGCTCATATCCTTCTTTCTATTAAGATTGTTTACATTATATGCTAAAAGCAACTCTTTAACAGTAGAATAATATTGTACAATTGGTATGAATGTTTACGGCAGGTCTGTCTTTGTCAATCTTTCTTAGCTTGATTTGGAGATTTCTGAAGATCTTGAAGCCCCAAACGTCCCTGCGTGCGATGATCACCTCGTCATTCTTGGCGGTTTGGGTTCGATGAAATTTGCTCCAAAAGACTCGTGACGTCCATCCCCAAAACTCACCTAGCTTGTCCGATCCTGGTACTTTTTGGTATGTAAGACCGACAATATTGTCCCAGGGAAAACGGCAACCATTTATGTGTAATGAGTCTTTTCTCAGAATGCAGATAGTGTCCGGTTTCATTTGCTTAACGTTCCTTCATAGCTATATAAGTTTCCTTATTTTAATGCGAGTGCTATAGCAAAAATCTGCTGATATTCTCCATTTCGTGCCTTTTTAGTCTGGGAGCAGATTTAAATATTTCCCATTTATCCGATGTGCGCGCGAGATTAACCAGCAAGGGACACGGAAAAGTATTCTTGCGGCTTAAAGGTTTCACAGCTGCAATCTCAAAGGATTTAGACAGCTGTAAAACTTCCGCCATAAAAGAGCGAACAATTTCTTCAAGGTTGTCATCGCTTTTGTAAGATATATCGTAAAAAATTAAATTATTTCTTCGGCTAAAATTATCCAAAGCTTCCACCTGTCTTTCACGCCTTCTATCCACTTCAGTTAGGCGGGCAACTTCAATTTCTTGGGCACCTCAGCTCCATATTTTCTTTTTTCAATGTTTTGATTTCTTCAAACATTCTATCAATGCTTTTCTTCAATGTATTCAAGTCCTGTTTTGTAGGTAAACAAGAGAACTTTTCATCTATCATTTGACTAAGCTTACGAACCAAGTCATTACTCGGATCACTTACTGACGAGGCAGCCGATAGTGACATCTTTGGAGCTTTTACACAGGAATGAAAATCCGGGCTTGACGATCTAGGCGAACATCTTGGGTGTTTTAAGGACTTAGGCGTCGTTTGCTTTACGTAGTTCGTAGATGTGGTGGAGCAGAAATTGTGTCAAGCTTTAACGGTAGTCTTGGAGATTTGAATGTTGACATATAGCAGTCAGCTGACACCTCCTATATCCAGGTATTATCCAAGGTCAAGACAGGCTGCTTGTTGTTTGTTTTGTTTTTGGTGGCTAGTGTCACTGCCCTGAGCCCAGGATGTTATCAGACCCTTGTACCGGTTCCACAGTTGGCTCGGCAAAGATACAAGTCCAAGAAATTGAATAATTTCACAATGAAAGGACTTACTGTGGGAAATGAAGCTGTGTAATCCACTCCAGTTAGAGAGGAGTCTCTAGGGGAGACCTCTGCTAATTTTTTGCTCACAGAAATCAATTTTTTCCGCGAGAAAAAGCCAAAGCCAACAGGGAGCACATTAACATGTCCGCACACGATGAAACCGTTCCCACCACTCCTCATAGAGATGTATTCAATAATTAAATTGGTTTGATACTAACTAAATTATAAAATATTTTAACCGGTATTGAATTCAAAATAGTTACTTTTATTTATTATTGTATAGGGTTCAACAGAAAAAAAACCTCTTAAGGGTCTTCTTAAGGGGTAAAAGAAACGCCATTACTCATAATTCCACCCCACGTGGTAGAATGCCGCTTTCCTTTAGAAAGAATGTTCCGTGGAGAGAAGTCTCGTGACGATCCGAATGCCAATATAGACCAGGAGAGTGGGAAATATATAAAGATGGTTAAGAATCGATTGGAGTGGCTGAATAATGGATGAGGGGACGTTTTAAAATTCATGACGGCCGACTCTTCTAAGCCCGGGGAGGCGGCAGTGATAGACACTTGGCACTAGGTGCGTTTGTAGACGTACGATCCGGCCAGGGACAAATTGGGGCGCACGTACGCAAAAAAAAATGTGCCAAGATCGTTTTCACCAAACCTTTGGCTCAAATAGCTATCGATCACCTGGCGTAAATTAAGCGCAAATGCGTGTAGAATGTATGAGCCCATGCTAGGGCGTCGAGAAAGGAGGAGTGAGGAATAAATTAAAGTGACACCGAGGGAAATATATAAACACCTAAATGGGTATACAAATAGATGGATGGATGGATTAAATTACAAATTAAATATTTTGACATACGAATAAATACGGAAATGGCAAGATGGATAAACGGATTAGTAGATTACAAAACGAGAAGGAGACAAAGAAAAAGGGAATTAAATACATATTCAGATAGATAGTCGGTTAAAAGAATCGCCGATATGGGGTCTCACTGAGGTACGGAGAGGAGGTGGATGGGTAAAAAAAAGAAAGATGAATAAAGAGATAGATTTATTGATAAATAGGTAAATAGAGAGGTAGATTGTTAAATTGATAGATAGGTAGGTAGATATATGAATTTATCGAGGGATAGTTAGATGAAAAGAATGATATTAGGTTAAATAGATAGATATATAGACAGATTGATAATTATACTTAAAAAAATATATTTGTATAGAAAATGAGAAAAAGAGATAAAGAGAGTGAGTGAGAGGGAGGGAGAGAGAAATTTTATAGATAGCTAGTAGATAGAGAGGAATAACTGGATCAATGGATAGATAGCGAAAGAAAGAAAGAGAGAGAAGTACTAAAGAAAGAGACAGAGAAACAGGTCCAGGAACAAAAGGACAGAAAAGTAGGTATAGATAATGAAAAACCTGAAAAAGATCTTTCTGTATATTTTTAGGATGTACAAATGAATAGATAAGTTTATTTTCATAGATGAAAATATACCATTAGAAATTAGATAGATAGATTTATTGATAAGTAATAATGATATAATGATACATGTGTAAATAGATAAATGGATTTTTAGATATTAATTGTCATTTATAGTGATTGATAAATAGATAGAAAGGCAGACAGTTCGTAGATGAATAAATAGATTGACGGTTAAATGGATAAATATATAGACAGATTGATTATTTTTCTCTTTTTTTCTACAAATTTCAACGATATATATTTTTTTGAAAATTTCAAGGAAAGTACAAAAATAACTCATCTGCTTGATCAAAGTCAATATAAAATTTCTATAAAATACAGAATCTTTTAACTATAAAAAAAATTGAGCTAGAAGGCTTGAAAAACCATCTAAAATTTCTGATTTGAAATAAAAGAAATGATCTTCAGAGTTTTGATTTTAGAGATGTCATGAGTTTTTCAAGTTTCATTGCCAATCAAGAAAGCTGCGGACGGTTTCAATTTTCTTGAGAAAAGGCTGAAGGAATTGTCTCCTGTCATGGTCAATGCCGAATCTGGAGTTAGAGATGGTTTTACTTTACCAGCAGCAACAGAATCATTTTTCAAATCCAACAACCAAACCCCCTCTTCTGAACTTCAGCTTAAACTGAAATACAGCTTGCGTGGACTTGACGGGTTCTGGACTCAGCCTTTTAGTAATCACTCCAAAAATCGTCTCAACAGACTTGTCCCTTCCAGAGCTGGTGCTACTGCTGGTAAAGTAGTAACTTTCCTGTTTAGGAGGCATGTATGATATTGCCTCATCCAACAAGAAATCCGGCATGAGGTTCTGTACATTATTTGGATCACAAGCGTACTGATCGATTTGCTCTTTAGTGAGGCCTTCAGCCTTAAGCACTTCATCGTCAATTAAAAATTGACCAGTAAAGGTTTTGGAAGTCTTTAAAAGAACGGCGTAAGTCGCATCAGCCATTATATTTGGCTTTCTTCAATGTGAAGCTGATCCTTTGCCAGTCAGCATCTCAATAGCAGCAGTAAAAATATCAGTTCTCGCCCAAAGGGCATTGAATGCAATACCGTCTTCTTTGAATTTTTCAGCAATTCCCAAAACATGGACATGCCTTATTTTGCCGTTGTGTATGCAACAGATTGATAATTATACTTAAACAAATATATGTGTATAGAAAGAGAGAAAGAGAGAGGGAGAGAGAGAGAGAGAGAGAGAGAGAGAGAAATTTTATAGATACCGAGTAGATGGAGAGGATTAACTAGATCAATGGATAGCTTGAGAAAGGGAGAGGAGCGAGAGAGGGGATGAGCGAGAGGGGGAGGGAAAGATTTTATAGATACAGAATAGATGGAGAGGATTAACTAGATCAATCAAGATAGATAGCGAGAGAAGAAGAGAGAGAGAGGAAGTGATAAAGTGAGTGAAAGAGACAGAGAAACCGGTCCAGGAACAAAAGGACAGAAGAGTAGGCACAGATAATGAAAAACCCTGAAAATAATATTTCCGTATATTTTTTAGAATGTACAAATTAATAGATAAGTAAATGCATAGATGAATACATACCATTAGAAATTAAATAGATAGATATTGATAAATAATTAGATATATGTGTAAATAGATAAATGGATTTTTAGATATATAATAGATATATATTAGTAGATAGTTCGTAGGTGGATAGATAGATTGATGGCTAAATGAATAGATGGATCTATAGATAAATGGATGAAAAAAAAGATGGATAGATAGTTGTAGAGTAGATAGATCGATAGGTAGGTGTGGATGGTGACATAGAAAAATAGTGGGTTAAATTGGTGAATGAATAAAAAGTTAAAAGCATAAATCTATAGATGGATAGATCGGAGATAGATGCGTGGATAGTCAGATATAAGATTAACTGGAGGGATAGATCGCTAGGTACAAAGACATGACCATTGGAGGGTCCGAAGAGTCGGCCTACACGGCTGTTCTGCATGGCGCTTGAACAGAATGTAAAGCAACATCAAAAAAATTACAAAATACACAAAAAAAAAAAAATAACCATGCTCCATAAAAGATAGATAGATAGCACATGCGTAAAGAGATTAGTTGGACAGATGGATCGATAAAGCGAGATAGAAAGAAGCATAGACAGATAGATAATAGATGAATGGATAGATAGAAGATTAAGTAGATTCAGATTAAAAGAGATAAAGAAATTGAGAGAAATCAAGAGGGAGAGAGGGAGGGAGAGAGGGAGGGAGAGAGGGAGGGAGAGAGGGAGAGAGAGAGAGAGAAAGAGAGAGAGTGAGAGAGAGAGAGAAGGAGAGAGAGATAGAAGCAGACGGACAGGCAGAAAAGGAACATAAGCACAAAAAGAAAGGCTTAAATGTTAGATTCTCGGTAGACTCTGTCATATATGAGATAAACCTAGGTAAATTTGTTAACACGAAATTGCCAGGTACACTTCAATCCGTTTTCCCGGAAAATTGAAATGGGATATTTGAATCAGAAAGTCGTTTGCATACACCGCCCTGTAAGGCGATATCGCGGATCCACTCGACTGCAAATTACGTCTCCCGTAGCGCAGCATGATTTAGGAGTGACATTCATTTGTTACTGTGGGACAAATTGAGCCCGGTCGTCGAGGAAGACGTATTAACCGAAATTAAACGATTCCGAGTGGGAAGGAGACGTATTGCACTCTAGTGAAGATTTATGAGGAGTGTCATAACCAGTGAGCTTTTTATTGTTTTGATTACGTTGTATCTGCCTGAGAGGAAGACCAGGCCGTCTGCTTTATTTACAGCATCCGAGCTGTAACGAGCGCTTCACCGGCATCGGATAATAAATAGCGATCCTCTGGGAGGTACCCGCCGAAATATATAGTATCGAATCCTTTACCAAACGGAGGGTACAACTTTCACCATGTCTCTGCTCGTTTATCTCCTATGAGCCGATGACTGTGAACCTTACAATTTGGAGAGGTCGCTACCCGGTGATTACCGCCGGCCGGGAACAGAGGTGGCCACATATTTAACCGGTAATCACACGTTACCGCCCCTCCTCCTAGGCAAAAGCTATCAAAACAAAACAGAAATGAATAAAACTGACGACAAGGAAGGAGGTAAGAGAATTACGACTGGGTTATACGAGCACGTGATGGCAATTTTATTCTTTTACTTTTTTATTATTCATTGCGAGGCAAGATCAAATTAATCTGGACCACACCTGCTGTGTCGTTTCTCCTCAGAGCAATTACCTCCGTCTCACTGGGATGCGAGTGCGTTTCGAGAACATTGAAATCATAATTGTTTTACTTTATATGACAGCGGCCAATGAGAAATTGGCCATCCCATTCTGCAACTAATTCAATGAGCCAGTTCAAAGATGGACTGAGCAGACCAACCGACCTGTTAACAGACACAATTATAAAAAACCACTCCATTTCCAACTCCTTCAATCCTTTTTAATTTTCAAACACCTCTAAACTTGCTTATAATAATAAAAACCCGTGACAAAATTTCCTTACTCAAAAGTTTCCCTTTTAACATACTTGCTTCATGGAATTTTGTTTTATTTTTAACACCTATACATCCCATGATAGATTCATGGGAGGGAGTGAGAGAGAAAGAGAAAGAGAGAGAGAGAGAGAGAGAGAGAGAGAGAGAAATATATAGACAGATAGATATGTAGATAGATAGATTGATATATAGGTAGAGAGTAAAGTAGATATAAAGATAGTACGATAGATAGGTAGAGAGAGAGAGAGAGAGAGAGAGAGAGAGAGAGAGAGAGGGGGAAAGAAACATATTGAAATATAAATAGATATATAGACGTACGGATTTATAGATAGATAATTAGATAGATAGGTAGATATATAGATAGATGTAGGTTGATAGTTAGATAGATTGATGAACATATAGATAGATAGATACATACATATGTAGGTTGATAGATAGAGAGATAGAGAGTTAGATAGAAAGAGAGAGAGTGAGAGAGAGAGAATAAATGTATGGACAGATGGATAGGTAGGTAGATAGATAGATGGATAGGTACACAAATAAATAAGTAGGTTGATATATATATATATATATATATATATATATACATTACGCAGGGCGGGTGACCAGGACCCGAGGGGTTAAAAGCCTAGGTAGGCCCGTACCCCATCACTAAAAGGTCCGGGACCTGGTCGGCTCACGAGTCCTGCATATACCTTTTGGACCTATTCACAAACCCTAAGATTTTGGACCATTTTATCTTGGGGAGTGTTTTGGTTATGTCCTCTCCTTCGAAAGTTTCAAATCTTTCCCTAGCAAACCTATCGCATTCTGCAAGGTAGTGTCGAGCCGTTTCTTCCTTTGATTCACAGAAGCGGCAAAAGGGGTCTGGTAGAATACCCATTATGAAGAGGTGTCTTCTCAAGGGGCAATGGCCCGTTAGGATACTTATCAGCCTCCTAATTCCCCTCCTAGAGTTAGAGAATAACCATTTCGTTTCTTTTAGTTTGATATTTTTCAGAAACTCGTTCGATTGCCTGTGTTCGGGGGGCGTATTCCATTCTTTAAGGAATTGTTTCATGCCCCAGCAACTAATTCTCTCTTTCGCTGTGCTTATAGAGTGGGGTAATACTGGTTGTGGCCCGACAAATGATAGATAGATATAAAGATAGATAAATAGATAGAGATAGAGAGAGAAAGAGAGAGAAAGATAAATAGATAGATAGATAGAGGAGAGAGAGTGAGAGATAGAGAGAAATGGATAAATATATAGACAGATAGATAGATAGAGGAGAGAGAGTGAGAGAGATAGAAATAGATAAATATATAGACAGACAGATAGATAGGTAGATTGACAGAAAGATAAAAAGAGAGAGTGAGAAAGTGAGAGAGCGAGATTTAAATAGATTTAGGTATATAGACAGATAGATAGATAGAGAGTGAGAGAGAGATAGAGAGTGAGAGAGAGGGAGAGAGAGAAGGGAGAGAGAGATGGTGAGAAAAATCGAATCATTTTCTATACTTAAAATTAATTTAATTAATTATACTTTTTTGATCTGAGGTCTTGTTTGAGATTAACAAGTTATGCAACGAGCGGGTTCGAACCCACAACCTTCAGCTTAATAAGACCCAGTTCTCACCACTTGAGCTATCGTTACTTTAATCCTCTCGGACTCCTCATCTCACCCTACAACCAATGGAACTTTCCCTCTTTTTGCCTTATTTTCATCTCTGCCAAAACTTTAAAAAAGTAGTATATATATCATTTAAATAATTAATAAAGTCAATTATGACTGTCAAACACATATGAATTAAAATTAATTCGGGAACAATAATATTTACTCGGCGTTGCTCCATATCGTGATATGTGAGCGAATTGAATGCTTACGAGCGCTGTAAATTGGCTCATTTAATTATTCCAATAATCAAATTTGGTCATTACCGATCGCTTCTGGTTAGACCTATTAAGCCTATTAGTATTGGACTCACGCGTCTGTAATATGTGGATTGGGTCAATTAAGGCCACAATTAAGAAAATTGGCTTTAGCGTCCTTGCCGACTTCAACTAAATTTGAGTGTGAGCCAAAATTTGAAATGTTCGATCATTTCCTATCTGTCTTGATTTGTCTACTAAACAATTTTTATATCTGTCCCTCTAATCAGCTAATGTTGAATTAACTTACTTTTCAATGGGACATCAGTCTATTTCTCTTGTTCTGGTTCCTATGGTTCCTAGTCCTTCTGTTTAAGAATATCTGTAAAGTGTCTCACTCTCNGTGCGATAGGTGTTAAAAAAAATCAAATCTACTCGAGGTTAAATAGGTTTAATAAATTGTCAAATTTTGCGAAGTACAATATAAATATCAAAAGACAATTTGTATTAACTATAATCTTTCCCCACGTAACATAGAGTCTAGGAGCAATTACAATCTATCATGTAGTTCTTAAAATTTTAAAAGTTCAAAAGCCAAAATATCTGCATGTGAAATTTAAGTACATGTCTCAGATTCAAGATCGAGATACTAGGTTTGCTAACTGCTGTCTACTAGTCGTTAAACTCAAAACCAAAACTTTTAATAGGGCATTCTCAGTAAAAGGTACAATAACTTTTTTGGAGAATCCCTACACACATAAAACTATGTAAAAATAATAAAGATGTCCAGAATAGTCTTACAATTCACCAATTCAAGTTATGATGCTAAAAATTCACTGTCTTTAATTTAATTTTCTTAAAGTTCCTTGTACATATTGTAAATGATTAAATTATAATTCTATGTTAAAAAACAGTTTAAAAGTTGTATATACATATAACGTATCTGTGATAAAGAAATATTGTACTTGTACCTGAGATTGAGTTTTAACTTATAAAGAGATGAGACCAAAGGATGGACCGATGAGTGTCACTAGATTTTAAACAAGATTACTTTATTCTTATTTTTTATTTTCAGTATGTAGATTCATTTCCACCTTCAGTTTAAAATAACAACAAACATGTGCAATAAATTTAATTGTCTTAAAAAACTGGGTGAAGTACGTAATTTTATTTTTATAATGTATGAGTACATGATGTTTTATGTAATCCTGTTAATGTAAATTTGTTTTCAATAAATTAGGCCCTGAAGATGGCGGAACATTCGCCGAAAGCTTGGTGAAACCCAATAGTGATGTTTTTATTCACCTGTAAAATGACCTCAAGAAGATCCAATACATCAATTTAAATTTAATTTGTTTTGTTGGTTTTGTTTTGTTTTAATATTTTATATTACTATGTAGTGACTAGAAGTTTTATTTTTAGATTTATAATAATTCATGATTTGTACAAAATTGTATTGAAAAAGTATTTTTGTTCACTTTTAAATTGCTCAATTATTCTACAAATTAGAATATTTATTTCAACAGACAATTTGAAGTTAATACATATGTAGTTCAATGTAAAATGAATAGATGTAGCATATTCACCACAAAAAACAGGTTATTCGAAGTAATTAATGTTTAATAAATTAGAAGTAGAATGAACCTTTGGATTTCACTTTGAACTATTCTTTGTATTAGATGTAAGAATAGTCCTTCAGACTACATCTTGTGTGATTGATAAATAAAGCGTTCATCATCATTATTTCCCATCATGGTCATCATCATCACCATCAATTTGACGGATATCTTGAGGCTACTAGGAAGTGAGGTTTGTGCTTCCCAAGCACTGCAGCCGTCTAGCTTATCAACTTTGATGGTTGTCAAGATTTCTCTAACTATATTTTTTCATTAAATATGTTTGTCTCTTTCTCTCTCTCTCACTCTCTCTCTCTCTCTTCATCTCTCAGTCACTGGATCTATCATTCTCTCTCTTTTTCTTTTTATACCTATTTCGAATTCAATTCACCAATCAGGTCAACTTATTATTTAAAATAAAATTTCAGAATAGGCTATTAAAAAATAATTAGCATATAGATCATTTATAAAAGCTGATAATGTAATTTATACCGCAATGAGAGCTGAATTGTCAATTGATTCTTTCAAAAAAGAAGAAATATAAAAGATATTTTATTTTAATATAAAGACTTATTACATAATCTCTATTCTTTTGATTTGGCTATTTCTTTCTATCGATTACTCCGTAATGTAGAACTTCTTATTCTCAATTGCCCGTTGTTGGTGTTGCTGACGACGGGTCAGCCCTAATTCACAATACTTTTTTCTTATTATTCTCTGCTAAAATCCCATTGTATAAGTTGGAAATTGAACTCAAAACCGGTAACATGACAATACAGGTCATGTTGACTACTATACTACCGCGATCCCAGCCATCTGTATACCACTTTTATCTACATATTTCTTCTCAATTTTCTCGTCATCGTTTTCCCAATCTCACTACATCTTTATTTTATTTTTCCCTTAAGACTCCTCTTAATCGGTTTCTTCTTACCTGTGTTACATTTTATCTGGTTAATGAACTTGGTAGAGCTGTCGTTTAAACGTTACGTTGTGAATTATTTATTTTTTATTTATTTATTTATTTTTTTTTTTTTACAGAAAACGAAGATATTTCAAGATAGAATTATACCAGAACCAGAAAGATTCACTGTCCATTTATACGATTACATCCCGGGAGAGGTCTACCTTAAATTTATATCAATGAATTAAGGTTTTTAGTTGAGATAAAAAAATCAGTGTCACGAGGGGGATTCGAACCCATGACCTTTGGCCAACGCCGATGCTAACGATAGCTCAAGTGGTAGAGCTGAGTTCGAATCCCGCTCGTGACACTGACTTTTTTATCTCAACTAAAAACCTTAATTGATTAAAAACAATTTATTTGGTCTTGCGGACACGAAACCTAATAAAACTTAAATTTATAGGTGAGATTTTAGTTTCTTGGAATTGACCAGTTTGAAATATCTGTTCGATGTTGACATCGTGAGTTTTTGATTTTTTCCAGTTAGGTGTTTTGTCGTTTCTTGGATTGGAAGATTGAAAAGAGATGGAAACCTACAAACCGCTATGTATTACATTCAACATAGCCAATTAATCCGGTTCAATAAGACAGAAAAAAGCTCGCCTTGCCAAGCCTCTCCGTACAGAAAGGGACAGCGCAAAAAGCGCGAACGTGATTTGGAAACCGATTCGGTGAAAATTCCAAAAAGGGCCGAGAGAAATAAATCTCATTTGAAATGGAGAAAAGACCGAGACCGATGACATCTTCCTAAAAGAAAACATTCAATACGACTTTTGATTAATCGCCTCAATAAAGCGTCAATTACCCATCCATTTTACGAGGAGAGCTTTTAATAATTTTCTTCTAACCTTCTATCTTCTTTTAACCTTTCCGCTCTTACTGACTGGAACTTCAATTTAGTACTTCCATGACCATTAAAAACGATTGAGTTGAACAAGTAAAAGTGTTTATCATTCAATCAAAGCTTGGCAATTTTTTACAAACAAAATTGTAACATTTAGAGACAAAGATAAAACAATTTAAACAGTGTTGGAAAAAATGGAAGAAATTAAGAGAGATAAATAGATAAAAAGGTAAATGAGAGAGAGAGAGAGAGAGAGAGAGAGAGAGAGAGAGAGAGAGAGAGAGAGATAAAGAGAGAGAGACTGACAGAAATACAAACAAAGCTTCTTTTCCTCATTTTCCATATCTACTGAAGCTTTCTACTAATCTACTAACGGCAGAATTTACTTCATCCCTGACAACTAACAATTTTAAAACGATTTGTCATCTTCCGTTTTGTTTTGTTGTTGTCGTAAATTTACCTTACTACTAGATGTACAACCTTTGATGGAGTCGTATAATCACAGAAGCTCATCATTTAGCAAATTTCCTTAGTAAGATAAGTTTTTTTACAATCAATATGAAACCACCTGATCGTAACATATTCAACAAAAGACAATTTTCCCTAGCTGCATTTTTCATTTAAGAACGACGTCGAGGGGGCGTACGGCTCTTCCGTAGGGTAAGTAAGGACAATAAGGCTGCCCAATTACTCCCGGATCCCGGAGAGACGTCACGCCTTATCTGGCCGGATGTAAATCATTCCTGGAAGACCGTAGTCGATGAACAGATACCGTTCCTTGGCCTTGGTATGCCACACGGACATAATTGACGTCCCGGTGAGCATGCCGGATCCTCTGAGGGGTCGTCCGACTGACAAAGGTCTGCGATTATTCCACTTAATTGAAGTCAAGCCCCGACTAGTTTTTTTTATTTTGCATTTTATTTGAAAAATTATTTATAGTGCAGTAACAAATTTTGTCAGAAAAAAATTGACAAGAACGTTAATAAACTGATAAAACGTTGAAATACAACAACTTACCAATTGCATCTTGTAAAGTAAATAAAAGTTGAAATTTGAAAATCATAAGACAGGAATATTGCCTCATTCTTAACTAATATGAAATGTTGGCGCCAGCCATCTCATTTTTAAATATTCTTTGTTTTGGATTATTGTAATCCCTAATCCTACTCCCACGCTCTTTGCAAACCCAGTCCTCCTATGATAGAAAGGTCCTCACGTCTCTCTTTTCTCATGCTTTTTTCTCCCGTATTAATAAAAAAAAGTCTTTAATCACGCGACCACGAAAAACCCTCTGTGCTGCTGCATCGATCTCTTCCATCTGAATTCATCGGATATTCTGCGACGAAGTCAGAGGAATCGGGCCCGAGCTCCCTACGCTTCTTGCAGCAGGCATCTGAAGGAAGGTGGTAAGTCCCCTATGAATTTCTCCCTTATTTTATTTTAATTTAGAATTTTCTTAAATTTATTTTATTAACGTTTCATTTTTTTAATTATTATTTTTTTCTTACACGGCATTGGCCGTAACATGAAATGTTGAAAGAAAGAGAAAGGGAGAGAGAGAGAGAGAGAGAGAGAGAGATCTGAGAGAAGAGAAAAAAATAAACTGACAGAAGAACTTCTTTTATGTATGAACTTCAGTTCTTTTTAGCTAAATTGCTATCAATCATTTCACATATATAACGGGTGCGAGAATATTAGACTGAGAGAGACAGCGTAAGAGCGGGAACGAGAAAGAGAGAGAGAGAGTGAGAGAGAGAAAGGAGAAAGTGAGTGAGAGAGAGAGAGTGACTAGGTAGATGGACACATGGACCTCCAACTGGAAGTCACTTAAAGTGCTGGAAGAAGAAAATCGATAAAAAATAATAATATTATAAATGTCGCTGTGCCAGAAATTTAATTCTGAACGAAATTACGTGTTGAAATTGACGATAACCACTTATGATCTTTGCATATTAGCCATGACGAATCTCTTATATATGTTGTTCAATCTGGGGGTTATCGGGAAAAAAGGGCCAGAGGCGACGGTGGGAATCGAACCCACGACCGCGGCGTGAGAGTCTCTCATGCTAACCACTCGGCTATCGCGGTCCCCCGAAATTGACGATAGTCGTACATGTATAGAATGGTGGATAAATAAGGAGAGAAAGAAAAAGAGAGAGCCTAACAATGAGAGTAATAAAGAGTACCGTTGAGGAGAGTCGCACATGATGAAAACGGTAGATAAATAAAGAGAGAAAAAGAGAGAGAGGAAAAGAGAGAGGGAAAGAGAGAGAGAGTGAGAGACTCACAATGAGAATAATAAAAAGTACCGTTGAGGAGAGTCGCACATGAACGAAACGGTAGATAAATAAAGAGAGAAAAAGAGAGAGAGGAAAAGAGAGAGAGAAAGAGAGAGAGAAAGAGAGAGAGAGTGAGAGACGCACAATGAGAATAATAAAAAGTACCGTTGGGGAGAGTCGTGCATGTATTAAACGGTAGATAAATAAGGGGAGAGAGAGAGAGAGAGAGAGAGAGAGAGAGAGAGAGAGAGAGAGAGAGAGAGAGAGAGAGAGAGAGAGAGGGAGAGAGAGAGACTAAAAAACGAGATGATAACTAATGCCCCGAAATCGATATCAATAAAAAGAAAATGAGTTTGATGGTTGTCTAGTTCCAGGAAAAAACCCCAAGAAATATAAAAGTGAACAATCGAAAAGGAAGGATAAAAATGTTCATTAATTTGTCTCCTCCCTCTCTCTCTCTCTCTCTCTATTTATCTATCTCTTTCTTGATTTATCTCTTTACTTATCTATAGTTGTATACATGTACGACTATCCTCGAGGAAACTCCTGATTTCTCTCATTATTATGCTCTCTCTCACTCTCTCTATCTCTCTCTCTCTCTCTCTCTCTCTCTTTCTCTCTCTCTCACTCACTCACATTCTTTTTATTTTTCTCCTCACTTATCTATCGATCCACACATGTATAGAACCTAAAAGTAAAGAAATAAACCAAAAAAACGATAGATTAAAAGAGAGAGAGACTGTATGTAGAAAGAACGAATAGAACGGCAGATAAGTAAGAATGGAAGGACAAAAAGAGATAGAGAAGAGAAGAGGAATACTGTCAGAGACAGAGAGCCTAATAAGGATAGAAATGAAGAGTATCATTGGCGATAGTCGCACATAAATAGATTGCCATGTTAAAAAAGATAAAAAGAGAGATACGGGTGAAAAGTGTGTTTGAGAGGTTGGTCGTACAGAAGAGAAGATCGACAGTTCGAAAGTAAACGAGTTCAGCAAATGGTTATTTTGTTTAAATATCATTTTTGCTATCTAGTTATACATAGTACCTTAACATATAACATATTTTAAATTATATTATTTTCTATTGTAGGTTTTTAACTAGTATACTAGATGTGTGATGATTTTGTGTGTATTCCATAATTTTAAACATTATCTTTCATATCAGATTAGTAGAATCCTTAAGAAAAATGTTTATGTTATATTTGTTTTTTTTAATACTGTGTATGTAATGTGTGGTGTTCAGTGACTGTTAGCCAATGAATATTATTATTGCATTTTCTTTATCGTGCCAACGTTTCAATCTTTATTTATTTATTTATTTTAATCTAAAATTACTTCTTGTGTAAATTCTCGACAGGACACGCAAGAATGACACAGTTACACAGAAGACAAACACTTTGAGCCCTGAAGATGATCTCAATAAAGATCGAAACGTTGGCACGACAAAGAAAATGTTTTTCTGAAATCTACATCACACCAGACCGCATCTCACGATTTCTAAGTAAACTACATTTATTTGTTAAATTTAAACAATGTTTATAAATCCCCAGCCCTGAAGATGATCTCAATAAAGATCGAAACGTTGGCACGATAAAGAAAATGTTTTTCTAAATCCTACGTCACACCAGACAGCATCTCATGATCTCCTTATAATGTACATCCAATTTTTACTATATGTATTAGATCAAGTACTATTATTTTATTGTTCCATAGTATTCCTCTTTAGTTTTGCTTATTTTTAAATTTTTAGTTAACATCTCTTTCTCAGTCCTAATGTATTACTAGGTAATCCGTTATGATGAATTATCACACCGATGTAACCAGGATTCCCCAAAAGGGGTTGCGCAATACTCACATTGAAGTTCTATTACCAAAGAGGCTATTATAACAGTAAGCCGATTAGGTTTGACTACCTCAGGATTAGCGAGACGTCGAATGTTAATTTACCCTCGGTACTCAGTGAAGAGGACTTAATTGATTTCTTTCCCTCCCCTCATTTATGGACGTCGAAAGCCGTCAAATCGTAGTTAGTGAACACGCTACCAGATTTAGTCCGATATACATAATAGCCGATCGGTTACCATTCGGCGTCCCTGCCTTCTCGTTATGTTTACCGGCCCGTCACGTCACAATTAACATATCCAAAGGCGGCTCGGCCAACGTGTAATTTCCTTATATATTTTAATAACAGTCACATGTCCGACAATCATTACCATCGATGTGGTTTTATTAACATGGTAATTGCCGTAATGTTGCCACAAGTCTGGTAGCGTCTACCGATTAAGGAAAATTTCCGGCCGGACCATTAAACTCATAATTACACTTAATTTTATTTCCACGTTGGTTAAAACGAAAGGCGTTTAGTATTCAATAGGCGTCAGAGTCTGTCCTTGTAAAATTAATAAGAAATCTGTTGTCTGACTTTATATGCCCACCTTCCAATAACGGCTATTAAATTAATAGCAGCAATTATAGAGTTATACATCGCTCCCGTTTTTAATGGTAGATCATGATAACACGGATTAACTCAACTTTTTTTCGCTTTTGAACAGACATGTACAACAAAAAGATCATTATTCACAGCGGTCAGCAACAGCCTAAATGCATGCAATGTTGCAGTCAGTCAAAGAAATTTCAAACCGTCTTTTAAAAATTAAAGCAAATTTGTAAATCTCTATTAGATTCATTTTATATACTGGACTATTGATCAAATTACTACACTCAATTAATTAATCTTGTTATGTAAGGTTTTGGTTGAAATGAAAAAGTTAGCGCCACGAGCGGGATTCGAATTCGGATTTGAAAAATGGCAAAAATGAGGGAAAATGAAAGAAAATAAATCGAAAGGATAGCTCAAGTGGTTAAAGCATCGGCGTATTGAGCCGAAGGTCGTGGGTTCGAATCCCGCTCGTGGCACTAACTGTTCCTTTTAAACCAAAACCTTACATCAAAAGATTAATCTTTAAGATTGTTTTGCCCTAATCATGATCTTAAAATAGGTCGAAAGCTTGGCAGTTAATCACTGAATTTGTTTTTTCATCGCGAACATATCGAGATCTAGTTTATTCTTGAGTTGAAATATGGTCGATACATCACTTTAAACAAAAAGATAATTAATACCGTCCTCGGTCAGCAGCACTTGGCTCTAAAAGAAGTAAAAATTTGCCTACAGTAAAGGAGCCTTACAGTACAAAAAGCAGATGGAAAGTAATAAAAATGTGAATTTATTGGATAAACTGTAAATTTTTAAAAGTGTTTTTTCTTATGTATAATCCTTTCCTTGTAATTTAGTTTTGTTTGAGAAACAACTAAAAGCGTGTTTTTAAATAGTCAAAAGCGGCCCCTTTGAGCCAAGTGGTGCAAGGGGTGCATTGTTCTTTACACGACTCCCATAAGAGTGTAATCCGAAACCGAGGGAAAAAGGCATCCGGACCCCCCCCCATAGAAACCGGGTCGGATCAAAGAAATCCTTTCATCTACACAAAATGGTGGCTAGCTCAGGGGTAAAAAGGCGTGTCTCTAGGAGGAGGCGACAATGCACTTCAAGGGGTGTACATTGTACTTGTACTGTTTCACAATGGCGCTTGCATTATACATCCCAGGGCATGGCCGACATCCAAGTGCATGACAAATTGACGACGCTTTGCGCAAGGGCGTCTACCTTCATTATTTCTCAAGAGTGAAAAGCTCAAGTCTCTTCAGCCAACAAAAAAATTCACCCATGTACAAATAATACAAACAACGATGCCTTTTATATTCAACTGAACGCAAATACGGTTTAATAATTTCGACCAGTGTATAAAACAGCGATGAATCAAGAGAAACGGAAAAAGTCGCCGCGGGGGAACTGCTGTATGACAAGTTAATAATGTCATTGTATAATGTGACCGGGATGAAGACATTATTGTGGTCACGGACTCTCTTTTTGCTCCCGGCCCGGAACGGGGTCATCGCTTGATCTTCTTTTGACCCTTATCTTCTTTTGTTCTCGAAAGGCTTTGGCAGTTACGTGCAGTTGAAATTATCCCGCCAATTTGCAACTGACTGACTGTTTTTACACAACTTGTACATTAAATGAGTAACCCTTTTTCTGATGTCATACTGGTAAGCACTTTGGAAATAAACGAACATAATTTAAAACAATGTATTTACCGTCCTGACAATATGTACAGGTGTGTGCAAAATAAAATGCTTTTTTGTATTTTATCCATTAACAATTACTTTTATAAAAGGCATCTAGTATGGTCTTCCAAAGTATACGACAGGACTTACCAAATCAGACAGACAAAACTAGCAAAAATAAACGGACCAGATGGTAGGTATGTTATGGTGATAAGGATACTAGGAACAGGATTTTTAGTCCCCAGCAATGCAGCCTTCTGGCTTAATGTATCTTCCTAGTTCCTTAGTTCAGTGCAATAGACTCTTTCCTTCTCCTTAGAAGTATCACATAGGTCATTGATTGTTGTTACTATAATTTCATTCCCTAAGATTTTTCGTATGTTAGGTTGAATCTCCATTGAACTGTTGCTTCGCAGTCGAAGGGTGGCTGTTTCCTTCTCTTCATTAATTATCTACAGATAGGATCTTCGTCGTGCCCATGTTGTGTAGATGTTTTCTTAGATGCCAGTGACCGGTTAATAGTCCTATCACTCCTCTGAGTTTAAGCCTCTCCAGTTGCAGCAGTGATTTTGCCAGTCTTGGTGAGGGTTGTTTCAACATAAGTTTACTGTGTCTAGCACCGCTACAGTTTATGTACTTCTCCTTTTGTTTTGTTTGGATCCATTCTGCTATGGAAGATTCTATATTTGTTTTCCCAAGTAAAGGATCCGGGCTTATGTATAGTCTTGCAGATCCTCCTCTGGCCAGTCTGTCTCCTTTCTCGTTACCAAAAATTCCTCTTTGTCCTGGCACTCAAATTATCTTCAGGTTGTTGTGTTTCTCCAGGTTTTGGAGATTTTGGATGCATTCACTGACGAATTTTGATGTGATTCTTTGACATGCTAATGCTTTAATGGCTGCTTGGCTATCTGATCTTATGAAGATTTTTTTGTCAGTGTAACCTCTTTTAAGATTTTCCAGGGCACAAGCATTGATGGCATGTATTTCCGCTTGAAAGACCGAAGTGTACTTCCCTAATGAGTTTGATTGCTCATGTTTTGGGCTTGTACCGAAAACGCCTGATCCGGTTCCTTCGTTTGTTTTGGAGCAATCTGTGTGCCATATCATTGTATTTGATGCACTCATGTGTTCTTCCTCTCCTTTATCGTCCGTTGAGACTTTGTAAGATGTTGTGAAGATTGTTTCTGGGATCATATAGACAGTCCCCATTTCATAGAATGGACGTCTGATTTTGTTAATTTTAGTTGTACACCCGAATTGTTTAGTACCTATCCAATTTAAATATTTTTGGAGCCTAAATGAGCTTTTCCTCCCCTCTCCTTTTGTATAAATATATCCAGTGGAGGTAAGTTTAGCAGAGTTTTTAGTGCACTTGTTGGGTTTGTTCTTATTGCCCCTGTGATACCTAGGTTTACTATATGCTGCTAATGTTTGATTAGCTGCTTTTTGTTGAGCTTTGGTCCACCAGATTAATGATCCATAGGTTATTTTGGGTTTTATTACTGCCGTATATAGCCTATAGGCCATTTTCGGTTTTAATCACCGAGATTTGCCTAGGGTTCTTCTTGTGGTCATTAGCGATATTTTACTTTTTACTATAGTGTGCTACAGGTGAGAGTTAACTTCTTGTCGAAGATTATTCCTAGGTATTTGACCACATTTTTTAACCGCAGCATTTCATTTAGAAATATTTCATTATAGACCAAATCAGCGAAAATAAACGGACCAGATAAAATAATAGTTATTTATTCATTCATTAATATCCAGTTAACTACTTAAATTATATGGAAACCTATTTTGCTGAAAGTTATTTACACTTATGCAATGGAGTCTGGACTGTACCTTCTTTTTACTAGGGAAGCCACGGAAAACCAGAAAATAGAAAATTAACTACTCCAGTTAATCAATCTGCCAACTTACATCACATTCCCGAGTTCGGCATAAATGGACAGCAAACTGGAGAATAAAGTTGAACGAAGAAAAATTCTTACAGTTGGAATTTACCAATAAATCGAACCCTGTAGCTTTCAACTGGTCATTAGTCCCAAATCATTGAGAACCAGGTAAAGGTTCATATAAGCTTCTTCGGCCGGGTTAAAGAAGACCTCCGGTGAGGCGGAGGCCCTCGGGTGGACGTGCATTCTCAAAGGCGGTAATAGACTCATTTTCACACCCAATGACACATTAGGGTTGCGTGCCCTGCAGATTTCCCGGCTCACGCCAACCCTATGACTCATATAAAATGTACTCTCTCTCGTCTCTTTCTCTCTCTCTCTCTCTCTCTCTCTCTCTCTCTCTCTCTCTCTCTCTTTTAGCAACCTGATTTGCAATTTGACCTTATGAACGCCTTTCGTTACCTTACCATAGAACCCGAGAAAGTTAGTGTAAAAACAAAATCCGCATTTTATTTCCTTTAATTAACATGTAAATTCTGCACATCGATTTTGTAACAGCATTTTTATTTTACACTAAAAACATAATGAAATCCCTGAAACACGAAATCACTTAAAAACGTAGCAGTTGTAACAAATACAGCGGGATAAAATAACTTTTTGAGATAAATATATAGATTAATCAATAATAAATATTAAAAATCAATAAGTCAATATGATAAAATCAACATGTATTCTACTAAAAAATATAACGAATTGTACGAATACACATTAGGTGTCTTGACCTCCGTTTAATAAATGCTTCATAGAAATAAAATAAAAAAAAAAATAAAACAGAAAAACGCCCATAGGAAAACCATGAATTCTCGAATAAAATAAAAGAAAATCCTCAAATATTCTTTTAGGACAATTTCAATCTTGGTTGTAGCATTCATTTTATATATATATATATATATGTGTGTGTGTGTGTGTGTGTGAATGTAGAAAGAAAAAAATTAGAATAGGAAAGAAAAATAACTAAAATGATAGATAATAGATAGGAGATAGTTGTAGGAAAATAGGAAGGTAGATGTGATGAGAGGTAGACTCATAAATAGATAGCTAGTTAAATAATTATAAAAAGAGAAAGAGAGAGAGGAATAGGCGGTTGAGAGATGGAGATGATTGAAAAGGAGAAATAAAGAAAAACTAGAAAAGGAGCGAGTAAGTAGTGAGGGAGGGAGCAGAGATTGATAACAAAGAGATAGGGGAGAGAGAAAGAAAGAGAGAGAGAGAGAGAGAGAGAGAGAGAGAGAGAGAGAGAGAGAGTGAGAGTGTGTGTGTGTGTGAGAAAGGGAGAGTGAGGGAGGGTGAGAAAGTGAATTGGAAAGATTCGCGTGCGATGAAAGATATAGGGATGATTGAAGAAGAAAATTAAATAACGAATAGAATAGAAATACTTTGATTGAATATAAAAAATATATTTTGCATTGTATAAATTCACTTTTTTCCACATTCTACATGTATTTGTTAAATGTAAACAATGTTTGTAAATCCCAGGCCCTGAATATAATCTCAATAAAGATCGAAATGTTGGCAAGATAAAGAAAATATTTTTTCTGAAACCTACGTCACTCCAGACTGCATCTCACGATTTCTGAATAATTAAATAACGACTTAATAAAGGAGAAGTAGCGAGAAGGAGAAAATGAGGTTGAAAGCTATACGGATAGATAGGGAGAGAGAGTGTGAGTGATAGATAGATAGAGAGAAAGCGAGAAGAAATGAGAGGGGGATGAGAAAGGGAGGGAAGGAGAACGTGACAAATGAGGAAGTGATAGAATGGGAAAGAAAGAAGTACGAGAGAAAGGAGGAAAAAATAGGGGTGAGTATGAGGACCACTAAGAATACCTAGAAGAAATGGAGCGCGTCGCGCGTGAGAGTGAGAAAATTGGATGAGGTAAAAATATATACATATAGCCTTGATAACTTGAGAAGAGACCTACAGGCAAAAATACAGATAGACAAAAAAACGAGAAAAGGCTGACGGGAAAGATATAGATACATCCAGAAAATTAAATAACCACAAGCTACAAGAGAGAGACAGAGTTAAGGAATGAGAGAACCATGAAAATTATGGATAGGTCAAGATTCAAACTAAAAGGGTTGGGAGAATTGAAAGTACAATATTAATCGACTCAGAGGAAAGGTGAGAGAATGTGTTTTGGTATTTTGTCTGTTTTCTTTCGTATGATGTTTTTGCACAAATTCAGTAAATGATCCGGCTTACCAAACCACTTTTGTAAGGATAATTATAACCTGGGGGCAAGCTACATTCGGAACGAGCGAATTTTAACCACCATCACTCTCAATTAGGATCAAAGGTATATATGATGTCACGTGTACTAATCAGAGCCAACATCAGAGGTGGTTCCTAAGTCATATCGTTTATTTATCTTACCATGCACAAAATACAAGTAAAAGCACAAAATTAAATCAGAAGCAATTAACTAAGGTTTTTAGTTGAGATAAAAAGTAAATGGCACGAGCGGGATTCGAACCCACGATCTTCGGCTTGACACGCCGCTGCTCTACCACTTGAGCTATCGTGACCTCGATCCGAAAATGCAACGACCAGCTGTTAACAACTCCAAAAGCCGGATTACCCCAAGAAGATTATTCGATACTCTTCAGATTTTCACTTACTCCAAGCTCTGTAAAACTTCATTAATGAGAAAAACTCTATTTAAGAAATATGCGTTCGGAAAACACATAGACTATCGCCCAAAAACCTGGAAAGTTTTGGGAAGACGAAATTACAAAATCTAGATGGAAGATGGCAATAGGTAGAGGAACAACAGTTCATATGATCCAATTAATTAAGGTTTTTAGTTGAGATAAAAAAGTCAGTGTCACGAGCGGGATTCGAACCCACGACCTTCGGCTTGAAAAATGGCAAAAAGGAGGGAAAATTTAAAAAAAAGTGGGGTTGAGATGAGAAGTTAGTGCCTGAGTGGATCGAAGTCACGATAGCTCAAGTGGTAGAGCAGCGGCGTGTCAAGCCGAAGATCGTTGGTTCGAATCCCGCTCGTGCCATTGACTTTTTAGCTCAACTAAAAACCTAAAATTAATTGTAATATATTAATTGGTCAAGCGGACCACTAAATTAGGGAATTAAATCAGAAGTTGAACCAGATTGTAAATATAATGGATTCATATTACATGCGTATGCTTATATATGTTGTTTTCAGCTTACTTTAAACAACGCCTTTATTTATCGTGTGTATAGTTTTTGAGAATGAATTTCTTACTAGTTTATCGTATTGAATGGTGTTTTCTGATATTTGTTGGTGGTTTGTATGTCGGTATTAGACTAATTGAACTGGCTATTGATTATCTAAGTCAATATTGGGTTCACCCTGTTGCCTTTATGTACATTATTTGACGTTGAATTTTTCCGATAGCTTATTATATTGTATAGGAAAGGGATGGTACGCTCCGTGGATCCGATTGTGGCCAAGAACAATGCGCCCCTTCGCCGAAGGGCCTCTGGATAATAGAGAAGGATTTTGTCAACTAGAAAATTAGTTTCCGGGACGGTGGCTCGCTCATTACCCATTGGCCATGCATTACCTTCTTACCCGGCCTTTATTGCTTCGTTACAAACCATTTGTCTTTATTATATCGGGGACCCGGTCCGAATAATCACGAATTCCTTTCATAGAGACATCATTTTCCGAAGAGTGGACAATCGATTCGAGGTGGAAGAATTGTTCTTAAAAAATCCTTTTGCGGGTGGATTCTGGATCAAACTGTATCGAAGAAATTGCGGTTTTTCTTTCTTTCCAATAGGGTTTAACAATAAAGGCTTTGATCCTACGGAATAGTGGTATTTTTCCTTTTTTTTGACAATAGAAAAATTATACAGTCTATAATTTTTCCTAATTAAGATCATTTAATTAGATTAAAGCCGTTCGTCCTTCCCAGCTACAAACAACGAAAAATGGCGTCAATCCGAAAATGATCAGACCAAACTTTGCTTCACTTCATATATCACGATGAGGTCTCAATATTTCTTTTTTTTTTTTTTTAATTTTAATACTTCCGACTTGCATTAAGCATTTGGTTTTTTAAAATACTACACGTAAATATTTATATTGTTTGCGCTGGAAGATAAGGAAACGAAAAGTTCATCACCATATACACCAAAACAGATTACACAATATTCCTAGTATTTGATTTATTCTCTTACATTTTTGAGAAAGAATAAGTATCTTTCTTTTGAAGAATATTTAAATTATTTATTAATATTGTAAGGTATATTTTCTCGGACATCGAGATGATCAAGACCTACCAAACTACATGTTCATTACCACCATACCACAAGAGATCACACAATGCTCCTAGTATTTAAATTTATTTTCTTATAATTTTTTCAACAAAATTCATTCTTTTAGGAAAAGTTCAATCCTGGTTATAGCGCTGATTATATATATAATTGCAATTAGAATTAGAATTACAAGACCTTCTAGAAGGCCTCTGGCCTCTGCGTGAAGGATAAGGGAGAGTCACCCACCTTGGTGCCTGAGCGACTCCGAGGTTGGGCTCTGATCAGGCGCCATCGACTTCTTTGGTCATTTCGGCGCCCTCACCTTCCCTAAAACTACTCATTCATACAGTAAATATATACATACTCCTATATACAAACCCAATCACACATGCGTATCCTCTGTCTAGAATCCGGGTCGGAGGGTCTCGATATTCCGCCCCGACCCGGCTTAGCGGAGCAGCGGTGAAGCCTTGAAATAATATGCTGCACCGCCGCCCAGCATACTCCTATTCTAACATAAACTAAATCTAAACTTTAACCTATGAAATAAATACCCCGCTATATGGTACCCATGAGTCGTGTGGTCCATCCGCATGCGGGTCAGGATAACGCTTTCCATTCGTGATATCCTCTCCGGGCTCCACCGGTTGACAGTCGGCTTGGCGGACACCAGCGCGTCAGTCCAACTACACTTCCACTTTTTTAACATCATGTTTTTCACTATTCTCTTAGCGTCGTCAGGCCGAATTGGGGTGGTATATTTAATTACAATTATTAATAAATATGGGAAAAAAAAAATATATATACCCGGCAGACGGTTACCTTGCTGTGTTAAGTTTATTTTCTTGTTTGAATTATATGTAATTTTTCTTNTATATATATATTAGCTGTAGTATTTGATTCAGTCTCTTACCTTTTTGACAAAAAATAAGAATTGAGCTGTTGGAGGAGTATACAAATATTCCACAGCACTACATTCAAAACCTCATAAAATCGATATCGAGCAGAATGCAAACGGTGTTCAAGGCAAGAGGAGGAAATACTCCGTACTGAATTGAGTATTTTTTTCATCACTTCCATTGCAAATTTTTGGTAAAATTTTGTTACTGCTCTTTAGTTATATCTTATCTGTTTCTTTAAAAATATTCAGCAAACAACAAAAAATAAAAATTATAACGATTGCAAGTTTTTACTAACAAAAAAAAAAAAGATTGGCCTCTTTTTTGCCTCTCAGTGTGTTATATATGAATTATTTTGTTCAGGGAGAACTAGATTGAAAAGGAAAGGACCAAATTACTTGTTCATCCCCCTGCATCTTTTGAGGAAATTTCACAATATTCAATGTATTTGATATAAATTTTTGATCTTACCGCCTAAGTACACGTCTTTTGATAAATATTATAGGTGTATACCTATATTGAGAAATATTGTATTTTTTTTATATAAGGTTTTTGGTTGAGATGAAAGATTACTAACAAGGACGGGATTCGAACCCAGGACCTTCTGCTCAATACGCCGCTGCTCTAACCACTTGAGCTATCGTGACTTCCATCCACTCGGACACAAACTTGCCCATCTCAACCCAACCTTTTAAATTTTCCCTCCTTTTTGCCATTTTTCAAATATTATTATTCAAATTTATTATTCATAATGCACTGAAAGGCAAACAATTCCGCCCAGTTGTAATCTAACTTGAGTTGTATATATTTTTATATATTAATCAAAGTTTTACATTTTTCGGACACTAAACCTTACACCTAAAAACCTCACAAAAAAGAATAATTAATATGGCCAATTATGACTACTAAGAAAATATGGATTAATTGTACTTAGTCCTGGCACATCAGAATGATCAGGAAACGATCAAATTATATTTTTATACCCCAGCTCACCCCAAGCGGGTGTATGTGTATATTTATATAAAGCATATCTGTGGGTATGTGTAGTGATTTAGTCTATGATTATTTGGAAATCGTGAGGTGCGGCCTGGTGTGACGTAAGTTTCAGAAATACATTTTTTTTTTTTTTTTTTGATGAACTATGCATATTAGCCATGTGACAATTCGTATATGTGTGTTCAAATTGGGGGGGGTTATTGTGAAAAAAGGGCCAGAGGCGACGGTGGGAATCGAACCCACGACCGCGGCGTGAGAGTCTCTCATGCTAACCACTCGGCTACCGCGGTCCCCATACATTTTCTTTATTGTGCCAACATTTCGATCTTTATTGAGATCATCTTCAGGGCCTGGGGTTTACAAACATTGTTTAAATACGACAAATACATGTTGGATGTAGAAAAAAATGAATTTATACAACGCAAAAGAAATTATATTCAATCAAAGTATTTGTACTCACTCAAAGTGTTTGTTTTCTGTTAAGTGTATCATTGGTATGTTTGTTCTTCAATAAATATACCAAACAGATAAGCATACAAAAAATTGGTTGTATTAAATTCCTTTAGTGTTATTTTATTTAATGTTATATAGAGAAGGTTCAGTGATGTTTTTACAAATGTAAGGCTGGAGTTCAGTGAATGTCAGTTGACAGGTAGCTGGCGGGAAACGTTATTGAATAACGTGACGCCAACCGGCATTAGGCAATCCTCGGAAGCTAGCACCCTGTTAGAGTGGGCCGGGTATAAATTAAATCACGTCATCGCGGTTCAACCCGACTGTTGTCCTTTATTATAAAACATTCCGAACGTGAAAGTGGTAATTGGACAGGGGCGAGGGTTGTTTTCTAGAAGAGGTCTCATTAGAGAGGACGTCGGATCTAAGCGGATTCGCCCGCTAATGGCCAAACTTGCCACTGCACAGGAGATGACTAATTAGCTCCTCTGATCACCTGGGCACTACATGCGCTAATTGCGAGCAACCGGCGGCAAAGTCGGTCTGGGATCGACTTCCGATCTGGGACGCGACTGCCCCTTTGTGCGGGTTGAGGAAACGTTTGGAGAGCAAGAGAACGCTTTATAACTAATGAATAAACTCTACTAATTATAATTATTATTTAGCAATTCAGCACTATATCATACAACATACGTAATTATTCGCTGTTAAAAAAAAAAACATTAGCCGAGTCTTAATTTGAACAAATAATTTGAATAAATATTTTTGTTTTCATATTAAGAAAGGAACAATCGGAAAATATGGAAATATCACAGGAAATAAAGAGGAAGAAGAAGAATAGAATCGAAACACCTGGAATAGAAAATATTTAATGGTACTGTGCAAATAATATTACACGAGACACTACTATTACACGAGAGGGAGAGGGAGTGTGTTTGAGAGAGAGAAATGATGATGATGATGCATCCTTTATTTATCAAACACACAAGATTTGGTCTCAAGGACCATTCTTACATCTAATGTGAGATACAATGGTTAGTTTATTCAACTTCTAATTCATTAACCATTAATTACTATGAATAACCTGATTTTTGTGGTCAATATGTTACATCCATTCATTTTACATTGAACTACATATGTATTTAGTTCAAATTGCATATTAAAATAAATATACCAATTTACAAAAGTAATTGAGCAATTAAAAAGTAAATTACTAATAAAATAAGTGAACAAAAATACTTTTTCAAAACAATTAGTACAAATCAAGAATTATAAATTGTCAACATAACTCTAGATATAAAACATCGAGTCACGAAATACTAATTTAAAAAAATAAAACAAAACAAAAACAACAAAAGAAGTTAATTTGACTGTGGATTTTTAGTATCAATCATAACTTCATAAGAGGTAATTTTTAATACTCTTCTAGAAATCTTTGATCTTTTTACGTAGTTTTATATGTATAGGGATTCTCGAAAAGGTTATTGAAACTTTTCCTCAGAATGACTTATTAAAAGTTTTGGTTCGACTCGCAGACGGTAGTCTGAGACATGTACTACGAGAGAGAGAGAGAGAGAGAGAGAGAGAGAGAGAGAGAGAGAGAGAGAGAGAGAGAGAGAGAGAGAATCAAATAGATAATAATAGATATTGAAATAGTAACAAAAAAAGAGAGGAAGAAAAAATCAGATATTTATAATGATACATATATAGATAGAAATATCCAAAATGCAACATATAGAGAGAAAAATAAAGGATGAAAATGAAGAAGTTAGATATTACCACAGGCAATAGAACCCATGAACGGACAGATAGAAATATTAAATAAAAATTAAACAAGCAACAGTGAGAATTTGATGCCAGGCAGAAAGACAGGTAGATAGAAAAGATGTGTAGCTATATTGAGAAAGAAATAGAATATAGGCCTACAGCAAAAGGACATACATATTGATAGAAACAAAAGTCCAACAACAGGTTAAACAAGCAGCAGTGATAAAAGAAAAGAGCTGAGGACAACAAGCAAAAATACACAGAAAAACGATTCAATAACAAATTAAACAATCAACGGTGGTAAAGAGAAAACGAGAGGCCCATAGGCAAAAAGGGAGGTAGACAGAATAAAAAAAATAAACAATACCGTAAACAAGCAGCAGTGTAAAAATGAGAGAGAAAGAGAGAAAGAGAGAGTGTGATATTAAGAAAAACTAAACAACAGTCTAAACAAGCAATACTGTAAAAAAAAGAGAATAGAGGCTCACAGGCAAAAATACAGATAGAAAGACATTCAGAAAAATAAACAACAAACTTAACAAGCAATAAGAAAACATAGAAGGATAAGAGACAAAAACGCAGACCTAAAGACTGAAAAAAAGAGTGCGAAGTAGAGTGAAAGATAGAAAATCAGAAAGGAACAAGGAAATGTACAAAAACCAAGATGAATGGAAGCAATAAGAAAGGGTACGTAGAGAAAATAAATTAGTTGGATAAATAAAACAAACGAAAAAGGGTAATTAGAAAAAATAAACCAAGATGGTTAGAAAGATAAACAGATAAGTAGAAAGAAAAGCAGACAGATAGAAAAAGGTGGATGAATAGAAACACGCACATTAACAGACAAAAGAGTCAAGAAGAAAAAATTAAGAATAAGCGGTCAAAAGGTGACAGGTTGTAAAATAAGTTTATAAATATATACCAAGATAAAAGGATTAGGCGTGGAATACATAAAGAAGAACGGGATTGTGTGATATATACAAAGAGAAAATAATGTACAACAGACGAGGGAAAAACCAAGTGTAAGAAAGCGATAAAAGAAATGTAAACAAATTGGTAAATAGTAATAGGCAACGTAGAAGAGAGAGAGAGAGAGAGAGAGAGAGAGAGAGAGAGAGAGAGAGAGAATATATATTTTAATAAAAAAAGACATTTTTCACACAATGATCTCTAATTCATGTAAATCCTGCTTGTGTTTGGATCAAGTAGTATATTACTCGAATTTTCAAAAGGAAAATTTAATTTTTTTTTTCCACCTTGAAATCAATAAAACGTTTTATTGTTCAATCTATAAACTACGTTTTCATTTATAGTGAAAGTAATATTTCATTGATAATTATATCTTAAAGCATAAATTAAAAATTAAAAATAGAGTTATCTGAATCAATTACCCAGTCACCTTTTAACCCCGAACGCGGGTCAATCTGCGTCAATTAGATCCCGGGTTATCTCACCCTGACCGCAGTGACCTATTCAATTGAGCGATGAATTAATTGTAAAAACAATCGAGACAAGTGCCGATTATTTCTTATGCCGTTATTTCATTGACATTGTAATGTTTTAATGTTCGATCTTCCCCCTCAGGATTTACATTAGATGTATGATCAGGTTGTGGCGAATCCTGCAACTCCCCGGCCCCTCCCAGTTCGTAGTACGCCCCTCAGATGCTTCGGGCGTTAATTAGAACGTAAATATCAATATCAAAACTTTATTTAATTGTTATTAATAGGTTCAGTTTTGCCCAAAGAGGGGAGATTAGGTGAAAATCAAGTTCCATTTGGGTTTGACTTGATCGAAGATTGTGATTAAAATTTCCCTGATATTGTGATCCCAATCAGATGAATTAAAATAACGCAGAAATCGGATAATTAATTTTCTAAACTAGTTTAAAGGCTCATTGTAAGAAAAGAAACACGATAAAATGACCAAAATATTTGCTTTTTAAAAGTGTGTTTCAGGATTTATATTAGCTTTCAGTGATTTTATGTTGCCCCATAGCTCTTAGGTTCTATATTATGGGTTTAGTTCTTTAATTAAATCTTTTCATTCTTTGAGCGTAAAAACACCTTAAAGCCGGGAACACTCGATGCAACGCCATGCCACGCTACCCGACGCAAATCCAAAGTCCATTTCTCTATAAGATTGTATTACCCCCTTGCACATCTGCCCGATGATATGCTATGCTACCCTACTCTACGCTCTGCGATCCCCACTCTCCGGATTTTTGTCGGGTCGCATCGAGTACAGTCGAAGACAAAAAACCCGGACACGATACTTTTATTTCAAACTATATGTATTATTGTCGTTATATTAATTACAACAAACTTATTTTAATATAAACCAAATTAACTGAGATCAAAAATTCGCTAGTTTTTTTTTTTAATTAATTTTAATGGTTTGGTAGAAAATTTATCAAAACACCGAAATACCGTTTTTTTATATAATGAATTTAACTAACAATTTATTACCGGTTTTGCTCGTAAAATTAACAAACAATTTATTTCATGATTTTGCTAAAAAAAAATGCATTAAGAACAAAAGAGACGTTGAGATTTTGATACTAACTTGTGATACACGCTGTGGACTGTACGTGGCGTGCGGTTGACGTCGGATAGATGGGCACACCATACCAAAGCGTGGCAAGGCGTCGGGTAGCATTGCATCGAGTGTGTTCCCGGCTTTATACCCCAATCGTTCCTCCTACCTCACACGACGAACTGAGTTCGCTACTCCGACTAATGTCTGTGGGAACGGGAGTTCCACAGTGTAGTTGTGCACGGACCAATCCTTTAATGCTCTACACATCATACATACCAATTAGCCTCCTTGTTTCCTTTGCAAATAACAGATCCATACTCTTTCAAGGAGGTACAGGCACACGTCGAATGGAGCGAACATTGGAAGGTAAAAATTTTCACTTTGCAGCAAACCCTTTCACACAACATTCCTATCCCCAAAACATCCCAAGAGGCGGACAGCCTGGCAAAAGAAGGATCAAATACTGCGTTTGTCGGGCCACAACCGGTATTACCCCACTCTATTATCACAGCGAAAGAGAGTATTAGTTGCTGGGGCATGAAACAATTCCTTAAAGAATGGAATATGTCCCCCGGACACAGGCAANATATATATATATATATATATATATATATCCCCAAAACAGACAGCGTACGCTACTTTGTGTTGTATCTTGATTCACGTTTAATCTGGAACCGACACATACAAATAAAAAAATGAAATCGAACGACTTCCTTCTAAACTAAATGGATGCGAATCTAGCATGTCGAGAAACAGCAAATAAGATTCAACTCAAACCGTTTTGGACATATGGAATAGAAATATGGCGCAATTCTAAACTTACCAATATCCAACTAATTCAGTTCTTTCAATCCAAAGTTCTCAGAATCATAGTCCACCATAGTCATCTCTACTACTTGTGTCTAATACCACCCTCCACAACAATCTCAAAATACCCTTTGCAAATAAATTCATCCCCACCTATTTTTTTAAGTTTCACTATAAACTCTCTACTCACTCCACCCCACAAGCCCATTCCGTGACCAACATAATCAACAATTCATCAGAGTTCGTGTTCCGATTGACCGAATAACGTTTTTCAACTAATTAATCTTTATGTAAGGTATTGGTTGAGATAAAAAGGTCCGAGTGGACCCAATTCAGGATAGCTCAGGTGGTAGAGCAGGAGCAGCGGCGTATTTAGCCGAGGGTCATGGGCTCGAATCCCGCTCATGACACTGACTTTTTTATCTCAACCAATACCTTACATAAAGATTAATTAATTGATAATCAACAATGTACAATGGTTGATAACTCCCCTCAATACATAGTCAATTGTAAATATGTATGATAAAGTCCATAAAATTAGGAAATATATTATTTTATATATATGGAAGTAAAATTTTGTTACAAGGACATAAAAATAGTTTTCATTGTCCGCGTCTGATACGAACCCAGGTCTATATATAGTCTATAGGACTAACCCAGGCGTACGAAAATGACCGGCAACGCCGAAATTTCATGTTCTTCGAATGTTGTGCGCATGAATGTTTTAAACTTTCGTCCTCTATGTCTTTACTTAGTTGGTAAAATTTTTGAATAATTGTTATTTAGTTAATCTCAAGTGTGTTTTCTATTTCTTTACATCTGGCATGACAAAAGATTTGTTGTCCCGACTTCAAGTTATACAGGAGGTACTTATTCTCAACATCCTGTCATCGTCCACGTTGCATTTCCGTTCCGCCGAGCACCCGCTCCGACAGAAGGGTGAGACCCGTTTGCATATATATACGCCATCAGAAGGAATATGAACTTGTAAGTCCCAATGTGCCATTCCACGCTCCAGTAAATGTGTAATTAGAATAAGAATTAACCAGGACCGGATTCGGACCAAAATGACGTTGATCGAACGAAGTCTCACATGCACCACTCGCATGCCGATTTAATTTCGAGGCCCTCTGTTGAAAGTGACAGCCCTCATATTTGATAAATGCGCTGATTCCGGGGTTGGTAATGTGGCTCAAAGTATAAAACATCGATTATTAAAAATTAAAAAGAATTTTCTTTTACCCGCTCTTTTATCGAATTAATTCACATATAGCAAAACCAACTATAAAACTGTAAAATTAGCAAAAATCAAATAGGATGATAACTAGGAAAGCGTCAAAGAGTACAATTACAACAAGAAAAAACAATAATAACAACTTTTCAATTAATTAATCTTTAAATAAGGATTTGGTTGAGATAAAAGTCAGTGGCCCGAGCGGGATTCGAACCCACGATCTTCGGCTAAATACGCTGCTGCTCTACCACTTGAGCTATCGTGACTTCGATCCACTCGGACACCAACTTTGCATCTCAACCTTCGAATTTTCATTCCTCTTTGCCATTTTTTAAAATATTATTATTCAAATTTATTATTCATAATGCACTGTAAAATAATGCAAAGAAATTGAAACACGGATTATACATCGGTGGCTGAGTGATTAAAGCATCGGATTCGTATTTGGGACGCAAGTGGTTCCCAGTACAGCCCATGACATTGACAATAATTAGAAAAAGCTATTGCGAAGTGGTTCTTTATCAACATGGTAGATGATTGGTTAGGACGTCAGAATATTTGCAATTAGATCTCGCCGACGTGGAGGTTCGACTTTTTTTACGTATAAGAGGACAGTGCCCGCAATACAAGTTGGCACGGCTTTATTCAATGGAAAGTCCCTCGAGATCGGATCTCAGAGACTCGGAATTGGGTCCCGATCGGAAATAGTTTCTTTGATGTACCTAATTTGTCTGTTGGCTTTAATGGGCCAAATCCTATAACTACTCCTATGTAAACACTTTCTTTTCCCCATCCTTCATTCCTCCCTGGCTACATTTGGATTGAGACGTTCTCATTCCATTGTTCAGCAGTGCCATGGCCTTGTTATCGCTTCAGGTGTCAACCAAAAGGTATACTGCTCTGGTATATTCCAAGATGTGAAACTCTCGGATATTCCAAGATCGAAAGTTTCGATCGGTTATGGCACTCGGGGTGCTCTGGAATCTTAAGAGAATCAGTATTACAATTTGGAGATCATGAGGTGCGGTCCGTGTGAAGTAGGTTTTAGAAAAACATTTTCTTTATCATGGCAACGTTTCGATCTTTATTGAGATCATCTTCAGGGGTCAAAGTGTTTTCCGTGTAGATGTGTCAGTCTTGATAATGATAAAGAAAATGGTTTTCTAAAATCGACGTCACACCAGACCCGACCTCACGACGTCCAAATAATCATTGGCTAGCGGTCAGTAAACACCACACAGTTTTTTACGTTCTACCTGATCCTAAAATCCTACTTTCAAGGCATCAGTGCCTCCCTTTATCGCCCGGCTATCCCTTAGATGCAGGGGTACAACAAGGAATTCCCTTAGGACCCATCCTCCATACACTATACACCGCAGACATCCATGCCCTTTCTGAAACGAACCTCATCGGCGGACGATACCACCATTCTTTACTAGCATAAAGATCCTTTCATCTCAACCAGAAATCAACAAACGTACGGTTCATTCCTTCAGCGTTGGTTCATGCGATGGAAGATGACAATAAAACATACAAAAATGTGAACTTGTCGGAGAATAACCTGTCCTCTCATCTACTACATTTGTATCTCACTCCCACCGTCTAATGTAGTCCGCTATCTTGCGCTGTATATTGGAAAACGATTTACATGGAACCCAAAGAAACGAATCGAAAGACAAGAACTAAATAGACGCTGCAGTGTTCTTAAACGATTGTTGGACAAACGTACCAAACTGACTCTGCCAAATGACTCATTTACATAATTATTTTCAGACCCATGTGGACATACTACATGGAACTTTGGTATTCAACATAACGTTTCGTCTTCTATAATGTATCCTAATTCTACAATCCAAAATTCTCCGACGAGTTTTGTTGTTTACCTCTCAGTGGTATGGAAATCTCACATTGTTGTTTTTTGTTACTGAACTTTGTTGGCAATGTTTCTCGCTGAGATACCGCTCCGGCATGGCTAATAGCATGATTCTTGTCTTTTAATTGCAAAAAAAATTAAAAAATTATTTAACAAAAAAATAAATTCGCTGATATTGATCAAAGGCGACCCTCTAGGGAGCTGACGAAGATTTATATATTTAATTAAAAACAGCATATCCACATCACCCCCGCCACAACAGATTTGAATTCGCCTCCGAGGATGATGAATAACACCTATTACGCCGCTCAGGAAATTTATACGTCGAGTAAATTTCTCTTGGAGAATCGATGAATGTGGGGTCGATTAATCTGCCATTCGATTGTCCCACTCGTATTCCGCCCCGTTCCTAATTAAAGAGGACGGAAATTGAAAAGTGTGAAAACGATTATGTCTCACTAAATGCGAGGCATGTCAGGCATTTAATTGAAAGTATTGGTTATTTATAATGGGATGATTTAAATTGAGGCGACATCTATTATTAAATAAAAACAAGGAAGCCAAATTGGTAAGTAATTACTGTACAATGAAATGATGGTGCTGAAGGACGAGAATTCGTTTTTGCCCTGCGTCCAAGATCAATCTCCTCCAACAGGTGAACGCATGTAAAAATATTGATTAAAAGAACACAACAATTTTTTCTTCCAAATAGAGACTTTTTTTATTTTCAATTCGGCATTTCAGTGGCTTAGTGGAGCTTTTGTCTCACTCACTCTTACTTTCAGCTAGTTAAGTTATAACTAAATTATTAATTATCCTATCACATTATTTTTCTATTAGAGGAAAAATAGATAACAAACCTCAGCTACCATTGCCAAGTTATAGGAGAGCGTTCTTTATTCTCTTGTGCATTTGACAGCTGATTGTACTGGTACTAGTCTCGCTTTTTACGCCAGTGTACGTATACTTTTGTTAGTATAATTGTTCTGGACAGTAATTAAAGGTTTTATTTTTTCTTCTTCTTGGAAAGTCCTCTGTAAATAAATGCTTATAAGCCGAGAGACACAAGAAAGGACAGGAGGAAGAAAAAGACGTTCAGTTAGTAGCTCACAAGACGGACACATGAACGTACTTCTGCTCTAATCAGTTACAAGTCGCCAGTACGCATGAGCGTACCTTCTGCTCTCATCAGTTACAAGTCGCCAGTACGCATGAGCGTACCTTCTGCTATCATCACTTGCTCTGGAGTCGCCAGTGCGCATGAACGTACTTCTGCTCTCATCAGATGGGAAGGGAGTTGTTTTTGTGAAGAGTAAAGGTAATATTGGTGGACGTATGTGTTTTTTTGTACACCAAGACTCTAGAAGTCCGAGGTATTACTGAAGGTTTTGAAGGTGGAAATGCTTCCGAATTACTAGAGAGGATGGCTGTATCGTCAGCGAATGTGAGTGTGGTGGTATGAGGATGTGATGGAATGTCATTGTACAACCCTGATATAGTGTGGGGGCCAGAACGTTACCCTGAGGGTCGCCGGCATGAATGAAGAAATATACTGAAATGGAATTGCTTTCAATGACTCGGGAAATGTCAGCCCTTGAGCGTTAACAGCAACCGGGTGCCGAACTTGATCGAAAGGTTGGCTTACGTCCAGAAAGGCTTAGAACAGTAATGCCTCAAAAGAAGTGGTGTCAATGTCTATCACACCATGGCACGCTTGGATAGTTGACACAGTTGAGCAAACCAAATTGATGGTCGGGGATGATAAGGAATTTAGGATGGAAAAAATTCTGGGTAATAAGAGCTTTACTAAAATTTTACCCAAAATGTACATTTATTAGGCTATAAGAAGAAGTACAATGTGTTGGTTTAGAGAACGTTCGTACATACGAGTGTTTCCATGCAATAAAGAAGAAGGTTGTACGAAGAACAGAATTAATGTCTAAGGCAGGGGTGCTCAAACGGTCGATCGCGATCGACCAGTCGATCGCGAGTGCTTTTTGAGTAGATCTCGAGAAGAAAAAATTTTTTAATAAGTAGGTAGGTAACTAAACTACAAAAATGTATTACGTAATAAAATAACACTGCTTGCGGCAAAAGGTGGCTTTATCAAAGGAACGCGCGGCACTTGTCAAAGAAAAGCCGCGTTGTTTCTAGACTAGTAGACAGTACAGTCTAGTCTAGAAACAACGAGAGACAGTACAGTCTAGTTTCGGGCGGCGCGTTTGACGGGAACATTCGAGACTTTCGTTCACGCCGATATAAATGTTGTGCCTGCAGGAATTGGAGTCATTCTGAATTGTAACTTGATGGCGATACTACGTCGATACAAAGTTTATTATTAAATAGTGGAAAATGAGTGCAGTGAAATCTAAAACGTATCATTTTAATAAGGATTGGGAGGAAGAATTTTTCTTTTGTATGGTGAAGGATAAGTGCATTTGTGTTATTTGTCGTGCGTCAGTTGCAATACCTAAGCGTGATAACTTAGAGAGGCATCATAAAACAATTCGAAATGCGTTTTTATGATTGCAGTAAATTGGAAAATATAGCATCATTTATGAGTTATCCTTTTTCATGTAAAAACATTGAGGAATTAGCTACTGAAATAGCAAGTCAGTTTAATATGAACTCATGTTCTGTTGAAAATGAGTTGGTGCAGATTATATCAGATATACATCTCAAAGCTACAGCATCTGATACAAATTTCTGGTGTTTTATATCTGAAGATAAATATCCGAATGTAAGGCAAATCGCCCTTCAACTGACGGCATTTTTTGGGTCAACTTACTTGTGCGAGTCTGCATTTTCTGAAATGAAGATAATTAAGTCAAAATATCTCAATCGACTAACTGACGATCATATGTCATCATGCTTGCGATTAGCACTCAGTGGTTACGTACCATCTTATGAAAAGTATGCTGAGGACATGCAGTGCCACGCTTCAACATCCAAAGCCACTCCTTAGTTAAGTTTAACACCATATGTAACTCTTTTGTTTTGTAACAACCAATAAACTCGCAATTTTGAATAACTATGAGTTTTTTCATTGATATTGTAGAGAAGAACCTAACTAAACCTAACCCAAACCTTGACTAAAATAATGTACCTATATTGTGCAGAAAGCTAATATCTATATATGCTACGGTACCTAGGTAGGTAGGGTGTATCGTGTATGTACGACAACCCTGCATCATACACACTTGCAGCCTCTCAGAGTCGATCGTAAGTAGTCTAAAAATATTGAGGTAGATCGCCAGAAGTTCAAGTTTGAGCACCCCTGGTCTAAGGAATATGACTTTTTTTGGTTACATATAGAATTTTAAGAAATAAAAATAAAGATAACGTTCGCTAGTTTTATTAAATATATAAACAATTATTGTTGAGTAAATTTAATTATTGTTATTTTAGCAGTGGTGAGTCATCATTTGAACTACTGAACGTTTATGCAAAAGTTTATTGCATATAAAAATAAGCCCAAGCTGCTTCAGTACGTTGAGTCAGAAATAAGTCTTGAAAACCCGTTGAGATTCAAAATGCAACCATTTCTTAAATGCAACTGGTAAGCAGATTCTGGGATTGGATCTTGAACAAAGGCATTAATCCTGTATGTAAAGGGGAAGAAAGGACGGCGTACAAGTATCCCCGGACTTGCGAGAGATAACGGAATGAACGAGGGAAAGGGAATTGTTGTATTCAACAATTACATGCTCTCCTCCTTGTCTCCTTATCGTACGAAATAATTCTCAAAGTAGAACCGGCAATTAAGGACTGTTAAGTTTACGTTCTTGTATTGCATTTAAGGGCTGGATTTATGCGAAAAGATTCCTTGTTTTATCTCTGAATGGGAAAACTAGGAGGCTATTCGATTTAATTAATTTCCACCTAGTATTTTGGATGACATTAATTGCAGTTAGTTGTTCTAAATACCGCCCTCTTGTTTGTCAGTTGGAAAAGATTTTAAATATAAATAAGAGAAACTGGCTTTCCTAATTACTAGACTTTTCTCGAGGAGAAACACTCAAAAGTTAAGTCATCAACATTTAAGGTGATCCTTACTCACTCAACACTTTTTTCTTTATTTCCTCTTTTATTTTTATTTGCAACTATATACAACATTTATAAAAATAAGCCTAATGAGTGATTTTGTGGTGTGTGTAGTAATGGAAGAGCCAGACAGGTAATTTTTTTAACGGATTAGAGAGAGCAAATGATTTGGAATGGTCTAGTACATAGGGTATGATTATGTCAGGGTGAATGGTATGGTTCCTGACATAGAATGGATATTGCACGGTCCCGTAGATTACTAATCCGTAAATTCATAAGCTTACAGGTATTGGAGAACATACAGTATTTTCGTGTCCTGAAGCATCGGTCTTGAATCGTTGTCTTGGAACGGTTTCCTCTGCATACATTCAGCTCGTTTTAGTCAAGCATGTTGGTTTCAGTTTAAACTTTCATCTATGTAGTTAGTCATTCGATTCGTTTTCGTTGGCTTATATTTTTGAAGCGCCTTTTTTTCAGGGTGTTTAGTGTAATAGAGTAGGAAGGTAGGGCAGTACCGGGGTCAGGGGAGAGGATAGCTGTGTCAACAGAGAACACAAAGGTGATGGTATAACGGTGAATGGACAGGTCAACAGTTTAAAAGGGTATAGAACTACTTTCATGAGGAACACCACAGTCGGTAGTATAAATACCAAATGTAGAATAACCCTAGGCTATTATTCTAAAGAAGATTTCAGGATGTGGTGGTGGCCGCATAAATGGTGCAATTTACGGTTTTGGTATCGTGGTGAAAAGGATTGTCAATATTGTTTAGAAGCAATAAAGGTCATGGCATCATTAGAAGAAGATGAACGTCCAAGAAAAGCGTTAATAGGATAAATATAAGATGGAAAAGAACCTCGAAGTTCAAAAAAGTGAGAGAAGATAAGAATATAAATTTTATGCGTTGATTTGAAAAGTCAGAAGTGTAGAGAACGTAGAGAAGCTGTGTCAGTAGATTTCTTTGAGGAATACTAGCGTTAATAGTCTAAAAATCCGTTGAAAGGTAACTTTGGGCTACATAAAAATCACGAACCGATAAATAGAGTTTTAGGAAGATGTAGTGAATTAGGAGAGGGATAGCCGAGTAATTGGCGGTCATAAAGGTTACTGTATGCGGTAATCAGGAAGGACAGCCGTATAGAAGATGGTACCAGTCTACTTCTTTGAGGAACACAACATTGATAAGGTAAATATCAGGTGGGAGAACCTTGAGCTACACGAAAATTACAATCGTATAACAAGATTGTAGATGTGGTAAAAGCAAAGGCTAAGTAAAGGTGAGGCACAGGATAGTCGTATCATCGGTAAATGTACAGATTGCAGCATTGTAGTAAAGATAATAATCCACAGTGTAGGAAGCAGTTACGAGTATGGTATGGGGTGTACAGGAAGGTCAGATGTTTGTATGGCATAGAAGAGTGTGCTATTTTTTCCCCCATCAGCTGAGAGAGCCATTGCCAAAATGGAGCCAGTGTACTTCCATAAAGACGCCAGATTTGATAGAAAAACTAGCAATTGTACTACCTGGCTACATGAAAGTGACAATGGAATAAGTAAGATTTGAGGATGAAGTTGAACGAAGGATGTTTCCACAGCAGGGCCAAGTCACATATGGACAATACTGCTTTAACTAACAGGTGTTCTCCACGGTGTCTACAACGCGCGGTGGAAAGAACGGAAGTCAAACTGGTGGTCAGGAATATACCTATGAATGTTAGTATGGTTTTCGTTTGGCAAGGAAAAGCTTCTCGAGTATCTTTGCAAGGATGAAAAGCAGACTTGATGGACGGGAAGAAGTTGATTATTTGAATTTTGGTTTGTGGATCAGAGACGATAAGAGAACTTTCAAAAAAGGATGAAATACGTTTTTCTGAGGAGTGTAGGCCTGTCAGAAAAATTATGGCTCTGGTGGGGAACGTTTCTGCACCAGAGATAGAAAACATTTAATGTTACTGAAACCCGAGAGAGGGAGAGAGAGAGAGAGAGAGAGAGAGAGAGAGAGAGAGAGAGAGAGAGAGAGAAGAAAACAAAGAGCTGCGGAGCCAAACTAAGTTTTAAAAAAGTTACGTAACAGCTAAAATAGAGGAATGCTAAACGCCCAACTATCTGTTTGGGCCATACTGAACCGTCATTGGATCATGTTGTGTCGTCTTCACTCGCGGATTTGTTGAACTACTCAAACGCGTTTCGGCACTGCACAATCATCTTCAGTTTCTCACTGGAGGATCACTGTTCCTCCGAACATTAGTTCCTCGGAACAGTAGTTCCTCCGAGTAGTTTGAGTAGTTCAACAAACTCGCGAGTGAAGACGGGGACCCAATACGTGCCCCGTTGATGTTCAGTATGAGTTCACCGACTACCAACATCGACTCTACCCGTTTGGGGAGGGGATCAAACCATTTTACAATATCTTTTTCATATTATTGCCAATTAAAATTACATTCATTCGAATACAGTACAGGAAGCAAATACGATTCAAACTCTCCGTCAACTCGTCCAGCGCAGTGCTGCAGAAAAATTTTAACGTGAATAATGAACACGTTTTTTGTCCAAAATGTAACTTCAATTCTGTAGTGTGTTCAGTCTTAAACTATGGTATCTTTTATTTAATTCTAAAAAGTATTTTTTAAGCTTGTGCAGTCTTTACAAGTAGGAAACACTAGTTTTGCTGATTTACTCCTGTCTGGACGACTAATTGGTCAGACACGCGTACAAGGGGTCGAAGATTTATACAATTAGCCTCGGTTGACCTGAGACGCTAGGCTCTCTTTAAATGCAAATAGGGCAATTTCAATTCAAAATAAACAATTCCCCTCCGAGCCGGTGCTATTTTACAGAATAAACTGCAATTTTCCGTCTCGGTCGGATGGAACGGTGAGAAATCGGCCTATCGACGATGCGCACCGCGCTACCGGCAAAGGCAGCGGGTATCCCATTACCGCAGCAAAACCAATGCATTATTAATTGAAAACATAAATAATTAATGGTGCGTTTTGAGTCAGGACGGAGACGGGACAGATTTGTTTTGTTTATTTTTCCCGACGGCTGGACCGACGGAGCGTCCGCGACTTCTCTCGACAATGACGGATGACCGTTCGCTCCGGAACCGGAGGAATCGGGTCGCGTATCGTTCTGAAATCACGGCGCTTTCTCATCCCAAGTTTTTATATTTTGACTCTTTAATTTGTCATTCGGACATATGCGGGCTCGACTATGCATTAATTATCGCCGGATGGTATAATGAAATCTTTACCATTTGAACGTTTTGATCCATTAAGTTCTCACAGCATAACATTATACATTTACATACAATTATACATTATACATACATCTTAACCACAATTACATCTGTTTATCAACAAATTTACCAGTCAAATCTTCCAAATTTAATGCAAACATATTTTATTAAATCAATAATTTGTAAGGGGGCGTCGATGGCCGCAACAGTTTAGGCGTTACACGGCGATCATCACTGTAAGGTAAATGTCCCGGGTTCGAATCCAGCGGCCCAGTATTCGAAACCGACATCCTTACCAATGGGCTTTTTTTCAAAAACACCGGCACCCTGAGGGTTTATATGACCTCTGCTATTGCGAACCCTCGTAAAAAAATATATAATAATAATAATAATTTGTAATTTATTATCCATTTGAATAAACTGCTGGAATTCAGCGGAGAAGGTGGTTGCCGATTTGGCCTGCTCCGTTTTTAGTCGTTAGCACCCCCTCCATGTTTAGATTCTTCAAATAAGTAGCAGATTTAAAAAAAAAAATACATGACCCTTAATTTAGAGAACTAGATGATAACATATGCGTGGTCCGACGTCTAAAATTTCGAACTTGTGATTATAAGACTTCTTATTCCCGTAAAATTAAAGAGTTAACTAAAAATTAAAAATGATAAACAGAAAGCAAGGTAAAATAAAGAGAGAGAGATAGATGAAAAGAGAAAGAAAATAGAGAGAGCGAAAAGTAGACAGTCAGAAAGATAGGGAAATTAAAAAATTAACAGAAGAAAATTGAGAGAGGGTTAGACAGGGAGTAGTATAGGGCGCAATAGAGTGAGAGGGAGAAAGATTGAGATGAAAGTAAGAGAGAAAGTAATGAAAAGATAAATATAAAACAAAAACAGGGAAGCAGAGAGGAGAGAGAAAGGAAAAGAGAGAGAGTGAGAGAGGGAGGGAGATAGGAAAACAAAGAGTTATGTAAAACCTAAATTAGAGGAGTGCTAAACGCCCAACTGTCCGTTTTGGGGGTCATTCTGAACCGTCATTGTGTCATGTTGGGACCGTCGTCAATCGCGGATTTCTTACACTCAGTCAGGGGAGAGGATAGCTGTGTCAACAGAAAACACATTGGTTATGGTATAACGGTGAAGGGAAAGATCAACAGTTTAAAAGAGTATAGAAGTCCTGCACCCCAGTCAGTTGTATAAATACCAGATGTAGAATAACCCTAGGCTACTAAAATATAGAAGAAACATAAGACAAAAACAGGGAAGCAGAGAGGTGAAAGAACGAGAAAGAGAGAGAGCGAGAGAGAAAAACAGAGATAAATAGAGACACATGCAAACAGCAAGGCATTGCTCTCTCTTTCACAACACTATGGTCCAAAATAGAGGCTAATGCAAAATCTGAAGTGAACACCTCTGTGTGTGTGTGTGTGTGTGTGTGTGTGTGTGTGTTATCCTCAACACAGTTACCCTGTGCTAAAGGAGTTTATTGCCTGCAAGTTCTAATTAAACTATTACCTGCAATTCTTCAGATAATTGATAATTCAGATAATTACATGTGTATGTACATATACCTCTATAACTCTTGCTCTGTAGATGTGTAGGTGTTTGTAATGTCTGGCTTATCAATATCACTGTCCTTATTTTTCTTTCTCTCTCTCCCTCTCAGGATCTGTCTTTCTTTTTTTCTCTTTCTATTTCTCTGGTCACTCTGTCTCTCTCTCTCACTCTCTCTCTCTCTCTCTCTCTCTCTCTCTCTCTCTCTCTCTCTCTCTCTCTCACACCCACACACACACACATACCTACACACCACACCACACCACACAAGTAAAATTATTAGAATTATTATGTATGTGAAGAATTGCACATAATAAATGAATTGTAACTTGCAGGAAATAAACTCCCTTAGCACAGTGTTACTTTGTTGAGGAAAAATACACACATACAGAGGTGTTGTGGTACTTCAGGTTTTGTATTTGCCTAAATAGATCGATTTTGAATGGAACCGTAGTTCCTCAGCTCTATTTGCCAGTCTATCAATTCTTCTCACACTATATAACTCTGAGGTTCTTTTGCATTAGTTGATTCTATTTACTGCCGTATCCAATGTTTTAAAATGGGTTTTCACTCGGCAATGACCTATTACGATCTTAAGATTTTTAATGGTTTTGCCGATGCTGGTTTACTAAAAGTTTAGGCGCGACTTATTTGATACGCAACTGATTATCTGCCATTCGGTCTAAGAACAGTGATTATTTTGGTCATATTTTGATTACGGTTTTAGGACCGAGGGCAGATCGTCGGTTCGAAATGTCTTTCTAACTAGAATATGTTTTTTAATTCTCTTCTAAAAATTTATTTTTAGATCCAAATTACAAGTTACACGCCCTACAGCCACAACATCAAATATTCTTTTTACGTGAACGTTACTGGTTTAAAACATAACACAAATAAACTAAAAATTGTATTCAATTGAGGTTCTAGGATAATTATCTGCACAACATGGATAAAGTGACAGCAATTAATTTCCAAAGGGTTAGAGATAAAAAAAGGTTTATACCAAGCGATAAATCATTATGATGAACGGCGACATTTATGTTATGCCCTAATTGTAAACGCAATAAATACGTCTTTGTTCGATTTACATTGGTAAAGACTGGTTTCCCTCATATGAACCAGCATCAGTTTTGGATTTACTGCATTCCTGGAAAAATAATTTACTCTAATCACTTCCAGATTTACAAATATAATATTGTGCTTAATATTGCTTCTCGTTTTGGTATTTTCCTGAATAAATATCGGCTGATATCAGACGTTAAAATGAATTTCATCTACATGTTCTATGTTTGTGAGTTTGGACATGGGTTAAATTAATGAAGTTTTAATTATTTCAACAGTTAATATCTGCATTTTTAATAATAGTCACGTGGATTAGGGTTGTGGTCAGAAAACCAAATAGTGCTATTGTACAAACTGCGAGCTTTCGACGATACATTTCATCTTCTTTAGGTTAAAATTTAAAAATGTTTACACATGTTAAATAACAAAAATCCTCCATCTTCACTATTTTAACCATATAAATTACACTGACAGGCAAAAATTTCCACTTTTTTCATTTTCTCGATAAAAGTAATTTCTGACATTAATTAGTCTTATTGTTTTGATCAATAAATATTTGTTTATGATATGTTTTAAACTGGGAATATCAACTAGACATAAACATACTTAATCCATAATCCAAAACAAGGATAAAGGATTTTTCAATGTTTAATTTTACGAAATGTTTATTCACTCTCATTTGAATTCTGAAGGAATAAACTGCTTAGTTGCATTTTTGTTTTCTTAATTTCAATTTTTAAACATAACTTAGTGCTGTGGCACTGATTGATGATGAACGTTCCATCAGGTATGCGGCTATTGCCATCTGAGTTCTATACGAAACACTTCAGTTCCACACGCCGTTAGACGTTTTCCAGAAACTGTGTCCTACCATAGAAGGCCCGGTTCTGGACGCGCTAGGGTATCTGAACCACAGGATGACCGATTTTGACTTTGAGAATTTGGCCAAACCGGCACCTTACTGTTTTTCAAGCGATTCATCAGCTCCTGGAAGTTCGAGATGTCCAAATTTCTGAACACTGCCTTGAGAAGATAAAATCAGTCTGGATTTCGCCCAGTAAGAGGACCAGAATTGACTAGAGTTGCACGGCTCGCATTTGCTCGAGAGCACAGCCATTGGGCTTTTGACCATTGGTCTACTGAACGTTTTACAGACTAGAGTAGATTTGTTCAACGATCTCCAGATGGGCGTGAAAGAGTGTGGAGAAGGGAAATGAAAGGTACGAAGTCAGAAATTTTTTCCTGAGAAAACCTCTTCAACTCAGTGGTGATTCACTAGCTCAGTGGTGGTTTGGGCGGGAGATTCAATGGAGAGTCGCACAGAGTTGGTCGTTGTCCGTGGATGTCTTAAACTGCCACTCGCTATGGATGAAGTTTTGGAACATCGTACATTGCCTATCCTCGATGAAATCAGCGACAATCCGATTATAATGCACGATAATTCCCGTCCCCATGTCGCTCGCATAGCACAAACGTACCTTCAACAGAACAACATCAGGGTCATAGCCTGGCCAGCCTGTTCTCCACAGTTGAACCCCCTCAAACAATTATAATAATAATAATATTATAATAATTGCTCTATTTAAACAAAATTAAAACTTTTCGTTTTATTAAAGAACAAAAGCATTATGGACATGGATCGTCCGATCAGTCTGCCAGAGGTTAGCTTTATATTTATTTCGTTTACATTGGTTTACAACAAAAAAAGAGAGAAAAGAAAAAATATACAAAAAATAAGATAAAATAAAATACAAAATACAAAAATACGAAGTATACCTAAAAATTGCAAAATACAAAAAATATCTTATCTCTTAATAAAAATCTATATCTAGAATGATCACTAGAACATAATTATATTTATGTGCCTGTTAAATGTATTTGTAAAATGTAGAGGGGAGTGAGCGAGAAAGAGAGAGAGCGAAAGAGAGAGAGAGAGAGTGAGAAAGAGAGAGAGGGAGAGAGGGGTAGAGGGAGATGGGGAGAGGGTGAGAGGAGGAGAGGGAGAGAGGGGGAGGGAGAGAGAGTGAGAGATGGAGAGGGAAAGAGATGGCTGGAGAGAGGGAAAGAATGATGACTAGAACATAATTATATGTTTAGTTAAATGTATTTCAGTAGTTTTAGTAGTAGTAGTTTTTTGTTATTTAACATGTGTAAACGTTTTTAAATTGAATTAAGTATAACTACCCTGAAGAAGACGAAATTTATCGTCGAAAGCTCGTGGTTGGTATAACAGTAGAAATGGTTTTTCTCACCAAACCCTAATCCACGTTACTATTATAGAATAAAGACGGGTCGTAGATCGCATATAAGATAATATATACATTTTTCTTTTAGCAATCTTGAAAATAATTAAGCTCTTCTTGATAATTTAGAGTGGAAAATAAAATTGAACGATTAAAGTGAACAGAGTCCTTCTCAGACATGTACTTCTTGAGGCAGATCATAAGATGGGGCAATCTGTGTAGGTAATGTATCCCAAAAATTAACCGGACCGTATCGCGTGATGGAAATATCGTTTTCAGCCGTCCAAACGACAAATAAAAAACAACCCCCGACGCCTTGATTAATCACAACTATCAAGTGGAATAAGAACTTGTTTGCAGTAACGGCATGACGTCATATTATCGTGTAGCCAGATTCGAAACGATTAATTAAAGCCGAGTGGCGAGAGCGAGAGGGAAAAACGGCCAGATTAATTACTTACAAGAGGCTACTGTCAGGAGATCCCAGATCCTGGATCGAACCCCTCCAACAGGTCCATGGATCCGTCCCCCCGCCGCGACCAGCCGAGCCGAGCGACATTCCCAAATTGTTTCTACTCTTTTTATTCAATTATAAATTAAACTAATAGGAAAACGTGCACGGCATGTGATCGCAGCATTTCCAGCATTCCTCACCGATACTCTCATACGTGAGACATGTCATTACAAGTACACGACACCCTGGTCAATTATCATAAGAAATCTTCATTGGGCATTTATTATATAAATATTTGTCTGATAAAAAATTACATATAATGAAAATATAATTATTCACATATATCTACTATGAGGTGTAAAGGCAATCTGTTTTCATTAAATACATTAGACTAACGATTCTAATTCTAATTCGCTCTGAAGGCTCGATTATATACATATCATAGCATAAAAAAGATGACACAACAATTTTATGTTGGTATGTGAAGATAGTGAGATATGTTCTTCCGATTGGATCGAAGTCACAACAGCTCAATTGGTTAGAGCCGCAGCGTATTGAGCCGAAGGTCGTGGGTTCGAATCTCGCTCGTGACACTAACTTTTTCATCTCAACCAAAACCTTAAAGAAGAAGAATAATTAATTGAAAGAATTAATAGGTCAATTCTCACCATTAAACATATATGAATAATATACTGAGACAAATATACATACATAATATACATATATAATATACTGATATATCCATTAGAGTTCGTAGTCCGATTGACCAATTAACTTTTTCAATTAATTAATCTTTATGAAAAGTATTGGTTGAGATAAAAAAAGTCAGTGTCACGAGCGGGATTCGAACCCAGGACCTTCGGCTAAATACCCCACTTTACCACTTGAGCTATCGTGACTTCGATCCACTCGGACACTAACTTCCCGTCTCAACCCACCTTTCGAATTTTCCCTCCTTTTTGCCATTTTTCAAATGTTGTGTAATCTATTCGATTCTCGGCGACAAATGAAATGGCCACGGAGAGCTTTTAGTGAGGATACACTTCAAATCATTTGATAGCTCAAGTGGTTAGAGCAACGGCGTATTGAGCCGAAGGTTGTGGGTTCGAATCTCGCTCGTGACACTAATTTTTCTTCTCAACCAAGAACCTTATTTAAAAAGAATAATTAATTGAAATTATTTAAAAGTTTATTCAATGCATTAATACTTTACTGTCTGTTTTGGAATTTCAATTCTCCGGTTGATGATATAAGAAATTAGCTTTTATTTTAAGTAATACCGAAATTTTCTGAATTAAATAAACAGAAAAGGAGAAGCAAAATTAAATTTCAAACATAAACAAACAAAACTGTGAGTTTAATTCGTTTAACTTTGTCTTTATTATTTTGAGTCACCCGATCCCAGTGGAAATCCCTAAAGACATGCCGAAGAAAGTGTGAAAGAGACAAAAGTTTTTCATTAAACGAAACAATATTTGACAGGAGGCTGACAGCGGAATAAATTGCTGTCAGGATAAAAACAGGACGAAAGGAGGAATGTTTCACCATCAAATAAACTTTTGTCGTATATTTAGGATAAAAAGAACCAATCGGATATGGGAGGAACTTTAGGTCAACGATCGGTCGGGGGTTCGGTTTCGTTTTTGAATTTAAATAGAAAATGGGATAAATAGTTCAACAGTAGAGGGGCAACTCCTGTGCCAACTAGTAATACGATACTGTCTCATGCCAAAGGTTTTGAAATATGTAATGCGACAATTCTCCAACAGGCTAAAAATACAGGGTATCACTTCGTGAGCGATATTTCAAACGCAGGTTTCCCTCCTGTAATATATGGATCTTTCCATGTTTTCGCTCGGCCTCGTGTTTGTCTCAGCAGATATTGTGACAGGACTTCGGATCGGACGTGGGCTGCTTTTGACATTGGGAGTCGCTGCTGAAGCCCAACGATTGGAGAATTAGGCTTTCTGCACAGTATTTTGTCTTTTTTTTCATAGCCGATTATTATGCCAAACGGATTGACAATAAACATATAATACATTGAATTTAATCAAAAAACGATCAAATTTCAGATATACCAACTAGTAATAAAAAGACACTTACAGAAAACACTAAATATTGGTGTGTACAGCGAGCGGTTGGGCTGTCGAGCTCTATTTGCTAAGCTACCACTATCTTTCTTTCTTTCTCTCCACCTTAGCCAAATTGGGCTCTATCAGAGTTCATTTTTTCTTTTATTATTTTTTATTTTTTACGAGCGTTTGCGACAGCGCAGGTTATATAAACCCTCTTACTGCAGGTGTTTTTGAGAAAAAAAATTTGTAAGTAAAATGATAGATCCTACTCAAAGTAAGTTGTTTTTATGATCCGGATTTCGAGCTTATAGCTCATCATCAGGTTGAAGGAGTTCTACAACCTGATGATGAGCTATAAGCTCGAAATCCGGGTATTTGAGAACAATTTACAGTGAGTAGGAACTATCTTTTTAAGAGGATTGAACACCGCATGCACTCTACATTCATCATTTCTACCATTTGTAAATATGTCGGGTTCGAATGCAGGGCCGGTGGATTCGAACCCGGAACCTTTGCCTTAGCCACCGACCATCAGAGCTTATTCTCGGCCATGTTCTGCCTAGCAATCGCACCTTTCTCTTACCGGATCTTCATCACGAAGTTGTCCGGGATGGGCCACTCGAAGGCGTCCGGTCGGGATAAAGAGAGGACAGTTATGTTTCATTTAAGTGGGTTTATCATAATCTTTGGGTTTGAATTCACGGGCCCGAGGCTTTTTAATTGGAGAAAGTACGAAAAATAATTTATTAGCCGGGGTTTTTGGTGTCCCTGAGGAGGTCCTATGTTAAGGGTGTGGCTTATTGTCCAATCCGTGTGGATGAACCGGATGTTGATTCTGTGGGAGTTGGTAGACTCGGTACCGAGCGAAGAGACTCGTAAGGCAAGCAGTCACGTCAACCGTCGAGAGTGCGAGAGATGATGTTGCAAATACTCTTGTTGCTGTAGCTAGTGCAGACAGAGTCACCATTAGTGAGAGTTGTGATCTTGAAGACGAGATTGAAACATAAGTTTAAGCCCCTACATACAGAGCTGCTGAGACCGTTGTTAGAGCTAGTGGATAACTTCTTAACGACAGGTGGTCTCTACAATGTTGTAAATTGGTTAGACCCCTCGACAGACCTGAATGACATGAATTATTTTTACTCTTTATTCTATATATCCATGCTAAATTGAGAATTATGTTTACGTCAAGTGCATCTACATTAACTTTTATTCTTGAGCAAGCAGCGAGTATATGGATCTCTTCCCGATTCTTGGAGGAAACAGGGGTGTTTTATTGTATATAGCTTTATGTGCCTAGCATGTATTGAGAGTGAATGTATTCATTAGCGCGACCGTGTTTTGTGTGAGGGCCAATGGCGGAATATTGAAAACCTATCCACGCTCAAATAGGTTAGTTTATAAAATGTGTATAGGGTGATGGAGGAATATAGAGCACTCCACCACCGTAATTAAAGTAATGGTATGTAAATAGGAGAGAATGTATTTAAAATGGAAGAATTGATATGGAACTCAAATGTTTGGGATGCTGAATTAATCTAGTTTATTAATTACAACATCCCGGGCCCAACCTTGACTACGGCTACCCCCGGACGTCTAAGTCCAACACCTGAGATGGTTGATTCTCGAGGCCTGATACGATGTTTTCTTTCTCCAAGGTTGAATTTCCACGTCGCCACGATACTTTTCACATGCTGCCACTGAGTCGGTGTTAAGGAAATTTAAGATTTTGTTTGTAAAAAAACAAAAATTTGTCAACCTGTGGACATATGCAAAGTTGTTTTGACCTGATAATGACCTTAAAATAGGTCGAAAGCTTGGCAGTAAGAACTGAATTTGCTTTCTTTTTCAATACCCTATCTTAATCCATAGTGTTCGAGAATGAAAAAATGGTCTATATTTGTAATATTGAAAACGGTTATTTATGGCAATTCACTCTGTCAGGTTGATTCAACTTCTTGTCACGTTGTGGCAGTTTTTGATTGAAATATCCGTCAATGTGATTTTATGTTTGTGAATTGTGGCAGGTCGCTCATGAAAAAGTGATATTGTTGGTCTTAAGATGTTGCATAGAGATTCTCTTGCTTTGAATCATTTCACATCTGCTGAACTCTTCTCCTTATTACATCGATAGCTAAAATTAAATCAAGTGTAGCTTGGAAAGCATAATTGAACAGTTAGACATGATTCTTATGATTATCATAGAAAAAATTGGGTTTTTGATGTTTCTATTATACTATTAGTTTTCTAGGACTTAAATAAAGATAATTTATGAATAACTATCATTCACTACGAAGAACAGTGATAAACATATTGATAATCTCGTTTTACCCCAATATATAGAACATTTAACCATAAACATTTAAAACTTCCCGAACCAAGAAATTTTGATTTCAAAAGGCTTTCTTTGTACTTAGGCCCTTAGGTTTTAAAATTACCTTCGTTTTATCTTATTATTTTGGAATATTCAAAACACAATGTGACCGGGTTAAGAGTTGGTTTGGACGCGGCTCCAGTGGTAGTTTATGTTTTGCTAAACATTAGGAGGAAAGCCCTCCCACGGATAACAACATTACTCAAGTTTCGGCCAACTTTACGGCACTTAGCTTACGAGTTTGCTCGAGACCGGCAGACCCCAATCGGAAAACTGCCGAACCGCCTTTTCTTTATTTCACTAAACCCAGGCGAACTCGCCAGATAACAACCGCTTTCAACCGGGCTTTTTGTTGTGAAAAGTACAGGAGTGTCGATATGCATATGACCGTCATTTAACTCGGTAGCGAAAAGCGGTAGAAAAAACAACGGACAAATTGTGGAACTACGATAAAAATCTTTCTTGGGCAAATATCGGTTTGAATTTACAGCACGTTGATCAGGTACTGATGGAACTTACAGGTTTGTACTTACTTTAACGCAGCGATACATTGAAGGTAAGATATTTAATCAAGATACAAACTCTATTTTAGGCCTAAAAAGGTGAAGAGTGGAAGCTGATAGTAAATGGTGCAGAATAGCACCAAACTAGAAAAAAATGAAGAAAAACAATGGACTATACAGTTGTAATTGAATGCACTGGAACAAACTAAACCAGGTGTTCGCAAACTTTTTAGCCAGCAGACCTCTTTCACAGAACAAATCCAGGGGAGGACCCTTCGCATTTAATATTTAAGTAGTAATTTAAGTGAGGATTTAAAATTAGAAATTTATAGTATATGTAGTGAATTAAAGTCCATTCCAGGTGATGGAGAGAGATAACCCTATGAAAACAAACATTAGGTTGACATACTTAACTTATCGTATAAAATTCGGAACATAAAAATCAAATTGGACAAAACAATCAATAGATATGTAAAACTCGAGCCAATTTCAAAAGCAATACTCTGAACTTTAATGATTTATGAATTAATAGGAAGAGTGAGGTCTATTGCCATACTGTTATATCTTTTAGCGTAGAAGTGAATATTTTCCTCTTTTGAAGAAAATTGAAAAGACAGAAAAGTGGTATGTATATGAATAAATCAAAAGAACATTTATTAAACAAAAATAATTCTGATATGGAAATATCAACCAAACTTTGGTGTAATATTATCAATTTGAAATTAAAAATTTTGTTGGTGAAAAAGAAAACTGACTAATTATTAATAATATTTATACATTGGAACACAAAATAAAATGTAATAATAGCAACAAAAAGAAACAAAGTTGACCCTGTATTTATGGAAAATAAGTTATTAAAAGGAAGGTATTCCTTACATTAGTAAAAAATGAAACAAAGAAACTGCAAAACGAACTTAGTACTAATTTACAAAAAATGAAATATTCAACTTGAATGTTGAAATTGAAAATAATTCTATTAGAGTTCGTGTTCCGATTGACCCGAATAACGTTTTTCAAGTAATAATTCAATTTCAATTAATAAAAAAGTCAATGTCACGAGCGGGATTCGAACCTACGACCATCGGCTAAATACGCCGCTGCTCTACCACTTGATCTATCGTGACTTCGATCCACTCGGACGCTAACTTCCCATCTCAACCCCACCTTTTGAATTTTCCCTCCTTTTTGCCATTAGTGTCCGAGTGCATCGAAGTTACGATAGCTCAAGTGGTTAAAGAAGAGGTATATTTAACCGAGGGTCGTGGGTTCGAATCCCGTTCGTGACATTGACATTTTTTTCTAAATCAATACCTTACATAAAGATTAATTAATTGAAAATAATGTGGAAGTCCTTCTCGCTTGATGAAAGTGGAGTCATTTTCAGATCAACTCCTTTTTTTGCCAAAGAAAATGTGACAGTTCACCAAAAACATGTAGCTTTCAGCTCAGCTCTAACCCAACAGGGCTCTTCCAGTGGAAGTCTCCTTCCACCTACCTACATTGTGGCCTGTGGAAGCGCTTTGGGATTTGGTGGCTATATAAATAGAAAATCCGGATTCGCATAGGTAAGTTGTGGCAATTTTGGTAAGTTTTGCTCTTTCAGCGAGCGGTTGAAATGTTTTGTTATCCAGACGGCGCCAAAAATGAAGGTCAAATCTGACTCGAAAATAGATTTTAAGTGTGTGGTGATTAGTGACCGTTAATCGATATTTATTTAGAAATCGTGAGATGCGGTCTGGTGTGATGTAGGTTTCAGAAAAACATTTTCTTTATCGTGCCAACGTTTCGATCTTTATTGAGATCATCTTCAGGGCCTGGGATTTACAAACATTGTTTACATATAACAATTATCAACACATCCAAAATGTAATTGTTATATGTAAACAATGTTTGTAAATCCCAGGCCCTGAAGATGATCTCAATAAAGATCGAAACGTTGGCACGATAAAGAAATGGTTTTTCTGAAACCTACATCACACCAGACCGCATCTCACGATTTCTAAATAAATAAATTTTAAGGTGGAGTCTGAAGTAATGTTCATCAAACATTCGTATTCAGTTTATAGACTGGTTGGCTTCGGAGAAATTGAAAACGGTTCGACCTTCCATCATGGTCTTCCAGCATTGTATGACCAGCTGTTGGGTAGTAGTGCTCAGAGGGTATCTTCCAACGTCGAAGGTGTCCAAGTATTTCATCAACCAATGCCGTTCGCGAGCTCCAGTTTGTTTCCTTTAAAAAAATTATTTAACACAGGAAAAGACTCCATTTCTTCCTTCTCGATTCAACCCAAAACTGGAATTTCCTTTTCTAGACGTCAATTTAGCCATTAACAATGAAAGATGTAATACTCTTCCCTTGTAAGATCACGGGATATTACTTTATATGCCAAGCTGAGACAGAAAAACATCGTGAAGAAAGGCATAGGTTTAGGTATAAACAAGTAAGGTTGATAGGACGCGGCTCCAACCTTACTATAAAATAAAGTTTTATTTAGAAACAAATCCTAAAGCTTATGTGGAAATATGGTATTCAACCTTAGGGTTTCAAACACAGCAATGCCAAAATTATACAACCTATCACAATAAAATCTTACGTAGCATCGTGCATTCTCCTTGGTAAGTAATTAAAACTTACATTGGGGTCTTGAGATCCGTGAAGTCATCTCGGAATACAAAGGTTTGCCGCAAAACTTCAGAATGGCTTTAGCCAACACGAGCATGTGGAAGCAACCAAACTCCAACACAACAGACACACTGGGTAGGTCGAAAATTACAAAGCCATATGAACTAGTGCATTTAATACTTACAGTTAATACTTACAACCCTTTGCGGGGTTTTCTTCTTTTTCTGGTCATTCACGAGCATCTTGTTTTAAAGTGGAGCCAACTGATCGTCTAAATCTGGTTGCTGAGACTCTTTGCTTTTATATATGTTATCCTAAAATGTTATCCGCTCGTTTGTATTATAGGTTGTCAACTATAGAATAGGCACAAAACATACATGTCTGGTCACATTCACTCCTCCAGAGTACTCGATATTCCTCGTGACCCATTCCCTTCTCACTAATAACTTACTTTTGGGGCATCGATGACCGCAACGGTTTAGGCGTTGACACGGCGCTCATCACTGTAAGGTAAAGGTCCCGGGTTCGAATCCAGCATCCGAACTCGACGTACTTACAAATGGGATTTTTTTCAAAAACACAAGCATCCTGAGGGTTGATATGACCTCTGTTGTTGCGAAACCTCGTAAAAAAAGGAAAACAAACTTACTTTTAGCCTGGAGACATCACACACTCACCCCAGAGTACAAGATATTCCTCGGGGCGGAAATGTAGTCAATAATTTTGGGAATAGAAAATTGTAAATATTATTGTACGAATGGGTTTATAAAAATATCTTAATGTTTTATATTATACACCTGATAATTAACATATTTTACCTTTTATATAAAACGCAAACATTTTTTTTTTCCAACTCATTTATAAACATACATTTAAAATCTTTCGCCTAAGTCTCTCAGTATTTACCGAAAGTCCTAGGGTTTTTCTCTTCGCGCTTTGCATACAACTTAGCTCGGTGGGAGGGGACGGCAGGGGCTCCTTGCAGCTCTGACAAATCTTCAGGGCTAAGAAGAAGGCATGATGTGAATTTGGTAGCCGAGCCGAGACTATTTGTCAAACGAATCTCGGCATAAAACCGAATTACATCCACATCCCGGATTCGGGCTAAATATTCAACGTGTGACGCTTCCTCCGTAACTAGAATATAAATGACTCCGACGCTAATTTTCAACCCCTGGAAAACCGTACGTTACACGACAACAATCGCACATACCCTTAGAATCTTAGGAAGTACATGGGCGCTACCTTCAAATAGTCAAAACTGACAATTAGCGTGAGAATTAAATTTCAGTGAGTTTGTTTCTTGATAATTGTTGAATATTAAAACAAAACCAGGAGGAACATAGAACCTTTATGTGGACCTGTTAAAGATTTTTTCTGTAAAGGAATATCGCTTTGCGACATACGACAGAAAAGTACAACGTTAATACTTCGCTCTTCTCTAACACTGATCAGCATAGTTTCACCAACATAAATATCATTGTGTGATATTTATAATCATTACTTAATGATTATTTAGAGGTCGTGAGATGCGATCTGGTGTGACGTAGGTTTTAGAAAAGCATTTTTTTTTAATCGTGCCAACGTTTCGATCTTTAATGAGATCATCTTCAGGGCTCAAAGTTTTTGTTTTCCGTGTAGATGTGTCATTCTTGTCAGTCGTGTTGAGAGTGACTCCATAAGAATTATACATCTACGCGGAAAGCAAACACTTTGAGCCCTGAAGATGATCTCAATAAAGATCGAAACGTTGGCACGATAAAGAAAATGTTTTTCTAAAACCTATGTCACACCACACCACATCTCACGATCTCCAAATAACGATAAATATCATTTTTTGTCTTTTATTTCATTTCGGAATTCTTCACATTTTTGCAATCATTTAAAATTACCGCCAGTTGGCTTGCATAACAAAGAACGTTTCTTTTTCCCTACCCCGCGACTTTGCAAGCCCCCGTTAAAAGGTCTAGACAATGGAACGTGAGATCGCGAGTAAATAAATAATTGAAAGCCGGCCTCCTCTGTCATAGCGATGGTGACTTTGATTTGTGACTTAGGTGAACAATGGAGAGCCACCTGTAGTCGCACTATCCATCTAAGTCGCGGTAAGTCCCAGTTCTCAGGAGTGGAAGGGGGTAATCGCCCGGTAATAACCTGTATAAATATTTCCGCCACCGGAATACTGACGCTTTGGTTTTTTTCATATAACGAAAATAATGAATCAAGCTTAAATGAAAAAAGTAACAAAAAATCACGTCAAATGAACCTCAACTAAAATATATCTAAATTTTTTTAAAATGATTTTAACTTAATTTTGTGGTAAAAATGTTTTCAATCTGGAATGTTGGTTTTTTTTAACTAAACACATCATTTATTTTGTCACCATTTAATTGCTAATGCATTTCGGGCTATGTCCCTGATCTCTCTTCAGAAATGCAATATTTCATTATAAGAAATAAACAATTCTTTTTATCAATACACTAAAAAATCTTTCTTTGTGTGGATACCTCACAATTTAGCTAAATAGAACTCACCGGTTAGCATGGATACAAAGGTTAAAAACAAGGAAGTCTGATTACTTATCATGAGATATCAACGTTACACAAACTGTAAAAATGTTGGTGAAAATTAATTTTATTATGCTAAGTATTTACAGCCATGAATACATTTTTATTACAGTTGGATATATAGAATAAATGCCATAAATAAAAGTTTAAAATTACGATACACAAAAACAAAAAATACTCAACCATTTCATAAAATGAAAAAAACAGTAAATAACAAATATAAAATCAATAACTAAATTTAAAATTTTCTACAATCTACAATTTTCCATCATTGTATCAATTCATATTTTTTCTAGCATTGTATAAATTCATTCTTTTTTTAAATCTAAAATTTTCTATCATTGTATAAATTTTTTTTTAGAATTGTATAAATACATTCTTTTTTAAATCTAAAATTTTCTATCATAAAAACATCACTATTGGATTTCACCAAGCTTTCGGCGAATGTTCCGCCATCTTCAGGACCTAATTTATTGAAAACAAATTTACATTAACAGAGTTACATAAAACATCATATACCCATACATTATAAGAATAAAATTACGTACTTTACCCAGTTTTTTTTAAACAATTAAATTTATTGCACATGTTTGTTGTTTTTTTAAAAATGAAGGTGGAAATGAATCTACATACTGAAATAAAAATAAAAAATAAAATAGTCTTGCTTAAAATCTAGTGACACTCATCGGTCCATCCTTTGGTCCCACCTCTTTCATAAGTTCGCTATTTTCGTGGTCCGCTTGACCAAGTAATACTTTACAATTAATTAAGGTTTTTAGTTGAGATGAAAAAAAAAGTCCTCTGTTATTTTTTAAAGTAATTAATTTTTAGAGTAATACATTTTTTACATTACTTAAATTTTTTATGATAACACAAATCTGTCCATACAAACCTACGTCTAATATAGTTAGTGAAATTGATTTTTTTGCTGAAGAAAATGATGTAAAAATAAAGATTTCAATGTCTGATCACTTGTATCTTGTTTTTTGTATATATCAACAATAAAATTCTGATCATCCGTCCTCATTATTAATAAACGTAGAAATGAGATATTTTTATTATATTCGAAATAAAGAGTGAATTTAATTTTTGTGTGGACATTAATTAATGCAGGAAATTCCTTGTTATCATTATATATATNAGTTATATATATATATATATATTTAGTAGAGAGAGAGAGGGCGAGTGAGTGAGGGTGAGGGAGTGCGAGTGGGAGTGGGAGATGGAGAGGGAGAGGGAGAGGGAAGGAGAGATCGAAACAAGAAAGAAGAGAGAGAAAAAAGAGTGAAAGATGTTATATAGAGAAAAAGAAAAACTAATACACCAGCCGGGCAAAAGAAAACAGAAGTGAAAACACGAATGTAGAAATATAAGTAATTTTTTGAAAACTTTCATGTGGGATTTTACTAAATAATGAGGCAAACGAGGTGCAACAGAGAAGAAAGAAAAAATAGAAACAAAAGAAAATGAAGAAGAAGGAGAGAGAGAGAGCGAGAAAACGAAAGTTATGCACAACGAGATAGAGACAGGGAGAGAGACAAAGAAAGACCAGAAGTGAGAGAGAGCATGAGAAAGAGAAAGAGCGAGAAAGGAGAGAAAATGAGAGAGAGAAAGAGAGAGAGAGAGAAAGACAGACAGACATACAGACATACAGAGAGAAAGCTACCGGAATAGGTAGAAAGATAGGGGCGTCGGTGGCCGCAACGGTTTAGGCGTTGACACGGCGCTCATCACTGTAAGGTGAAGGTCCTGGGTTCGAATCCAGCGGCCCTGCATTCGAACCCAACGTACTTACAAATGGGCTTCTTTTCAAAAACACCGGCACCCCGAGGGTTGATATAACCTCTGATGTTGCGAACCCTCGTAAAAAAAAAAAAAAAAAAAAAAAAAAAAAGGTAGAAAGATTGACAAATCGAAAGACTTGTATATACAATAAATAATTAGATAGATGAATAGACAGAAAGATTGATTGATAGATAGACAGATAGAAAAAATATATATATATTATTTTTTTGTTAATTGATCGATTAATTGATGGGTGGATAGATATATACACAGGAATAACCTTACTTATACGTTCTCTCTATGCCCAATATACTTTCCATATACGTTCATCCGTTCCGTAACCATTGATGTACAGAGTGTACCTTCTATCTAGAATGCTGTCCTCTATTCCCACTATTTTTTTCTATAATATTATCTATATTATCATTCTTGGAACATTATGTACTCTCTTTCGAGATTCATTTCCAGATCATGCCTGTTCCATATTATTATCTTTCGGGTGTTAATAGTTCCTTCTTTTATCATTTCTCCATGTGTTCATCAGAGTGATGACGTGTAATTAAGTCGTGATCGACCATTTTATTCGGCCTAACGTCGCTGTGCTGATCTGTCATATTTGGTGTCCGATTGTGAAGTACATTTTCTTTTATAAAGTTTATAATAATTAACAAAAAGGACCGTCGTGACGTCATGCCATGGTACATGTTTGACACAGGAATACAGCACAAGATACAAGCAGCTCGTTGTCCAGAGATATTCTATCCTGTAATACTCTTACCATGTACCTTATTCTGATCTTGATCCACTGGCGTACCAGCCATGGAACGATAGTGCTATCCACGATTCCCAGTTTATTTGGTTCTCAGACTATTTCAGTTATTTCATTTAAATTCAAACGGATGGCAATGACTTTTCCATGTTATTATCTTTTGGGTGTTAATATATCCACCTTGTGAGATTTTTCCATGTCTTCGCGGGTCAAAGAACGTATAATTTGGTCGTTACCAATCATTTTGGTCTTCGTATTCTCGTTTCATTAAGTTTCTTTTGCAAAGACAGACGAACAAGCTTCGATAGGAAGATTAAAAGGTAACGTCCAATTTATTTCCTTATTGCCAGCTGCTGCCTTGATCTCATCCCATCCATAGTTTTACATTTTTCTTTAGTGATTTTCTCAGTCTGTAACATCATTAGTAAGAATCACCATCAGATTCATTATACAGGAATTTAGTTAGTCTTATGTCCTACAGGTTAGCCGTTTGCATAAACCATTAGTTTTTATTATTTTCTATCGTGTCTGTTTTTAGATGTCTCCAGTATTTTTTTTCTGTCAGATCAAAGCAAGTTATCAATCTTTCGGTAGTCTGATAAGTTTATTTATGTAGTTTTTTAGCAATAGATTTATCAAAAATAGACTAGTACTTACATTAATTAGCAATCCATTGATTTTACTTCTTGAACAGAAATTAACCGATAAATAAATTAAAGGAAGTTATAAATATTATCAGAGACAGTTAATTATTTAAGGATTTTAGGGTTTTTTTACATTGCGCCGATTTAGTCAAACCGATAAAATCAGTTGTAAATCTTCTCGTTAAAGGGGCGGTTCTCGGTCGCTCCGATCCCAGGTAAGCCTGTGGCAATTATGTCTCCAAAGTCCCATAATCTTGGGCAAAGCCGGACTTAAATGACAGCATTATCCTCCGTGTTAAATGTCGCGGGGTGACAGCGCCGTTGTTCTCATAAACGCGAGCCGTCCGTTTTTAATTTCCAGCAATAATTGAAGAAAACCCCCGGCCCTAATGAGACAGAGACGCGGCTTTCCAAGGTGTAACAAGCCATTATGCAAATCGTCACTAGGTTGGAAATTGGGAAAATAAATAAGGACAAGATCTGATTCGGTTTCAGACCTGTGAAATAAATGGGAGGCGTTGTAAAAGAAATAACGCCCAGTGGCAAATAACTGTCGGACGAATGGATTTCCGACACGGCTCGCCGTGTTTCGCATTCAGCTATTCTCCATTAACTCAGTCAGGATGGAAATCAGAGATCAACAAACAGGAATGCTTTTAAAAAAATTTCCAACCTTTCCCATAAATGATACTATTCAGAATTACACGTCTTAAACCAGTTTAAAAATATCTCCACAGAAACAAAAGTAACAAATGAAATATGACACGATAAATTACAAACAGAACAAACGAATAAAACACTTAGTAAACAACTAACAAGGCTGGTGTAAATGGTAATGGCATAATCAATAGAAACAAGAACACAGAAAGCATATTTTATGTTACTCCGTCTCGCAATACATTATTTAAAAATAGTTTTACAGGGCATTATTCATTGTAAAAACGATCGACCTTGGAATACCTACCATGAACAACTGGCAAAGACAGTAAATCAATTATAAAATAAACACGTGTACTTGTAAGGTGTCATAATATGATGTATGTCTGGCATATAAAGCCCCATTAATATATCAGCAGATCCTAGATTTATGGATTTATTGATAGGATCAACGAAAACTAATACTAGACCACCAAATATATATAAATATANAAACATAAGCCAGCAGGCACAGAGTTTGGTTAACAAAAAGAATGTGGGTTAGAAAATACAGTACGATAAAAGTAGGAAAGGAAAGGAGAAATACAAACAGAATGAAGGAGAGAAGGAGGAGATAGAAAACGTTTTGTATATATGAGAGAAGGATAGATAAAGCGAAAAGATAGATGGATAGAGAGAAAATAAAAAGAGAAAGTTAGAGAGAGCGTCAGAGAGCAAGACAGACAGGCTGACTCAGAGAGAGAGAGAGAAGAAACAACATGTGTGTATATAAGAGAAAGCGAAATGAAACGAAAAAGATAGTTAAATTAGATAGAAAAAGAGAAGAGACATAGAGAAAGTTAAAGAGACCGGCAGAGAGCGGTACAAACAGACTGACGAGAGAGAGGGAGAAAGTGAAAGATAGAGAAAAAGAGAAAAAGGGAGAGTTAGGGACAGAGAGTGAAGAAGCCAAAAAGAGACAATAACAAAGAGAGAGAGATAGAGTCATAATATAAAAAGGCAGAGGTAGTGCGAAAGAGAAAGTGAAAAAATACCAACAAACCCAAAAATATTCGTTGTGTGGTCAAGAAGAATAAGGGAAGAGTAAGAGAGAAAGAGAGAGAGGGGGGCTGCGTATGTGAGAGTTATAAAGAGATAAATATTGTGTTACAGACAGAGGGAGTCTATTGGGAGTGTTCCCAGTTTTTTATATCACTTTGACTGGTGAGATTATAAGCAGGGTGAGGTGTAATTATTGGATTGTGATATTTTGTATAGAGATCTGCTAGGCGATATGCTTTTATTTTAGACTTTATGATCATATTAGTCTGGCATCTTTTATCTATTTTACCATCAGAAGTGTTTCAGCATTTCGTCATTTTCAGTTCGACAGTGTAATAAGTAGGGTGAGGTGTAATTGTTGGTTTATGAAACATAACCCGCAGCGCGATAAATTTGTTGTTGGATTGTTTCTCATAATTTTTATGTGTATCTTCTCATCCTACAGAAAGTATTGCAACTTTTTAAATTCCTTTGACGCTTGGTCGATCTGTTTGAGACGGTTACAAGGTGAGGAGTAACTGATGATTTGTATGATCTTATTTTGAGGTCTGTTGTGCGATGAACCTATATTTTGGTTGTTTCTTACTCTTCTTTCGTTGTTTTGAACTGTTGCTAGTTTTTCAACTTTTGGTCATTTCTTTAGAGTATAAGCAAAATGAGTCATTATTGTTAATTTTGATATTTTTTCTTAAAGACTGGTATTCGTTGAACCTTCAGTTTGAACGTTTCTGACTCTTTTGGTCTGCTTATTATTTTTTATTTCCATTTATCCAGCGACGGTTGATAAGAAAGATACTAATCTTTAGTTAGTGTCACGAGCGAGATTCGAACCCAAGACCTTCTGCTTCCAGGGTTTAGGCCTCGAAGGGCGTGGGTTCGAATGCCGTTCGTGACACTAACTTGTTTTCAACACCGTCATTGCGTAAAACATTGGAAACAATAATTAATAACAAAACCGATAACAAATTAAATTATTATTTTTTTAGTGATGGGCCTGTCTTTTATTTGTCAGGGAACACGAACAATAATTTGCATGGCTTAAACTGAAGATGACAAAAGAATGATGACAGGTAGTTCAGGATGGTAAGAAATAAACAAAATAAAATATTCACTTGGTAATAAAAATTTATGTTGACAAACAATATTGTATTTTAGGGGACATTGTTCAAGTAGCAATGGTATTTTTGATAAAAGTCAAGATTTCCTCCCTTTTATTTTATCGGACCGTCATACATCTAAAAGAAATGTTGTTTCTCAGAATCCGGGGCTTAGTTTATTGAAGATGGTGCTTTATTCCGAGGAGCTTTGTTGTACTTTAATATTAAAACCCGTCCCGAGTGAACACGGGTGAGGGGACGTCTGGCATTCATGAGCCCATCCGTGATATTGGCGTCATCAAACCGCCTTCCCCAGGAAGAAAAGCCATTTTTCCCCTTCGATCCATTAAACAAAACGCACAATGGCGGCACAATTAAAGGACCGTTTAAGCAGGTCCAAGAAGGTCTAAACCCTGGTTGTAGTTGGGAAAAAATTGTCTGGGGTGAAGCGATGTGTGAACGGCGACGGCGGCAATTTGTCAAATTGGACCCGGCCTTCCTGTAATAGAGGAGCCGACAAATCCGACGTGGTCAAAATCCATAATCATCATGGCGTTGTAATTGGGGTTTGTTTGTATTTTACCGCACCATCGACAGAAAAAAAGTTGGACAAAACCAAAATGAGAAATCACTGAGGATCGACTTGTTTGAACCACCTCGAGTAAATAGTCCAATTCCTTGAAATGGCACGTGATAAAAACGAATGTACTTTGCCAATACAATGATTGTTTCGTCCTTCACACGGCCAATTTTTTTAAATCTAACAAATTACACAAATAATATTATAAACTTTATTTTATAACAAATTTATACCTAAGACTTAAGTTAAACACTATTTTAAATATACAGTCATTCATAGTTACAAAAGTTTAAATATAAACTAAATTTTGAACTTCTCCTTAATCAGTTAAAAATGCCCGAAGGTAGCCATCCACGTGTATACCCACTCTAAGAATTAATCACCAATACATCTCCTACCCCTTTTTCTAGTAATCATCGACCCTCCGGGCTTCTATATCCGGACGGGATGTGAGATGTAACGATATTTGATAGAAAGACAAATTGCCCTGTCAAGACGGGTTTGCCGAAAAGGGAGCGAGGATCGAATCTTCAACTGGGAAGATCATCGGCGAACACCCTTTTAAAAAAGGTTTTGTACTGTTTTGAGATGTCTTTATGTCAACCGCCACGACAAACGTAAGTAATCTAACAAAGAATCTTAAATTATAAGAGGTAATTTAATAAATAAATTACTATATATGATTTATTAATATACCAAACTTTCCCCATCACCGATAGCTAAACAACAATAAGGAAATTTGTTAACACAAGCAGAAAGTGAGATGGTATGCATTTTAGACTCTCTCTTACTCTCTCTTTCTTTCTCCCTCTCCCTCTCTCTCTCTCTTCTCTATTCTACCTATCTATCTATCTCTCTACTACTATCTCTTTTAATATTATATCTATATTTATCTTTACTCTTTAATATATATTGAAAGTTTTCATTTCTTCGCTTTTCACCTATTCAGGGGAATCCGACAAGAGAAGCTCCTTCCACCCTCACCATGTGCCTCTGAGCCTATCGATTTATCCATCTATCTATTTATTTATCTATCTATCTATCTATCTATCTATCTATCTATCTATCTATATATATATATATATATATATATATCCTAACCTATATCATATAACCTACCATTATATGTCTTTATTGTTTAATATATATACAAAGTTTACAATTCGGCAATAATCTTACAAAACAAGAAAGCCGTTCCTCATGGTTTAAAACCGGGTGGGGAGTCTACACATAAACCTAAATAACTAAAATCTTTCTTCTGAATATTAACAAGTAATTATAATTAGTACTTACAAAAAGAATATACATTTTCTTAAAAAATTTAAGTAATGTAATAATAGAACATAATTGTACATGGGCACAAGGGAATTTTGGGAAACGAGAAAGCAGACAGACTGGCCAGAGGAGGATGTGCAACACCATACATTGGCTCCGAACCTATCCTTGGGATAACAAAAACAAATATAGAATCCTCCATCGCAGAATGGATCCTAACAAAACAAAAGGAGAAGTGGATAAACTCTAGCGGTGCTAATCACAATAAACTTATGATGAAACAACCCTCACTAAGACTGGCAAAATCAATGCTGCAACTGGAGGAGTGTCATTGGCACCGGTCATTGGCATCTGAATGACCTCTACACAATATGGGCATATACAACGATCCCATCTGCAAATTATATAATGTGGAGGAGGAAACAGCCACCCCTATCATCTTCGAATGCGAAGCAACACCTCAATGGAGATTTATCCTAACGTCTGGAAAAACATAGGGAATCAAATTGCAGCAGCCACAGTCAATGACCTGATCCTCTAAGGAGAAGAACTGATTCTATTGCACTGAACTAAGGAACTAGGAAGGTACAATAAACCAAAAGGCTGCAGCGCCTTGGGAGCACAAACCTCGCTTCCTTTTTGACCATACCATACCATAGAACATAATTGAATAATAGCTGAAATTTGAAAACTTATTTATGGTTATCTGTAATACATACCATACCATAGAACATAATTGAATAATAGCTGAAATTTGAAAACTTATTTATGGTTATCTGTAATACATACCATACCATAGAACATAATTGAATAATAGCTGAAATTTGAAAACTTATTTATGATTATCTGTAATGCACATAACTCTAGCACTGCAATAAAATAAAACAACGCAAAAGGAAATACAAAAAGTAAATAATAATGAAGTACATTACATCTTACAACCGATAATATAAAAAACAAAAGGAATAATAAATGTTTACGATACATTATTTAAGTCGAGGATGAGCTTTTCACCTATTAAGGGGACCCGCCAAGAGAAGCCGCCTCACCAGGTGCCTCTGATCCTGGCTCATATCTATCTCTGTATTTATCTATTTCTACATCTATCTATTTCTATCTCCCGCTCTGTCTCTTTTTACCTCTTTCTGTTTGTCGCTGCGTCGGTCTGTTTCTGACTGTGTTTCTGTTTATTTGTCTGTCAGTCTCTCTCTCTATTCTTTATCCCAAAAAACGATCGGAAACGACCAAACTACTTTTTCATCCTATTTTAAGATTAAATTTCTAAAATTAACAATAATGCCTCACTCCCTTATATTTCTGGTAAAATTGAAATGTCACGTAGTGTATCGTAGAAGAAATATCACATTCATAATTACGCCTCACCCTTCTCATAACCCTTAAAACCGACAGACACAGCCTCATCACTGAAAATCAGGAAATCTTGAAACACACGGATGGATCAAAACACCAAGGTTTGGCAATCCAAAATGGTCAGAAAGACCAAACTACAGGTTCTACACACAGTAGATCTCAAAGATCGACAATAACGTCTTACCTTACTAATAGCCCTAAAAAAAAACGAAAAACTGAAAAACTAGCGACAGATCCAAACATCGAGTTATCTAGAGCAAAATGATAAAAAAACAATGACACTATAGGTTCATCGTCCAACAGACATCATAACAAAACCCAAGAAATTATCAGCCTCACCTTGCTTAATTGAAAAACCGCTTAACTAAAAAAACACCTGGGCGAACATTCATACTCTGGCACACATGACAAACTGACATTAAAAGCTGCTATACTGCCATAAGAATCGAGGATCACAGAAAAAAATCAGCAGAAACGATCAAACTACAACGTAGCACACCGCAAGACGTCATCTCAAAAACTAACAATTATACCCTGTTGATAACCCTGACGAACCGACAGATTTCAAGGTCATCACTGAAAATTACAATAACTTGAAAAACCTCTGACAGATCAAAACATAGTGAATATAAAGATCATCACGAGTAGAAACATCTCGTTCATCGTCTAGCAGATCGTATGACTTAATGTCATAAATCGACAATTAAGATTCACCCTGCTTATACCTCTGCCAAACTGACGTACCCGGGCTCCCCACTGAAAATGGTTAATGCTGAAACAATCGGAAGGAACAAAACATCAAGGATTGGCAAACCGAAATGATCAGAAAGACCCAACTAGAGGTCTAACGCGCAACCTCCAATAATTACGCCTCAGCCGCTTATAACCTAACGAATCGATCTGCATGGACTCATCAATGAAAATAACGAACGTGAAAAAAAACCTCTGACATTTTCAAACATCAATGATTGTTAGACCAAACTGATCAGATAAGACTAAACTACAGGTTCATCGCCTTGCAGTCAACAAGACGCAATCTGTCGAAACAACAATTCTGCCTCACCCGTTTATAACCCTGACGCCCACTACTGGGCATGAAGGGAAGTTTAAATGTCTTTTTCAGACGGGTTTTAGCCTACTTTGTAAAATCGAGGTTGTAAGCAGGTTGAGGTACCTGACACATATAGCAAAAATGATGATCTGTATGAAATCTGAACCCGTTCCAATATTCAATTTATATTTCAACAAGCTTTCTTTAACTATTAAATTGCCTAGGGGTTGGAAATAGCGAAAATACAAGGACCAGACTACAGAAACCTAAGAATTGCCAATTCTTTCCAAAATACTGTGATTAGCCATATGTCAGAAACATGAAAAACCAATCCATTGGACTGCCGGAAGAGTATCGATTTCTTATCGTCAGATCATAACATCTGAATTCCAAATGAACGTGCAGACTCGCCTCAATCAGTGAATTTTACATTAACCTACCCCTGAAGATGTTTGAAACCGGAACTGCCGTTTCTTCATCCTTGGAATATCTATGTGAATCACACAATTTACTATTTATGTTAGTCATAATTTCACCTCAAGCTGTTGTTTTCAAAAACGAAAGAGGGAAAATTAGCAGGCCAGGTCAAATTAACATGTCATTTTGAAAAAGGTAAGTTAGTCAGTGCGGAGAATAATAAATTGTCCTTGGAGTAGGGCAAATACAACGTCTAGTTACCTTTTTTATTCAGTAGAATTGTTTTATATCTTCCACTTTTGTTATAATGTTTGAGAGGAAACATGTCTTTATTTGAAAATGAAAGATTGTAAAAGATAAAACGGCATAATTGAAATTCATTTAACGACTTTTTGACTGGTTTCTTCGGCTGTGATGACGATCAATTCTTCCACGTAAAAGCCACGGCGTCGTTTATTGCAAGCAGGATTTACTGGATTGCAGCCGGTAAGCACATTCGCATTACATTGAATTTCCAATGTAACTACGTTGTCGGAGAGCCGTGCCGACTTAAATACAGCTCAGCCCTCGCCATAAACCGACTTCCTAACCACCAACGATCCTCGGCTACAGCCAATCCGACGTGAACATGGCCCGTGGGAGTTTTATGCGCCGATTGGATTAACGACAAGTCCGAAGTAGGAGGAATGCCTGAGACCTAATATGAATTGAGGTAATTTAAGAGGTAAGAGAATTTGTCCCGAAAATCTGAGAATTTACGTCGCATTGTATTAATTACATTTTTGATCATCTGCAGTCAGGATTTATTTTTTACCCGTAGGTTCACTTTTAAATATAAAACTTTCGTTAATAATTTTTAATTTTTTTAAACCTATATGATTTAAATTTAAGCCAAAACATTTTTTTTTAGAAAAATAAGCTGCGAGCTGCCAGAAAAATTCATGGTAAGGATGTGAACCCAGGACCTCTTTTTTACCAATACATTCATGGCCACCTCTCACTTTAAATTTACGCTGTTTATATTTTAAATTATTTAAAGCAATTACAGACATGAATTTGATGGTCATGAATGTTTTTCAAATTTCAAGGGCCAATCTAGAATTCGAACAATGGACCTCAAGTGGCAAATAAAGAGCTTATATTTTCATAGCCACCTGAACTCGGACCTAATTAAAATTAATGTGGGTTGTAGTTTTATTTTTTAAACCTATTAAAGCTAAAACTTTAATTATCTTAAATGATTATAGTAATCCAAGGGCAAAGCTAGGATTCGAACTTGAGATTTCAACGTGGCAAGTGTTCAGCCCTCCTCAACTCAGCCCTAATTAAAATTAAGGTTGTTGCTAATTTAGATTGTTTAAAACTATTAAAGCTATAAATTTTATGGCAATGAGTGTTTATCAATGTCAAGGGCCAAGCAAGGATTCAGACCCAGGACGTGGCAAGTTTGGCGCCATGGCTTGCATGACCTCCTCAACTGAGCCATAAGAATAGGGATAAAAGAATTGGCCACATAGCCTTCTGCACCTCGACCTGAGTAAATCTATTGTGCTCGCCTGTTTTTTTATAACTAATTCGCCAGCGTGAGGTTGTTAATCAACCTCCATAGCCTGGCCAGCGGCTCCTTAGTGTTGGATCATGCTTGTAGTTTTTCCACTCCTTTGCAAGAACCTGGACCTACATAGACCTTCACAGAAATATAAAATCTGTTCTGCGGTCTCCTCCTCTTCCTGGCAGTATCTGGACAGTGTTTCTTCTGTCTGTACTCCTATCCGGTGCATGTACCATCTTAAGTTACAGTACCCTGTCAGGAGTCCAACCAGAATCCTGGTTCGGTTGCGGTACCTTCCAGTAATTCCTTTGTAAGTTTTGCGGAATGCCCTTCTGTGACTCTCTTCGCGTGCCTCATGCCTATGGTATTGTTCCACCAGGTTTTGGATTCATTGAGGATTCATTTTCAGATAAATCCTCTTTTGTGGCCCAGTAGGGTTCAGGACCTAGAGAGCCAGTTCATGTTGGCCGTTTTTGGGGGTTTCCAACTAATCATTTCCTCGCCTTTATGCCCCGAATGTCCAGAGTCAGGTCAACAGTGTCACTGACTTCCATCCATGCAACTCCAAACACTCTTTGCCTTCACCTCGCATAAGGCTACGGCATTTAGTGCTGCCTGACTGTTAGAGAATATGGCTATCTTCCGGTAATGTATCCCTCGCAGTTTTATTTCCCTGGCGCAGAGTTCAATCGCTACGATTTCGGACTGGAAAACTGTAGCATATTCACCTAGGTTTACCGTCAGTTTGGTGTTTCGACTTATCCCGAAGACTCCAGCCCTCGTACCCTTGTCGGTTTTGGAGCCTGCAGTGTACAAGAAGGAGTTATCTCAGTCCTAACTTATTAACGCGATTTATATTTTAAATTGATTAAGGTACGAACATAAATTTTTATATAATTAATCAGCTATTTAAGTGAAAATCAACAGTCAGCTTATTTTTACGACTTACAGATTCACTTACATAGATGAGGAATTATATAAAAATTTATTTGTATATCCTTTGCAGAGCCCTGAGGAAGGTGTAATAAAACACCGAATTTTGGCATTTCAACACACAATTCATTGAACCACATCCCCGATCCAACCAATTATACTGTGAATAATAGCTTATCGTCATCATTATTATTTATAAAGTTTCAAGAGACAAGATAAGGTTCGAACCCTGGACCTCAACCCGTCAAACACAATACCTTAAAGTGGCTTCCAGGAATCGCTTGAAATTTAGTTACAATTCACTAATTTCGTGGTCCGCTTGACCAATTAATATATTACACCTCACCTTTTGAATTTTCCATCCTTTTTGCCATTTTTCAAATGTCGTGCAATCGGATTGGATTCTCAACGACAAATGAAATTGGCTTTTTGCAATTTTTCAAAGGAGGGAAAATTCAAAAGGTGCGGTTGAGATAGGAAGTTAATGTCCGATTGGATTGAGGTCACGATAGCTCAAGTGGTAGAGCAGCGGCGTATCAAACCGAAGATCGTGGGTTCGAATCCCGCTCGTGCCATTGAATTTTTTATCTCAACTAAAAACCTTAATTAATTGTAATTTAGTTACAATTTAAATTGTATTAAGCTATTAAAAATATGGATTTCGCGGACACTCATTTTTATAAAATTCCAATTGTTAACCTAACAATAAGATTCGAACCCAACAGTACTATTCATCGGGTTGTCCGGAAAATAATGCAGGATTTTAAGTTTTCATTAAAAAAAATCTATATAAAATATTCTGTTTACGTTTACAGGATTACTCATTTGTATGNGAAATTATTTTGATTAAAGAACATTGCTTTAAAGTAACTAGTTTCTTTTTTTTTGTTTAATACCAAAATCCTGCATTATTTTCCGGACAACCCAATACTTGGCCAATGCATCTTAACATTTATGGCCTCTTGGGAATCACCCCAAATCAACAAATTGTTTGAAATTTAAATTGTATAAATCCGCTTATTTTGTGAACATGAATCTTTATAAAATTCTAATGGCCAAACTAGAATTCGAACCCAGGACTTTTACGGGGCAAATATGACACCTTAACATTCATGGTCTCTACGATTCACTCTTCTCTCGTGGATATATCTTAGTTCTGATTTTCAAATGCTTTTCGTCATTTTTGATAAAATCGAATGACTTGATGTATCCTTAAATGAAAATAAAAAAATTAATTATTACAACGGTTGAAGCTTATACGGAAAAATGTGTCACGATTTCTGAATAATGTGTTTAATAGTTTTACTAAGTGGAGTAGTTTTCGAGAAGACCAGGAGGGTCAGTGGTAAGTTGAAATCATGTATATGAGACGTTTTTATGAATCGATTTTTAAATGCTTTTCGCCTTTTTGTAAATATTAAATCGAATTAATTTGATGAATGCGCAAATAAAATGTAAATAACAGTATGAAAAACGAACATTTTATTTTTTAAATTTTTTAAGAAATTGACGCAGAAACATGTATTGAGGTACTGGCACATAATGCCACATAAATGATGATAATTATCTTATACATAAGATAAATAGACAAGAACAAAGAGAGCTTTTAGAAATCAAAATAGCAAAACGAATGATGGTATATAATAAAAATAATATAATAGCATAAAATGAGAAAACAAAATTGTAAACTCCACAAGTTGACTTTAATCAGGCTAATAACCTCAGCCATTGTTTTAATTTAACTGAGCAAGTTTGAACGCAACAAGCATAAATTTGCATAGTAAAATATACAAGTATATTATAATTAGCCATTTATCCTCAGTTGCAGTCTCGTGTTGTAATAATTTTTAAACTGTTGTTTATCAATTTTGATAGAATTTTGCTTTGATAGAATTGCTCTGACTAATTGTTCAGTAATTGTTTTTTTTTCGTTAAAAATAGTTGGTAAATGTTTGTTCCCGGTGAACATTGAATCCTACGACAACAAAAGAACCACTGGTAAGGATGATCAGTTCACATGAGTTCACCTACTCGCAGACCATCCCACACCGCTAATTATAAAAGTGTCAAGATAATTTTTATTTGGTTTTGAATCGAAATAAATCCAGGCAATGTGTCTTGCGGACAATGGGCTTTTCTGACCAGAGGGGCAATCTATCATGCTGATGTAAACTAATTCGACATACGTTCAACGTGCACCTTCCATTCTTGCGCCTCCGCTCGCTCATGATGACGGCAGGAAGGCGTATATCACAATGTTTGACCACTGAGCCAAACGGGCCCACCTTCTAATACAATATTAACCTTATAGTCCCTCCTTGTTTATACAGACTCCTCTGTTAAGTGGAATAATTCTGGCATTTGCGGTACGAGAGGGGGATCAAAGCGTGGAAAGGCCAAAGGGATCCTCCGAGCTACAATACACGTGGGCCTAATGGGCCAGGATATCGCCACGTGCCCCTTTGGAACGGGAAGAGTCCGACAAATCATTAACTTAACACTTCATTAAATTTGTCAAAGGAAGAATTCACTAATTGTGCCCCTTTGGCTTCTTTTGCCGGCACTAAATTGTCCTCGGTTACCGGGGTATCTTCTATTCCCTTTGACTGTCTTTGCCGTTCACTGAAAGCTCTTTCTCCGAAAGTTTTTCTTTGTGAGAGAAACGAGAACCGTTCCGGTTTAAAGGGACTTAATTGGATCAATCTCAAAATACGTTTTTCACAAAATAAGGCTTATTTTTGAAACGTTCAGACCCTGGAAACAAAACATTCATTACTGATTTTGTCCCAATTTTGATAATGGACGAAACCCAACTCTGTATTCATTAGGATCCCTCCAGTTTCTCCCGCCTAATGAAAACAATCTATTCACGTTACATTTCTTTACTTTTCTTAGGTCAGAAAACGTTTAAATGTATGTTTCATAAAGTTTAACTAATCTTTGATGAATAAACTCTATTCAAGCTGCATCTGATGTTCAACAAAATTATAACTTACAATGTGTACATCACAAAGCAATAACAGTTAAGGTTTCTGATTTTGACAAAATTTTATGTAATTATGACAGCCCAACGAAACATCCGTGTTGTGAAAAAATCATCCTGGTGAAATCCTTGTTCATAGTACTATAGCCGTAGGGATAAGCACTTCTTAAAGAAGTAAAAGTTCAGGTTTTCGATTTTCTTACTTCCAATGTTTTTCCGTTAGTTTTGGGCCGAACTAGATGGGAAACTAGTCAAATAAATTTTCCGAGTTTTCCTCTTATATCTCCCAGACGGCTCGCTGGATTTTCTTACTTCCTACGTTTTGCTGTTAGTTTTGGATCGTATTACATGAGAAACAAGTCAAAAAATTTTTTCGAGTTATTCTCCGCTTTTCCTCTTACATCTCGTAGACGGCTCGTTCGATTTTCTTACTTCCAACGTTTTTCCGTTAGTTTTGTACCGAACTAGATGGGAAACTCGTCAAATACATTTTCCGAGTTTTCCTCCGCTTTTCCTCTTATACCTTCTATCTCTTATATCTTCTATAAAAATGGCAACGACTTCTTAAAGCAGTAAAAGTTCAGGTTCCCGGAATCACATTGCGGGATTTTACAAATTTTTTTTTTAACTTTTTATTTGTTTTTTACAACTGCATTCTTCGACGCAACAAGTAAAACAGATAGTATTTACATATAAAATTATTACTGTAGCGTGAAAGCTTGAACATTTACCATCCAGTGATGGTAGCCGTTAGTAAATCGTTGAGCGAGATGTACTCCATCGTAGGAGACCGATGTCAATTGTTAAGGTTGTCGCGGGGCCACCGACGCTTCAGTCTTATGTTGGGATTACTAGGTAATGTGGTGGATGACAGGTTTTTGACGAAAGGGTTCGGATGATGGAGTAGCTTGGAATGGAACGTTTTGTAGCGGGATTGGGCTAGCTCGGTAACAAAAGGGACATTTAGGTCGGTATGGATGGTGTGATTGGATACATTGAAAGGGTCGTTGTCTATTGATCTGAGGATTTTTGATTGAAGGGAATGGATTCGATTTAGGTTGGAACGCTTAGCAGTCCCATAAAGTTCAAGACCGTATGTCCAAATGGGGGCCAGGAGGGCAATGTATAGTTTTCTTTTGTTTATTAGTGAGAGTTTTGATCGTCTGTCGAGTAGTCGTTTAAGCATGAAAAATCGTATGTTACAGACTGTGCGCTTGTCATGTATGAGGTTTCCATGTCTGTCGTTTGTCCAGGTAGAGTCCGAGGTATCGTACATGGTTCGCAATTGGGATGGGGACGTTGTTGAGGTATACTGGTGGGAGTGTTTTCTTGTTTAGAGTAAATATTATGTTTGCTGATTTGGCTTCGTTGATATTCTCCACCGACGGAGCCAGCATTCTAGGGTGTTTAGGTGATTTTGAAGATTACGGAAAGCAGTGACAGGATCGTTATCAGATGAAAGGATTGCGGTATCATCGGCAAAGGTAAGGTGATAGTGTTAGTTTGCGTAGGTAGGTCGGAGGTATAAATTGAATAAAGGAAAGGAGCGAGCACGCTGCCCTGTGGGACAACTGCTAGAATAAGATGGATAGGAGACAATGCATTTTTGTGGGATACTTGGAAGTAACGATCGTTAAGGTAGGATTTTAGGATAAGGTAATAGGTTGCTGGTAGGATGTTCTTGAGCTTCCACAGCAGCCCATAGTGCCATACTCGGTCAAAGGCTTGGTGTATATCCAAGAGCACACCCGGGCAATACTGTTTAAGCTCAAGGGATGTGGAAATAACGTCGATTATGCGATGTACTTGTACAGTTGAGTGGCAACTCCGAGTGCCGAATTGGTGATGAGGAATTGGGTTTGTAGGAATTTCCTTGGTCAAGCGGTTCAGTAGGAGTTTTTCCAGTATTTTGCCAATAATGGGCAATAGACTGATGGGTCGGTAGGAGCTAGGAAGGTGATTTGGTTTCTTAGGTTTTGGGAGCATCCTGATGGAAGAAAATTTCCAACAGGTGGGGAAATGGGTTGTACGTAGGACAGCGTTGAATAGGTAGGTTGTAAAGATAATGGCTTTTTTAGGTAGTTGGGGTAGGATGATGGGAGTGATTAGGTCGTAACCTGGACATTCCCTTTTGGAAAGGTTTAGGATGGCCCGCTTGATTTCTTTAGGCGAGAAAGGTTTTGGAGGGAGAGAGAGGTAATGGTTAGTCAAGTTCGTTAAGGATTTTTTCAGAATGGTGGACGTCTTGGATGTCTGGGTGTGGATTGAATACTGCAGAGAGGTGTTGGGCGAGGAGTTGGGTTTTGTCCTCTTCGGATTTGGCCCAAGTTCCATCTGCCTGTTGTAGAGAAAGAGATGTGTTTTTATATTTGTGGATTTTTGTTGTAGCAGTCCATAGTGAATTGTCGTCAGTAGTTAGTTATTGTGTATAAGTCTATATTTTTACAAAATTGTACATCAATTATGACTGTCCAACCAATCCTCCGCTCCGTGTTGGGAAAATACATGATGGTACTATAGCCCATCACTCATATATATATNTATATATATATATATAAACCTAAAAGTGACAGAGTAATAAAATTTCAGGTTCCCAGGATTAAATTTCTTATCCATTTTACCAAAATTGTACATAAATTATCACATCCCAACTAATCATGCGTGCTGTGAAGAAACCATGATGATGACTAATCCTATTTATGGTACTATAGCCCATAACTATTGGGTGTATTTTCTAAATTAAATGGTAACCTCTTCACAAAGTAATAAAAGTTCAGGTTCCCAGAATCAAATACCTTATCACAGCCCAACCGCTTTATTTATGTTTTCCACAAGAATAAACTGCTGATTTTATCTGATGTGACAATTTTAAATTCGTCCACTGTGTTTGTTCATTAGTTATCTGTGTAATAGGGTTAAAAAGTATGAAATTTATGTTACAAATAAATAATGCAGTAGTCGCATGTTCCAGTCTTAGCAGCAATAAATGTAACTGGTAGATCAAAATCCTAAGACCTCTTTTATGATTTTTTTATATAGCCATTTGAAAGTTAGCGTAAAAGGAAAGGGGGGAATGATCGAATTTGTTAAATACTAAATTTAGATATGCAAAGCTCCTCAAAAGTTGAAGTAAAATCACCTCCCGTCATCTTTGCATATCTTGCCGTCATGGATTTTTAAAGAGGGGCCCCTTTGGAAAATTTATTAGCGCTCCAGACTCCCTCTCATCGTGGGCGGATGGTACATGAATTAGCTCATTGTTTTACAAGGCTACCCTTGAAACAGAATAATTTAAGGGCCTCTCTTTAAAAAATACGGGGCCCCATTGCAAATAGCAAACGGGCCGACATTAATAACGTATCAACCGTGCATGCCCGCGATGTAATTTTTTATAAAAGATCACCCTTTTTCCACTGTTTCGACGCCATTTAAATAAACCTTTCAGGAAAACGTCAAAAGAAATGTGTAAGCGAGATGTTATTTTATATTGTGTAAGCTTGTGGCTTTACGGAGCGTGGAATACATTTTATGAAACAGGCCCAACAATAAATTGTATAGCCTTTGATTTTGTGTAGGTTTTTTACGCCCTGTAAACGTAGGTTTATCACGATACAAAATAATTCCTTTCAAAATATTATATTTTAAAAACGCCAATCCTGTTCTTCACTCCGCAATAATTTTGCATTAATTTAATTGAGCTAGAAAAAGAGGCATGTATGAAAGAGAGATGGAGAGGGAAAGAATGTGTGAGTGGAAGATTAAATTTTACATTTCTGTCCTTTTCTTAGAATATCTTTGAGATAAATTAATAGCTAAGAAAAAACGCCGCCATAAAAGTCAAAATAATTCTCTAACCATTTTATTTTTAAAAATGCACTGGAAGTTTTCAAAAATTTGTATACAAATAAAAACCGTGATAATCGTAAGGAAAGATGCATAAATAGGAAAATACGAATCAGTATGTAAGAAGTGCCAAAAAAGAGAAAAGACAGAGAGAGAGATAGAGAGAGAGAGACAGACAGACAGACAGAAAGACAGTGAGAAAAAGATAGATAGTAGACAGATGAATAGAAAAATAGAGAGATAGAAGAGAGAGAGAGAGTGTTTGTGAAAGTCAAGAAGAAAAATAGATGGATAAAGAGAGCGAGTGAAAAAGAAAGACAGATTAAAGAGAAACAGAAAAAGAGAGAGAGAGAGAGAGAGAGAGAGGAGAGAGAGGAGAGAGAGAGACCGACTGACAGACATACAGAAAGAAACACAGTGAGAAAGACCGTAATTAAGATAGATAAGTAGAAAGTTAGAGAGTTAGAAAAATAGATAGTTAGAGAAAGGAAAGTGAGAAAGGCAGAAAGGATGATAAAGAGAGATAAGGAGGGAGCGAGAATAACATAGAAAGAAAGGATGATAAAGGCGGGGAGAATCATACAGAAAGGAAGATAGATAGATAGACTGATAGTAATATAGACAGATATACAGATAGAAAGATAAACAGATAGATAGATAGAAAGATAGATAGGTAGGTAGAGACAGAGAAAGAATGAGTGAGTGAGTGGGTGGGTGAGTGAATGAGAGAGAGAGAGAGAGAGAGAGAGAGAGAGAGAGAGTGAGTGAGTGAAAATCATGAAAGAAAATAGATTGATAGAGAGAGCAATTGAAAAAGACAGGAAGGAATATTAAAGGAGAGAGAAAGAGAGGGAGAGGGAGGGAGAGAGAGAGAGAGAGAGATCACTTTTTGCAAAGAATTTTTCAAATTTCTGATCTCTTAAGAAAAACTTATATTAAATGAGTCAGGAAAAGAGCTAGAGAAAAGTGCCATGTTTGATCTTTAACAATGATTGGGAAGTAAGCTAATTGAGTGAGAAGGAAGGAAGTGAGTAGGTGAGTGAGTGAGAAATAGTGTGTGTTTTCTTTATGTCTCCAATAAACAAAAAGTTGAAACATACATTATAATTGTGTGGAGATTAGTGACCGTTAGTCCATGATTATTCAGAAATCGTGAGATGCGGTCTGGTGTGATGTAGGTTTCAGGAATATTTTTTATTCAATTAATTAAGGTTTTATGTTGAGATAAAAAAAGTCAGTGTCACGAGAGGGATTCGAACCCACGACCTACGGCTTGATACGCCGCTGGTCTACCACTTGAGTTATCGTTACTTCGATCCCCTCGGGCACCAACTTCCTATCTCAACCCCACCTTTTGAATTTTCCCTCCTTTTTGCCATTTTTCAAATGTCGTGGGTTCGAATCCCGCTCGTGCCACTGACTTTTTTATCTCAACTTAAAACCTTAATTATTTGAATGTTAATTGGTCAAGCGGACCACGAAAAATAGCGAATATTTTTTATATGTAGTATTTCTACTCACTCAAATTGTTTGTTTTCTGCGTAATTGTGCCTTTCTTGCCCTGAAGATGATCTAAATAAAGATCGAAACAATTAATTAAGGTTGTTAGTTGAGATAAAAAAAGTCAATGGCACGAGCGGGATTCGAACCCACGATCTTTGCTATCGTGACCTCGATCCACTCGGACGCCAACCACCCATCTCAACCCCACCTTTTGAATTTTCGTGCCATTGACTTTTTTATCTCAACTAAAAACCTTAATTAAATATAATATATTAATTGGTCAAGCGGACCACGAAATTAGTGAATTTAATGATTTGAAATGAAGTATACTTCACTAAAGCTCTCCGTGGCCATTTCATTTGTCGTCGAGAATCCAATCCAACACGGTATTTGAAAAATGGCAAAAAGGAGGGAAAATTCATAAGGTGGGGTTGAGATGGGATGTTAGTGTCCGAGTGGATCGAGGTCACGATAGCTGAAGTGGTAGAGCAGCGGCGTATCTAGCCGAAGATCGTGGGTTCGAATACCGCTCGTGCCATTGACTTTTTTTATCTCAACTAAAAACCTTAATTAATTGTAATACATTAATTGGTCAAGCGGATCACGAAATTAGTGAATTTAAATATCGAAACGTTGGCACGATAAGATAATGTTTTCCTGAAACCTACATCACACCAGACAGCATCTCTCGATTTCTGAATAATTATAATTGTATAGTCAGTAGTGTATTGTCAGCCATATTGTATTGGAGGTGAAAATCAAGAAGTTAAGTTAATGGCATTGTCCGTCGTTCATTTCAGGTCGCATCTTCCATCGAATAATCGGATTAAATGACGTCGTATTAGATTGTGTTTTGCCGTTCTGGCAACAAACAACAACCGCGTCCAAACAATGATCCGGCCGCTTTGAAGACGCCCGCATGCGGTTGAACTGACAGTTGATCCCCTTGCAACCCCATCGAACCCCTCGACTATAATTATAGAACACATGCACTCGACTTTCCTCTTCATCCCGGGTGAAAAGGACCACTTACCCCCTCCACCGCCCCGTATCCGATTCAGAAAATCCGCTTTGTTTCCCTAAAAGTAAACCAACAGTCCATTGTTTCCGTTGTCTGTTGTACTGTCGTGAGAGAAAAAAAAAAGAAAGAAGAATTTGGCAAAAAAAGATCATGAATATTTTATATGTAATTTTGTATTGTTTTTACATGGTTTATTGTTAAAAGATTGATGGTATGACAGAACAAAATTGCAAAGATACGGCCAAAATCATCGGGCCATCACCCTCAGAAGAGGAAATCTCTTAATTCCATGGGGTTTATTTACATTCATAAAATGACATGAAAACGTACTATCTGGAAAATTTAGCTATTAGCATAGCTAAGCATTTTTTGTACCCAAGGAAGATAGGAGCATCAGTAACAAAAATTAGGGATGAGCATCGATAAAAAAGCATGGATGGTCACTATCGACTCTTTAGCCTATGCATCGATGAAAATTTTGAGTACTCATTACTCAAACCATAAATTATTTTCATATGCATGTTTTTTTTTTATCTGCCACCTTAGAAACATAAGCGAATTTTTGAAACTTCGCCATTTCTGAACCCTTATTAGGAACTTGATTAATAAATTACGTTTGTATTTTTAATAAATTTTATTAGTAATTATTGTTGCATTTGGTTTCATTTATAGTTGTATATAGATCTCTCGGTCCCTTTTAAATAAAAGACGTCTATTATTTAAGTAGTTTGTGCCTGTGAATTTTATTCAAAATACCTCGCTGTTTTTCTGCGATACTTTGGAAAACATCCACCCAAGCCCAATTCCTGTCCTTTGCTCAAAAAAAAAGGTAAAGGTTTAACATGTACGTAACTAAAATCAATCATATCCTTAATTTATTAGAATAAATGTATCCAAATTTTACAATGAAACACTACCACATCTTCTCCGGAACGAAATTTAAAAAAAAACGTAGTTTTAAAGCCAATTTATGCTCTAAGCGATATCTGGTTTTCCAAATAATCTGTCCAGATTCGGAAAATAATCGTTCAGGCGGAACAGATGTGCCACTAAGGCAACAAATTGAACAACACCTGACAGGTTCTGATAGGTCAAATTCATTTCAGAAGAATATGGGTCATTCCCTTTTCACAAAAGTAGAAATTAGGGAAAACATCAAGTTCATAAAACATCGACACAGTAAAATCTATTTTGAAAGGTCTACAGTATCGATGATCATTCCTAACAAAAAATATCAGCTTGAAAAGTTGTATTCGATTACGACAAGTGCTACCATTGGAGACAAGGGCACTCATTCATGATCGTGTTGTATCGGTAAATCAGAAGTAACAGAGAATCACCGTACGGGACTAATGTAATCTCCCGAGGTGGTTTGTAACGATGAGTCATCACCGCCGTGTGATCTCGCCGACCAGGCCCTTTTGAACACCGCTGATGACGGTCGCTTTTGACTATTGGACGCCTTCCAACGGGACCGCAAGCAGAAGAGAGTGTAAAGGTCAAAGAAAATCGCCGTAGTGCCGGAAGAATCTTGAAATCGGGAGGTCGTTAATCTTACGTTACGAAATCTCAACGGTTGACAACAATAAACCCTTGATAACCTTGTCCTTGTCACTGTACGTTGCTTATCTAGTTATTTATCCAATGTGTCTCTTGAATAAAAGTTCATATGGTTCAAATTAGATTGAAAATTCACTATTGAGCAAATTCTGATTTACAAAGGTATTCCAGAACTATTAAATTTAGTGTATGACAAAGCCATTTCATAAAGGCCGCCAAAGCGACATAAACAATCAATAAGGCAGAGTTCCAACGATTGAGGAGGCAGAGGAGAGGACGGTGGCAGACCTAAGGCAGATCCAAGCTGGATTTGGAGTTACTCGGTCGCTTGCAACTTTACAAAGAAGATAAAGTAAAAATAAAAGTGTGTGACGTTATCAAGGACAAAGTGAAGAATTCTTGTGGAGTGGTTTTCGTTCATCCAGGTTCTTTACACTAAACTATACAACTTGTCCAGTGAAAAGGAAACCAAAAAAATAACTTTACACTTAATTACTTTCTATCATAAGAAAATATTCCCTTTTCCTTACTAAATTAGTTGTAACCATTTATAAGACATATTTGATTGATTAAATTGTTATTAATATAAGAACCTTTTATTTTTAACGGGTACAGACTTATTATTTTATTTTTTTATAACCATATTAATCCCACAACGTTATAAATACTGGAAAGGAGTATTTATGACAAGCCATTTCATAAAGGCCGCCAAAGCGACATAAACAATCAGCAAGGCAGAGTTCCAACGATTGAGGAGGCAGAGGTGAGGACGGCGGCAGGCCTAAGACAGAGCCACGCTGGATTTGGAGTTACTCGGTCGCTTGCAACTTTACAAAGAAGATAAAGTAAAAATAAAAGTGTGTGACGTTATCAAGGACAACGTGAATAATTCGTGTGGAGGGGTTTTCGTTCATCAAGGTTCGTTACACTATAAGGTTTTGGTTGTCGCCATGAACCAAATAGATTACACGAGTTCCAAAAAAGGCAAAAAGTAGGTAAATTCAAAAGGTGAGGTTGAGATGGGAATTTGGTGTCCGAGTGGATCTAAATCACGATAGCTCAAGTGGTAGAGCAGCGGCGTATTTACCCGAAGGTCGTGGGTTCGAATCCCGCTCGGTCCACTGACTTTTATCTCAACCAAATCCTTAAATAAAGATTAATTAATTGAAAAGTTGTTATTATTGTTTTTTCTTGTTGTAATTGTACTCTTTTATCTCAACCAAAATCTTACTTAAAGATTAATTAGTTGAAAAGGTATGTTTCACTCTTCAGGTTATTTCAACCTATCTCAGTTTTATTCCATAAAGTTCCCCATATCTCGTAAAATCTTAATCCTACTGTAAATTCGATTATGCAAATAAAAAGAGCATGAAAATTCTATGAGATTTTTTTTTAATTCTAACACTATGTAAACAAAATACAAAACCAATAGAAGATAGATGTTCACAAATTCTTGACTGAATTTTAAATAAGATGTTCGTGGTTCTGAGAACACTAATGCCAGCGCTGCATCCCGAGGCCATGAAAAACTAGCCAATGCTGCCACTCAGTGTCATTGCAGGCAAGAAGGGCAAAGAAGTTTCTAGGATAGAGTGGGGAAAGAGGTCAGCAGTATAGATGATACAACAGTTGGGTCCAAGAATCATCCCTTGTGAGACGCCGACTTGTATCGATCTGATTTCCGAAAGCTCGTCCCACCTCACTCCGAAGCAGCGGAATGTTAGGTAGGTTTTCAGGATAAGATTATAAGGCGTGAGTGGAAAGCGTGTAAAAAATAAATTAAATTGTCAAAATTTCCACTTTATTGAAGAATGCAACTCTGAGATCGTTTGGTGCAGTATTTTGTATATTTAAGGTTACAAAAATCCCTTAAAGGGATTTAAAGGGATTCCAATGCTGTTTTTATTGGTGTTATCAAATTTATAGTAGAATTAACAACTTTTTGAAATACGGAAGATTTTATGGTATAAAATTGCAAAAGGTTGATTAACGCAAAAATTGAAATATCCAGATTACAATGTTGGTAATCGGACTTTGGACAATAGAGACTTTTTCGTCCAACTTGGCATGACACTCTGCTGTATGCAGGTATGAATATCTATTTATCAATAATGTTGGTTCTGATCGTTATCGGTCATTTTGGTCGTTAGAGTCGCTGTGTTGTTAGAGTTGGTTGTTTGCAAAACCATCATCAAATTAAGCTCAGATTGATAAGACAAGTGTCCTCAATGAATTTAGATAGTAGCAGAAAGTAAATGAATTAGAGTAGTCCTTTTTTCTTTTGTACTTTACACTGTTTTTCCACCATGGAGGATGATGTAGCGCAATTTTCCGGGGTCTGTAAAGTTGCGGCCTCAGAAACACCTCGAGTAATGTTACGAGGCAATGAAAAACTCTATTTAACTGTGCTTTATTCCTCCTGGGGCCAATGGGAGCATTTACATAATTCCACTTTTTTCCCCTCCCGCTCTTAATACTTCCTTGAATTTCAAAAGAGCCCTTCGTCCACCCTTCTACGCGTCCGGCTCAAATAATGTATTTAAATTTTTACCCTCTATTTACAGGTATAATTTCTTATTCAGAGGGTGAAAATGGGAAGCGGTGAGACTTTTTCTTTCTGTGTAGAAAAGGGGGTTCATCCCAGTGATATTTGAACTTTCAGTAATTTACAATATAGCAACAGTTGCAATTGTTCAGTTTTCTAATGTCGTGGTATACTATCCAAGAATATCTCGATGACTCCATTCCTACAGGGGGACAAAAAGTGTCCAAAACATATATATTGATAAGCATCTACTTATTCATCGGGAAATAATATCCATTTTTAAGTACGTAAGTAAATACGTAGTAAGTCGTTTGATTTGGCAGATAAAATGTAACATATATAGCAGGTGAATAAAACGGAAATATATATACCGTGTGAGTTTTTATAAAAGGACTTTTATTTTGACTCTGCCTGTTTTAATGTCAAAGTAAGTACGGTTCCAAAGATACGTACCATCCGCTGGTGATATAAGAATTTTATTACGTTTGCTCGTAAAGCCGACCTGGTAATTAATTTTTTTTTTCAAATGGAATGGTCTACTTTTTCACAATCATTTTGAAAATCCTTTCATCATACAAAGATGATACCACAAACTCAAACATTCAACGATTTGTTCTGGAGATATTAATGTTTTCCTTTACAGCTCGATAATCTCAATTTATCATGTAACTGTAAAAGTAGAAACTTGAAATAAAAATAATAATAAACTGAATAAAATATGAATATTTAATGTATGTTGGACTTTCTTAAACCTAACTTTAAACAACACCAATGGGTAATCTAAAAAAAGAAAGAATCTTGGCAAGCCTGCTGCTAGGCCACACCAGGCTGACACATGGGCATCACCTCGCCAAAGAAAGACCTCGGAGATGCTTTTTATCTGACGCACAAGTATGTGTAAAGCGCTTATTAGTAGAATGCAGGGAATTAGCGTTACCAAGAACAAGGGCTGGCTTGCCTGCAAATTTTAAACAATTTGTACACACACACTGTACTTAGCACAGTAGTTGTTATAATAAGAAATTGATTCGATAACTGAAGACCCCTTTCATACGTAAATTAATGTAATATACTTAATTTGGGTGAATGTATTTATTAGCTTGAATGTTATAGTATGTTTTTAGAATATCAAGTACTCATGACCACAGGAAAGTAATCTAGGTTGTTTAGTTTTACATATATTTGCAATATGCTAGGGGGATATATGGTAATATGAAATTCTTTGGTGACTACCCAATTGTGTGAATGGGTTTATTTGGGTGAGAGGTTAAGTGTGTACGGACACGGTGTGGAATATCGAGTACCCACAGGCCTGTCGATCCAATTAGGTTAACTTAGAATAGTAAACTCGTCATTTTACTGAATGTGTTAATGTATTTATTGACGTGAATGAAGGGAGGGCGTAAAAGTGGAAATCACCTCGCCGAGTTCCTAGTAGTTGAAGGGTTGGGACTTAGCAGCACATCGAGAACTCGTGTACCCCACCAAATGTAGGTTAGTTTAGATTACTTAATTTCTTAAATAAGATGAGGGTATAGTTCAAATGGATTGCATGTGAAACATCTAAGAATTTCAGGGAGGTAATAAAACAAATGTGGGGGCAGCCGGCAAAGCCCTAGATGCTTGCCGACCTAGAAAAGATCACTTACACGATAACATGGAATAAATGAGTAATTAAGAAAAACTTCAACACCTGCACACACAAAAAAAATCTATTAATTTTTAAACTTCTTGCGTGGTTTTTTTTTTTGAGATGAAAAAACATCGAATTGTGTGCAGAAAGTTCCTCAAAAACTTTTCGAATCGTTCTGGAAAAAGATGATTTAAATTTAGCGTGTAACTGGTTTAAAAAAAGGAAAACCTAATTATCTCCAGAACGAATCAATTAGTTTCAGATGATGAATTTATTTCACAGAATTTTAAAGCACATTTGATTAAAAGAAAAAAAAATGATACCAGAAACTCAAAAGTGCGTCGATTCGTTCTGGAGACATTGAAGTTTTCCGTCAGAAATGTATAATTACAGTTTATAGTGTCAATGATTATCGTTGATCAAAGTTAAGTATTAAAAAAAACCAACGCAAATTTTAATTTTTTATTCATTAAACTATACAAAAATGAAACATTTAACAAAATAAAATATGAAAAACTAATTTATGTTGATGTTTTTAAACCTGATGTTAAACAATAAAATCAGTTACACGATAAAAATGATAAATTGAAATCATCAGTTGTGAAGGAAAATCTCAATACCTGCAATAAAAGATCGATTAATTTTTAAGCTTCTGTTATCATTTTCTGAACGGAAAGGACGTGTAAATTGTGTGAAAAAGTCCATCTTTAAAAATTAGTCCTGGAAATATTGACGTTTTCCTACAGAAATCAATAATCTTAATTTATCGGGTAACTGGTTATACAAGAGAAAAAAATAGAAAATTTGCTGAATAAGATAGGAACATTAATTTATATTGATTTTTTTTTTAATTTAATCAATATTAATCGGTTATAATTTAAACTGCAATCATCGAGTTCTGAAGAAAAACTTAAATCTCTCCAAAATAAATCGATTAATTTTAGTAGAGGAGGAATATTTTTCAAATGTGAAAGCTGTGATCCATTTTATTGTGTGTACTTATTTTGGGACCAATCGTTATTGGTGCCAATTAGTGTCACTCAAAGCTTATTGGAGTCGGAACATACTCTTTCTTAACATATCGCCTTTTTTTTTCTAAACTGCTCTACATATCATGGGCATATTTAACTATGAGCCCATTTGCAGAATATGCAGTGAGGAGGAAGAAACAGCTACCTATATCCTCTTTGAATGCAAAGCAACGGCTCAATGGAGACAACCTAGCATACAGAAAAAACGTAGAGAATGAAATTGTAGCAACAGCAGGCAATGTCTTCTGAGAAGAAGGATGGAGTCCATTGCACTGAACAAGAGAACTAGGAAGGTAATAAGGTAATAAGCCAGAAGGCTTGCTACCTTATATTCATCATCATCATCCACCACACCAACATAGGCTATCCAGGATTAAACCATTGTTTACCCAGTGATATCTTTAAATTTAGACCCCCAGCTTTCCCACGAGGGATCTTACATTTACAATACCAATGGCAATTTTTCTCTCTGTTTGAATTTATTTAGTCGTTTATTCCAAGAAAATCTTTGGACACCTAGATAAATATATATCAATGATTTTTGGGTTTTATAAATTTATTGGATATTTAGTTGATTTGTATGTATGAATGGTGCATTGAGATGATGGCGAGAAACTGGAAAGTAACTAACAGACCAAAATTATCAGAAAGGACAAAAATGAATGCTTAGTAAGTGGATCGGTAGATTCCTGGCTTGATATTATGCAAATTTTTTGTTGCATACATACGATGTTGTCTGTTAGAATCGTTTTGCACCTCGCCATCATCAGAAATTGTTTTTGACAATTTTCATGTTCTCGTAGACCTCACCACCGTGGTGGCAATAGTTGATTAGGAGGAAATGTAATACTTTATTCCGAATTGTAACAAATTCTGCTTTTAGGTCGGAATGTGAAAAGATTTTAAGATTTGTCTCACTAATGGAAAAGGATTTCATTTAAAAACTTTTACCGAAATTAAAATTCAGCCCGATTACAGAAAGAAGGGGAGTTTTAAAGGGAATCCTGAAAAATATCCCCGGGGCATTGTGGCTGTGAACAATGAACCGCAGGATTAGCTGGCAAGAATTAAAAATGGCGTCCCTTCAAGTTAGGCCCTTCGTTTCCAATAGATCGTCCAATTCGGCGGATAACGAGCACCCTAAGGGCCGCGGATCGGCGGACGCCTCCTTTGCTTAAACGGGATCCCGTTAAATTGGATCAGGGGCTCAACTTCCCCCTCCGCGATTTAAAATTACGACTTTTCCTTTTTGAACGATATTGGCGGAATGAGAGAACTTTTACGTACAAAACCACCATGAGCCCTTGCGTTTTCTTAATGCTTTAATAAGCTGGAAGTGTTGTTTATACTTTTTAATACAACCTTATGCCGGCTTTTCCTCTTTGAATATCGAAAGAGAAGAAAAATCAGTAGAGGGTGCTCATTCCATAAGAATGAGTTTCCTAATAAAAAATCATATTCCCTCTGAAAAGCAACAGCATTCCAAAAGTTTTTAATAGCGCATTTTCAGAAAAAAAGAGTTTTCCATTACAACATCAAAAAGAAGGATATTTTTAATATTAAATTTCATAATAATTTCTCCTTTAAAAGAAAATTAACGATCCTTAAAAACATTTGAAGTATGGGATTCGTGCGGTCCTCCGGGATGGTGTAATCGCGTAGAAACCTCGTTAATTTTTAGAAGGCTCTGAAGACAGTAAAGCCTATTACGCCTTTGACCCGTGGAAAACAGTTTGCCTTTTATAAACATTAAGTAATAATTTCTCATGAGCTTAAAGCGAGCTTAGAACGCTTTAGTGACCCATTCAGCCCCGGGATAAGTTTCTATTAGGGACGATTCCTCCCTGCCTACTTGGGCCCAGTGGATGAAAGATATTTTTAAATTTTCTTTAAATTGAGTTCAACGGGTTGTTGAATGTTTTATTAATTAAACCGCATTAGTCTTCCGTTTAAACAACAAGCAAGAAGAGAGCTTACTTTTTTTATATTATTACGTTTCTTGCCTACCTCGTTCCCACATTTTCTAACAAAATCTTTCCCTTACTCACACTTTATCTTCTCATTTTTCTTTCTCTCTTTTCCCCCTCCTTTTATTTTTAAAAAATTACTATACTTTTAAAGATTTACACTTTAGAGCTTTTATCCTCTCTTTCTCTTTAATTGAATGTCTGACTCTCTCGTCTTTCTATTAATTCTCTCTTTTTCTTCATCCTCCCTCACTCTTTCTTTTTTGCCTAATTATTTGTATGTCGATTATGTTATTAATTATTATTCATTTAGTAATTTAATCAATTAATAAATTTAACTAATTAATCTTTATATAAGGTATTGGTTGATATAAAAAAGTAAGCGTCACGAGCGGGATTCGAACTCACGACCTTCGGCTAAATACGCCGCTGCTCCACCACTTGAGCTATCGTGACTTCGATCCACTCCGACACCAACTTCCCATTTCAACCCAAACTTTCGAATTTTCCCTCCTTTTGCCATTTTTCAAATATCGTGAATCTATTTGATTCTCGGCGACAAATGATATTGCCACGGTGAGCTTTAGTGCAGTATACTTCATTTTGCTTATTAAATCGATTAGGTTGCGCGGTCCGATGGACAAAATAAATTCTTTTCAATTAATTAATTTGTAATTAAGGCATTGGTCAAGATAAAAAAAACTCAGTGTCACGTGGTTGATTCGAACCCACGGACCTTCGGCTAAATTATCCCTCCTTTTTATCATTTTTCAAACGTCGTGTAAAATTCAAAAGGTGGGGTTGAGATGGGAAGTTGGTGTCCGAGTGATCGAAGTCACGATAGTTCAAGTGGTAGAGCAGCTGCGTATTTAGCCGAAGGTCGTGGGTTCGAATCCCGCTCGTGACGTTGACTTTTTATTTCAACCAATACCTCACATAAAGATTAATTAATTAAAAGATGTTATTTGGTCAATCGAACCACGAAATCTACTGAATTTAATAAATTTAACATTGGCTTTTATTTAACAAAAAAACTCATGGTTTAATACGTTTATTTAAAAACAAACGTCTAATGAATAAAGGGGACTTTTACGAAGGCCGAAAGATGCTGCTGGAAAGAAGTCGGCAATAAATAATCCGCCGTGTGCTTCGATAGGATCGAAAATGAGTTTTTCAATTTATCTCCAATAAGTTGGGTCGCGTGTGAATAAACGGGCATAAATTACCCTCAGGTCGGGGGGAAAAAAGAGGGAAAACGCCCCGAGTGACTTCACCGGTCACCTGCCGCCGATTATTAGATGGTATCTCACAACATCTGAAACCCCGGGGGCTGATTTTGTTGTAATGACTGCTGTAACGCCCTACCGGTATTGTTTAGAGAAGGGTGGTGCCGATAACACGGGCCGAACATTTATCTACAACACCATAAAAAAACTTTTATGGCATTTTTTTTAATTCCAACAACAAATTCTGACTTTCAAATGCATATAGCAACAAAAAATCAGCAAAATGATTAGCATAAAAGCTGTCTTTCTCCTCTCAGTCTGACTCTCTTTCTCTCTCTCCGTCTTTCGCTCATTCATCCCGCTCTCCTATCTCTCTCTCACTCACTCTCTCTTTCTCTCCCCATTTTCTCCATCCCTCTCTATTTCAGTTTCTTTGTCCCTACCCTAATTGTCTCTCTTTATCTGTCTCCCGCCCACTCTGTCTTTCACTCGGTCTCTTTTTGCTCGTTTCTTTCAATCTCTCTGTCTCTGCCTCTCTCTTTCTCTCCTCTCTCTCTCTCTCTCTCTCTCTCTCTCTCACTCTCTCTCTCTCTCTCTCCCTCCCCCCAATTTCTCTATCCTTCTTTATTTCTGTTTCTTTATCCCTACCCTAATTTTTTCTCTTTATCTGTCTCCCGCCCTCTCTGTCTTTCACTCGGTCTCTTTTTGCTGGTCTCTTTCAGTCTCTCTGCCTCTCTCTTTCATTCTCTCTCTCTCTCGCTCTCTCGCTCTCTCTCTCTCTCTCTCTCTCTCTCTTTCTCTCTGGCCCTCACTCTTTCTAATCATTCACCTAGGTATTTTCCTCATACACTCTATTTTCTGATGATTTTACATGTTACTTCACAACTTATTATAACTATAAAGCTCAAGTAGGAACAGTAAAGAATGAGTAAAACAACAACTACAACATGTTGTGATAATAAGAAACCAACTAGATTTTACAGTTAATAGAATATAAGTAGAACTTTAATAAAGAAAGGTTAGGTCAAAACACAGAATGTGAGCAAAAAAAATACGAAATTAATATGAGAGGACAATTAATAACAGTAAGCCAATTATCATCAGAAATAAAAAGAAAAATAATAATGACAGAATTATAACAAATTGAGATACCTGGAAAAATGAAACAACGAAAGTTAGAAATAAAACTCAAGTTCCGATATACACAAACTAGAATAGAAAAAGGAATAATAAATATAAAATAATTATATTTCTATTAGTGTAGGACTTTTTTTAAACTTGGCAGTTCAAAACCTTGTAAAGAACAAAACAATTGTCAGACTTGAAATGTAAATATTACTTTTTAAATTTAATTTTAGTAATTTTTATATTTATAACTGCGACGAACTCTGACGATCGTAATTTACTTCTGCTTTTACTGCTTTCGCGGTAAGGGATTTTACAGTGAGAACGCCCTCGGCTGCTTAGACCAACTTTACACGAGCTTATTATGTTACAAAACAACTTGGGAACAGCGGTTGGGCGGGGGATGCCTCTCGGTAAGAGATCTCTAAAAATGGAAGTTGGGCGCCAAGTTTTCCCGAAGATCCTCTCCCATAATGTTTACCTTTTCTGAAAATCGCTTAACAATTTTACATCCCACGCGTCTTACATTAAAAGTTTACATAATTTAATTACGAACATAATTCGTATGAAGTGGGTGTTAGGTTTGATGATTATCTTGACGAGCGGATTTTCTTACAATACGAAAAAATTGCGAAGCATTTTTTTTTATAATTCGCAAATTTAATTAATTTAATTTTACGCGTTTTAATTAAAACAGATGGTGAAGTTTCTTTTGCAATATCTAACAGACATTTTATTTTTAACATTTTTAAGAAATTGAAAAAACGTAATAATTGCAAAGCAGACGTTATGTTAAAAATATTTATTTTTCCGAGTAATTTTTGAGAAAACTAGGTGTGCCACTAGTATGTTAAAACCCAGTTCATCTGGCGTTTCATGAACAAATTTTCAATTGGTTTTCGCCATGTTTTAAAATCCAATGATTTGATAAACCCTTAAATACCATTTGAAAAAGAAAAATGAAATTTGAAAAAGAATGTAGAGCTTGTTCTAAAAAAATCGTCTACATTTTTTCATTGGTTAAGTAATTTTTGAGAAAACCAGCAAGTTACCATTTCAAAAAAAGACATTTTTTTAATACATTTTAAGAAATTTAAAAAAAAAAACTGTAATAATTGCAATGTTTGAAAGGAGACGCTAATAAATATTTATTTTGTTCTAGGTTGTCATTTTTGGGAAAATCAGGTAAGACACTAGTATGTTGAAACCCAGAACATCTGACGTTTCGTGAACAAATTTTCAATTGGTTTTTGTCATATTTCTTAAAATCAAATTGACTTGATGAATCCTCAAATGAAAATCCAGGTTGCCATTTGAAAAACACAAAATTAACGTTTAACTTTTTAAGAAAATTCATTTAAGTTTTAGTGGACAATTGACCAATTTACTTCTTTCAATTAATTATTCTTACGCTGCTACTCTATCTATCACTTGTGCTATCATGACTTCGATCCTCTCGGACACCGACTCAATTTATAAGAAAATTTAAAAACTGTAATTATTGCAATGTTCGAAAGCAGAGCTAATCTAGGAAAATATAAAAATTTTCTTGGTGGAGTCGTTTTTGAGACAACCGGGAAAGACTGGTAACCCAATTTGGCGTTTTTTTAAACAAATTTTCAATTGGTTTTCGTTATTTTCTTAAAATCAAATTGAATTGATGAATCCACAAATTAAAATCTAGGTTATCATTTGAAAAACACAAAATTAATATTTAGCTTTTTAAAGAAATTTAAAAAACCTGTAATTATTGCGATAATCGCAAGCAGAGCTAACGCTAAAAAAATCACTGGTTATTTTTGTCCTAGGTTTTCTAAGAAAGACATTATTAAGTTGCAACCCAGTATATCAAACATTAAAAAAAAATTTAAAGAAATAAAAAAAACCCTGTAATTATTGCGATGTTCGAAAGCAGAGCTTATGTCGAAACTCGACTTTTCCTACTAAAAGTCCTTCAAAATCCACAGTATATACCCAAAACACATTAATATCTGACTAACACTCTCAACACGACACCCAACAATGACATATCTACACAGAAAACACACACTTTGAGCTAGTACAAATACTTTGATTAAACCTAAAATTTCTGTATTGTACATCATTGTTTAAACTCATTTTCACTTTTTACAATTTAAACAATGTTTAAAAATCCTAGGCTCTGAAGATGACCTCAATAAAGATCGAAACGTCGAAACGGTAGGCACGAGAAAGAAAAGGTTTTTCTAAAACCTACGTCACACCAGAACGCATCCACGATCTCCAAATAATATTTTTTCCTAGGTTTCCTAGTGAAGATACTAATAAATTGCAGAATATCTGACGTTATATTATACAATTTTCAAAAAGTTTTCCACCATTTTTCTCAAAATCGAATTAACAAGATGAACCCGCCAAAAATGTAAGCCTACGTAACTATTTAAAAAACTGGCATTTAAAATTTTTTAAAAATTGAAAGAAACTATGAAAAATACTGTTTAAACTTTTGTCTATGTTGAGTAGGTTTGAGGAAAATCAGGGGGATTAAGTACGAGGACTAGTATGTTGAGACCTTTTATATTGATTTTCAGGAAAAAAAAATGTTTGTATGTTCATATGGCTGAGAAATATTACATTTTCGACACAGTCATGAACAAACAGAATAATATAGGGCTTGGTGTGTCACCGTGTCTGCCAACAGATTTTAAATTATATTTGTTTTTAACTTTTCCAGGTTGCTGTTAGTTTATTAAACAAATATTTTAGTAAAGGTTTTTCTTGTTCCATCAATTTTCAGTAAGTTCAAGGGAAAATTTATAGAAACATTGTTGGTATGCAGGTTCGGAAGGATGGGTAAAATTTCTGAAAAACTCTGTAGAAATTAAATCCAGATTAAAATAGTATAGTAAAGGTATTTAATTTCGCGATTTCCTCAGACGGGAGTACTTTCTCATCCATTAGAGGACTAAGCGGAAATTCATCCCGGAGAAGAATGCGTAATTACCGCTTTTTACCCCAAGTCCCTGTGCCGGCGGTCGTGAACGTCTCGTTTATTAACGGCCTTTTTACCCTGGAAATTCTCCCGGGCCGTCCTCTTTTCCCTTTGCGGCCGAAACAGGGAATCCGGGAAATGTCTGGACCCCCTATCGAACAATCCCCCCTGGGTTCCCCAGCCCTGGGCGATATAATTACACGGGCGAAGCCGGGTACTCCACACACTTTGTCTTACGATAATGCTCCGGAGGGAACAATGTAAAGGTTCCGGTCTGGTCTTTTCTACCCGGCAATTTGTAGACCTACCATTGCCGTTATATCCGCCGGCTTTCTTACGATAACAAGAAAGAAATAATTTATTTCCTTTATGCCCTTCTTCCGTCGTCAATCCTTCCTCCAGTGTTTTCTCCCTCGGATAACTTCAACTAACAAATAAAAATTTCTTTTTGTTCGAGTGCTTTACAAGAAATGGTAAAAAATACAAAATGAACGCCTCTTGTTAAAGTTGCCTGACAGAGAGCATGCATCGTCTTCAAAAATATGAGATCCACAGAGGAACGAACATATTATAATGCGAAAGGCACAATCAATGAACATTTTGAGCTTTTTTCACCAGAATTGTCAAATAACCAATTATAATTGTTTTGACAATTATTCTTAAGATAGGAATAATGAAGGAAGAAATGCTAGTAAAAAAGAGATTTATTAATTTAAAACGAGTAGATTTTTAAAAAGTCAATTGACCAAATAGGAACAGGTAGGGTCAATTAATGGTAAATCGGTGAGTAGGTGTAATCAATTAATCTCCGCCGATAGGAAAGAGGAGGAAAAAGAGGGAGAAAAATCTGGAATTAATGCATTTGAGTGGGTGTTGTAATGGTAGCAAAGGTGTTTCCTCAGGATGTCTAATGAATCACCCATTAAGAAACTACGACCCCTTTTACGAATTTGCAATTCGAACACGGTCGGACATCGGGCTTCCATCAGGAGCGCACTCGATTTTACACCGGTGCTTTATTGCCGTCGATTCATCCTTGTAGGTAAAGACTCTACCTCCTGCCAAGGGGATCCTTTCAAGAATATTGCCGGCCCTTCTTGTCCCCGCTGTGTTATGCAAATCGCTCGGATGAACGATGGCTGCATTTAATTGCGTCGGTGTTTTCTAACAACGTGGTGTTTATCAAAGGGATCATTTTTTCCTTTTGCCTTTTTGATTTACAATAATAGCTTCTTTGCTATTAATCCAAAACTAATTGTTTTCCTTCGGTTGGTAATAAATTTTTAACGTCCCCCGCCACAATTAAAAATCTTATAGCTTATATAAACAAAAATAAAGAAAAAGGACCGTCTTTTTTGCACAGTTTTCGTACAATTTATCACAAAACTGAAAAAATCTACGAACATTTTCATCTTCATGTCTTCAAACTTTTGATATGAATACGAACACTCTTCTTACATGTTAGTTTGAAGATTAAAGGTCAAGAGATACAACATACGTTTAAGGCTACTTAAGGCAAAAAGAAATCGAAATTTTTACGATTGACTCAACGTGACCAATATTGGTTTATTGTGCTATAGTGTGCATTATAATAACGATCCTCGTCTATAACTTGAGGCTTTTAACCAGATCCCAAAACTTTGTTAATTGTGTGTACTCTTTAGGCCTTTCCACCAGAAATATATTATATATAACCTTCAAGTACGATATTGATTGAGATAAAATCAGTGTCACGAGCGGGATTCGAACCCACGACCTTCCGCTAAATACGCCGCTGCTCTACTACTTGAGCTATAATAGATTACACGACATTTGAAAAATGGCGAAAAGAAGGGAAAATTCAAAAGGTGGGTTGAGATGAGGGGTTGGTGTCCGAGTGGATCGAAGTCCAGCGGCGTATTTAGCCGAAGATCGTGGGTTCGAATCCCGCTCGAGACACTGACTTTTTTAATTTCAATGTAAAGATTATTTAATTGAAAAGAATTTATTTTGTCAATCGGACCACGAAACCTAATGGATTATATATAACTTAATATCCCCCAGGTTTGTTTTGATTCTCCATGTATATACTATGCTTCTAGACTATACAGTGTGCAATTTCTAGTCCTATCACCGCTTAGGTTTATTTATTCTGCTGCCTTCAATGGTCCTTTGATGAAGGGTATCGCATATAGCTCAATTGGACTGAGGATGTATTATTTTAGTCTGCCTATCTTTGCTGTTTTGGTATCAGACGCTTCTCTTACAGACCCCCCAAAACAAAAAAATGACCCGTAATGACCAAATTACAGGTTCATCCCTCTGCACGACCTATGAAGAAATCTCACATTTCACTTTACTGAGTACCGTTTATACTTGTTCCAAAAGCTCGGACGTCTCTGCTAGTGTTTGTTATAATTTTGTTGCAATTAATATTTTTGCAGATGTCTGGCCAAAATGATTGTGAGTTATCATCATTTTAATCCTAACTCGTCGTAGGTTTAGCACTCCTGTAATTACTTTTTATGGCGCTAGTTTTTTTGCACCCGTCCGTCCTCGAAAACCAATCCAGTGAACGGAGTCCTTCGTCTTAACCCACTGATGTATAAATCTACGTTTCTGCCCATATAATATGCCATAAAATTGTTCTTGACAGATGACGTCCTGATTAACTTTGCTTAGTCAATTTATCGGCCTCCTCATTGTTCCTCTGTTCTGTATGCACTATATCCAAACAAGTGAAATTTTGTTGTTGTCCCTAATGCCTGGCAGGGCTTTATTTCTCTCTGTGCTCTGGACTTTGTTACCGATAAGATAGGTGGCTTTAATATCATCTGGCAGTCCTAGTATAAGCGGGCTATTGTTTTATTGGCAAAGCAGTCTTTCGATTTCCCTAGTTCCTACGTACTTACCTGCATCCCTACAACATACATAATTACCTACTTGCCATCTACTTACCAATCGGACAATATACCTGTTATTTATCAACCTACATACCTTCAATCTACGTATCTATTTACCTATTAATTTACACCTACCTACATGTCTAGGTGGTACCTATCTGCCCAACACTGTCTGATAGTGATTTAATTAAATCCCACACGACTATGAACTTTACTCCTGCTGCAGTTACGATGCCAGACTGTCCAGAAAGATGGCTATTCTTTCGAAGGTAATTTCAAAGCATCTTGATCTCACTGACAGTTTTCAACAGACACAATCTCCGTCTGGAAGACGGTAACTTATTGCACAAGGCTTACATGTCTCCAAGGTTTGGTTTCTTTTCATATATAAAAAAGCATCGGTACTTGGTCTTAGAGCCATTTGTGTACCAGATATAGTCGGCATTAACTAACATCCCATTATCCCACTCTGCTCACAATACTACCAAAACCTCATAAAATTCATAGAATTATGCACTACTAGTTCCCAGACATGACAATCACTGTGAATTGTTTACCTGGTTTTGTTAGTTCCAGGAGGCAGTAGGAACGACTCTTGCCTTTAATTATTCGCTTTTTTAGTAAACGTCAATAGCATTGGACGCATAATATTGTTTCACGTAAAAGTACAAATAAGTAAATTGATCATCAGTTATTCATAGCAATATCGATTCTTAGATCATCAACGGTTTAACATCGACATTGTTGCCACCAATGATGTTTGACGTATGATTATATAATATCGATTCTTTTAATATCTATGTTATATCGATGCTTCCAACATCGAGAAATCTACCGTTCATTAGTAGACACGTGAAAAGGTAAGATTGTTTGTTGTTCAATCTTTTCTCTAATGAAATGAGTTATGTTGTTTATGCAATGGGACAAAATAAATGGAGAGATAAAACTTCCCTCAGGGCCTGTTTTCGTAAACGGTTAACTAAGAAGTGTACGTAGGTGGGTGTGGTTTGCCGCCGTCCGGAGGTTTTACCAAAAAGATTTAAGGGCCATTGTAGTCGGGGCACCCTGCCCTTTAAGTAGTGCCCTGTGAAATACTGTAATTGTTTTCGGAGTGTTTCTGTTCGGGCCGGGGGCCGGAATTAAAGAGAGGCCGCCTCTGCCCATTCTTCCTTTCATTAGAGGGACCCCACCTTCGGATCCGGACGATAGAAAGGGCTCATAAGTACATGCTTTATATGTAAACAGCTCTCTCCCATAAACGTCCTTTGTGCGTGAATTTGAAACGGCATCTCCTTTATGCCAGTATCAACTTTATTCGCTAGGCTTGAGACGGTAGGCACAATGAAGAGTCGAACCCTTCCTTTGTGGCCCATACCATTGAAAATGGAGAGATCTGGCGTTATTTTAATCATAGCAACGGAGACTGTTCAAACTCTATTCACTCTACAGTCTAAACAAATGGCAACTTATTGCTTGCGAGTCCTCATCTTTGTATTATGCTGCAATTGCAATATTTGTCAACTATTTATGTCCTGTCAAATTTAATGTTCCAGCTTTTCTTAAAAGTATTTTCTTAAAACTGTTTTGTTCAAAATATTACAACCATCGTCACAAAAATAATCCAACTTTGATTCAAATTACAGTATCACCCGCCTCTTTATATAATGTGTTTGGTTATATAGTTGTAATATAGTACTTCTGAAGTATTGGTACATGGAAAAATCTTTATTATCAAAAATATTTGTTTAAAAAAGAAAATCCCACAGCTCATGCTTACGCTCTCTCTCTGCCTCTTTTTTGCCTATCGTCTATACGTTTATTGTACCTTTCGTTTACGTGCGGTTCGCACATAGTCTCTCACTCCCTCTCTTATCTTTTTATAATTTTATTCTTATTGAAATGTTTTCCGATTCTCACTCACTCTCTCTCTCCCTCTCCCTCTCTCTCTCCCCCACTTTTTCTACCGACCTACCAGCCCGAATACCTACCTTCTACCTGCTTACCTCTGGGCGACCTATATGCTACTTAATACCAACCAGCTACCTACTACAGACTCTTTCTCTCTCTCTCTCTCTCTCTCTCTCTCTCTCATGTACACACAAATCTTTGCTCTTTCTTTTTCATAACTTGCGAGTCCTCATCTTTATTGTGTGATGGTGTAATTGCTATATTTGTCAACTATTTGCGACCTATCAAATTTAATATTACGCTTTATACTTTTATACTTCAACTTTATACTTACGCTTTATATATCCTCCCTTACATGTGTGTGGGGTCGTGAATCTCAGTGCTTGTTATTCTTTCCCTCCTACATCACACTCTGCCTCTTTTTTGCCTCTCGTTTATACCTTTATTGCTTATTTCGTTTACTTATGGTTCGCAAGTCTCTCCCTCCCTCTCTAATCATTTTATAATTTTATTCTCATTGCAATGTTTATTCTCTCATTCTCTCTCACTTTTTCTACCTACCTATCAGGCCGACTACCTACCTTCTTCCTGCTTACCTTCGTACTTACCTACCGGGCGACTTATATGCTACTTCATACCAACCAGCTACCTACTACAGACCTACTATCTAAGTACCACCCACCCATTTACTTATCTGTCAAACTATCTATCGATGAATTATACTCACCGCCTACATACTATGAATATATCAGAATAGATTATTTGGAAGTCGTGAGATGCAGTCTGGTGTGACGTGGGTTTTAGAAAAAACATATTCTTTACCGTGCCAACGTTTCGATCTTTATTGAGATCATCTTCAGGGCTCAAAGTGTTTGATTTCCGTTTAATGTGCCATTCTTGTCTGTCGAGTTGTGAATGCCGAATAGTAGAATAGTTTGACAGAAGTTAATAGGTGGATGGTACTTTATATATATATATATATATATATATACTTACCATATCTACCTATTTAACTGCCTACCTATCTATTTAAACATTTAGCTACTTTTCCTATCTGCCTATTTACCTTCCCGTCTATCTATCCATCCACCTTTCAACGGACTAACCTACCTATTATATATATATATAGTTGGTAGAAAGTGGATATATATATATATATATATATATATATATATATATATATCCACTTTCTACAACTCTCCTACGCCCATCAATATACCTACCAACCTTCGACTCACGTACTTACCTACTTACACCTATTTGCACACTCACAAACCCACCAACCTACTCACCTACATATTTATTTATCTGTCGATTTACCTATAAATCTACCTCCCTATCAACTAATAATATTTTTGTGTAGCTCGCTAGTTATTGATATGTAATTTCATTTATTTATACCACTCTTTACTTTCTGTCCATATTTTCACGCTTTTCCTTTTACTCACTTTCTCAATCTCTTCTCTCTTTCCGTCTGTCTGTTTGTCCATCAATCTGTCTGTCTGTCTGTCTGTCTCTGTCTCTGTCTCTCTCTCTCTCTCTCTCTCTCTCTCTCTCTCTCTCTCTCTCCCTCATACTGTAAATCTTTGCTCTTTCTTTTTCATAACTCTGTCCTGTCTTTTTCGCCATTTACACAATTTTCTTATTTTCTTTATATTTGCTCCTATTTTTTGTTATAAGAAAATGATCGATTTTATGTTTGCATATCTTATATTTGGTAAAAAATTTATTTTATCTGAATTAATGAACTAAATAATATGGTCAATTATGACTACAAAATATATATTGGTTTATTTTATCGTTTGGGCGTTTTATTTGTCTTTTATTTAACTTCAGTTAGGTTTGGTATCTAGGTTAGCGCACTTTGTCAACACCATAATACATTTATGTAATTATCTGCATGTAACGTGTAATGATTTCAATCCTACGGTTTGAATGTAACTATTTTTCAATGTAAAATTTTGAGGTTTAAACAAATCATATAGCAAAGGGATGAAAGCCAAAATTTACCCCATTGTCCCAGTTAAATCGGTAAATCTGAATATCAAATGTTGCATATAGGGTCCTTTTCACAATTGATTAACGGTTCGGTTATCCCATTGGGCCTTAATGTATTTGAGGAGTTTGATTGCGACAAGGGGACGTCCTCAGTGCTATTGGTAGGATCGGCATGAAATACAAATCGGGGAACGGGATTAGCAGACGTCCCCGGCCCGGTCGAGCCGTCGTTTAATGGGATACAGCCCTGGGAGATGACATGTGTTCCCCACCGAACGACTTGGAGGATAATCCCACAAAGCAACGTTCCGAATCCGATCCGGGATTAGTCCCAGCGTGAAAACATAACCGAGTCGTGATTTATCGTTCTCCCTCTTTTACCCTATGCAAATCTCACCGTGTTAATCGACAGGGACGGCGATTATTGTCCGTGACGGGTGCTGATCTCGATCCTGATATCGTTGGAGGGTTTAGTTTCAGCCGTCCAGACTCGATGACACAAATACTTTCATTATTCTAAACTATCGTGTTTTTACAGCTATCTTAGGACGACAGAATTAACAATTTCTACATTAAAAAATAGGAACATATCGAAAAAATTGGCATATTGTAAAACCAAACGAATTAACGATACATGATTACATTATTTTCATACCCTCTCTCTCGCTCACTCTCTCTCTCTCTCTCTCTCTCTCTCTCTCTCTCTCTCTCTCTCTCTCCCTCTCTCACTGACTCACTCACTCCATATCTCTCCGTCTCATTCTCTTGTCTATTTTTTTCCTTTATCACAAAAGTAATTTAACAGTCAGATGGAGTGATATTTTAAAAGAATTAGCAGTTAGTGAGTACGAAAGCAAAATAAAGGCGAAATATAGAAGAAAGGTATAAACGAGAGCGAAAGGGATGCAATATTTATTATCAGTGATAAGGCAAACAGAGATAGATTCACTAACGAACACATACCGTGAGAAGAAAGCACGAATAAGTGAGAGAGTGACCGTGCGATGTAACATTAACTTTTTTTTAAAAAGAGACAATAAGACAGTTTGACAGAAAAAATAATGTTAGAGAGTTTTCAACAGAAAGTGGACAGAGATAAATAGAGAGAAATGGAAAGGGAAAATGAAAAGGTAAGAGAAAGGGAAAGCGAAAGGGAAAAAGAAGAGGAAGGGGAAAGGGAGGAAAGAGGGAAGGGGAAAGGGGAAAATGAAGGGGAATGGGAAGAGAAAGAGAAAGAGACAGAGAAAGAGAAGAGAAAGAGAAAGAGAAAGAGAAAACTTATTCTCACTCTTTCGTCCTTTCTCTCTAATATGTTTCACTTTCTTATTGTCCAACTCTCTTTTTTGCTCACTCTTTCTTTATCTCTCCCATTTTTCCAAAAAACTCGAAACCAAACTGCAAAAAAAAATCTATGTGTGTGTGGAAAATTTTCTTCTCCTCCTCTCTCAATTATTCTCACTCTTACTATACACCTAGTTTCTGTCTCCACCCTCTCTCCCTTTCTCTCTCTCTCTCTCTCTCTCTCTCTCTCTCTCTCTGTCTCTCTCTCTCTTTCTCTCTCTCTCTCTCTTTTGCTCTCGCTTTCTTTTTCTTCTCTCCCATTTTTTCAAAAAACTTGTAAACCAAGCTGCAAAAAAATTTTTGCGTTTGTGTATGTGTGTGTGTGTGTGTGTGTGTTTGTGTATCAAACCTTCTATCTCAATTATTGTCACTCTTACTATACACTTACTTTCTCTCTCTCTCTTTCTTTCTATTTTCTTTTTTTATCTTTCTCTTTTCATCTTTCTCTGAAACATTTTTTCTTTTTATGCCGTTTTATCAGTATTCTTTTCTCTGCTTGTTCACAGCAAAAACACCCGTTCATGTTCTTCTTTTGCACGTTACATTTTACTGTTTACATAATATATAAACAACGTCTCAAATGTCGTAAATTTGGCATGAACGACAATGTAAGACGGCGGCGGGTCGTAACCCCCGCAGGATTAGTAGCCCATTGTGACGGTAGCCGACCCACCATAAAACCACAAAGGACAAAAAGGTAAAGAGGCAGCCAGGAGGCGTACGGGCGCGGTGATGTAAACGTCTATAAATATAATTCCAAGCTTGCAGGGGACAATGTTCCTGGATCAAGGGCGAGCTAATTGAAAGCAATTTATGTCCCGACATGGTTCCTTGGCCGCGGCTGGGACATCTTTCAAAAACGTCGCTCCCTCGACAACGAGAAAATGGATGGTCGTGGATTTTTCATGTGTAAAAATAACCTGAGACCAATTTGTTTCTTTGTACTTAACATCTGTGAGCACTCGGAAAACTTGACAGTAATAAACTGGCTGCACATAACCGGCCATATTGTAGGTTTTATGGATGATACACGTATCTTAAATAAACTGTAAATTGATATTAAGAGAGTTTTTTTAAAACGTTTTGATCAACGTTCTTACTTACGATTAAAGGAATAAGGAAGGCAATGTTCCATTTTGTTTGAATTAAGCTATCTATTCTCAGCCCCTCAAGTGATTTCATTTTGTAAGAGTTGTCGTGGTGGATTAAAGTGTTAAGGTACATCGAGGACTCCTCTCGAGATATCGGATTAATGATACAAAGGGATTTCCCGGGAAAACTCCTCCGGGGCACTGTCGGGTATTTATCCCTGGAAATTGAAGGATTTGCGGGGGGAAGGAAGCGAGGGCGAGAGGGCCGTAAATTAAATATCCTTCGCAAGTTACCTTTAACCTCATTTTGGGCCGACAAAGGGATTGGCGTCTCGAGACCCTTTCCACATTCTGCCGGTGTGCGAGATACACTTACTTCTCGGAAATAACTTCACCCCGACACGACGCCGAGGCCTACTCCTCCAATGTTATCTCGATTCGAGGATCCCTCAATGGGAAAAGCTAATCCGACAAGAAATGGAAACAGCGAGTTTGACGCACAAGTCCCATTGCAAAATTAAAGCCAGGATTTTCTAAAGGATTAGAGTTTGCTCTTTACAATTGGTGCCCTTACAACTTCATGAAATTCTAACTAATGTAATGTGAAGTCGTGAAAAATGAATATAATGAATTACAATAATAATATATAGAATATTATATACACTTTACAGACGTGAGAAATGTTGGGACTGAGTCGGTCTTCAAAGAAATTTGAAAGCATAAATTATAGTAAAAAAGCAATTATTGAATATCCAACATCGTCCTACGTTTCTGTTCGTAGAGTGGGCACACCATGATTATGTGTTCCAATGTTTCTATGACATCACAAATGTACTTTTCGTCTTGTACCTGATTTATATTTTTTAAGTAATATTTGCACACACCGTCTAAGCCTCACCGATAAGGCTGGACCCCACGTGACCGGACCGAGCCCGCACCGCGTGACGGCCGTCTGTCTGCCGTCACACGGAGAGCGATTAGGACAATGAAAGTGATTCGGCAAGTACCCACTTCTCCGTACCGAGCCCGCACTCAGTCCGACGAGTGTAGTTTTTGACGGACACGGATCGCGTAAGATTCAGTAAGAGTTGATTTTTTAATATTAATTTTAATATTTCGTTTATCTATCTATTCTCTATTGTCGTTTTATAATCTTAGTACAATTTTATATAAAAAAATATATAATTTGATATAAAACTTCGTTTCATCGCATTTTAAACAGTTCAATAAATTCACTCAAAATTTCCTTAAGTTTTTGTTTCCATCTTACCAACCGTAAAGCCACAGTTTTTCCTTTCCACCGTCAATTTCTTCATCTTTGAAAATAGTAATTAAAAAAGAAATTACACCACTAAAAAGATATTAAATGGAGTACGTTTTCTGAGATTTGTTGTCCTCTAAGTTTGGAGATACTACTTGAAAATCAACACAGTAAACTTTTCAACTTTGATTAAAAAAAAAATTAAGTTCTCGCTTCTAAAATATTTATTTCACAACGTTCACAAGTTTAGTATTGATAACATCTTATTGGAAATTTAACGCAGTTTTTAGTTATATTAATGGATTTTTTGCAAAACCTTTTAATTTTGGAGTTATCATTGTTTATTTGAAGCGAGGTCGTGAAATCTTAAAAAATCAGAAAAAGTGGAATAACCGTTAAAAAGTGGAGATTCGGACCATAGATAATTAGGACTTTTTGGTTCCATTTTGAATGTAGAATAAAAGGCAAAGTTGGTAACACGAGTGGCTGAACACCCTGCTATATCCGGCTATAAGAAAATATCGTGTGACAGAGACTTGAAAAATATAAATTTATATGCATACATAAACCGTATTTTCAGCAAAAGTTTAATATCAAAATACATGCGTCAAAATGTAAAGAAAATGCTCTCAGCTCGTTTTAAACAGAATAACTTTAGCTTAAGACTTTTCCATTTTTATAGCATGAAATGTCTTATTTACCGTACATTTGAATGATCCCGACCCGTCGGATAACTGTGAAATATGCAAAACCGTTGACACCGAGGAGAAACAACCTTGCTTGACAGATTTAAAACGTTCCTAAGTAAATTAAAAACAGAGAATCTAGAAGGGATAATGTTTGTATAAATTGTATTCTACCTTATTAGACTGACTGTAAAATTTTACAACCAGAAGCCGAAAGAAGTAGCAAAAGGAGGCGAATTTGAATAACCGGAATTCTTATTTATACCAAAACATTTCTATCAATAAAATTGTATTTTTAGTTACAATATAGCAATAATGATGATATAAGAATTAAGTGGAAAAAAATATTGCGTCCATGTACTAGTACAGAGATGTAGAAAAACAAATCAACAGAAATTAATAGTAAAAACAAATTAACTTGGATATTTTAGCCATGTTCTACGTCACCTGCATAAACATGAACTTTTTATAATTATTCTAGAAGGAAAAAACGATGAGAGATGAGGTCCTGGTTGGTAGGAGATTATTTTCATGGATGGAAAACTTGAGGAATTGTTCAACCAAAGCATTGGTACCTCTTGACGTAGTGCACATTGTGATCACGATGACCAAAGACTGTCAACGGCTACACAAATAAGAAAAAATGAATAAAGAATTTAGTTCATTTCTTTATTAATTTATGACTAAGGCAATTCTATTGTTCCCAGTTAAAACTTAAAACATTTATTTTAAAAGGAAAATGAAAAATTGAAGGGTATAGAAAGTCAATTATATACATGACTGATCCTATTCAGAAAAAGTATTCACCACGTCGTATCCCTCTTTGAAACATCAAAAAGAAGATTTGATATTCCATCTGGTACATTTTTTTAATGGATCGTCAAAGGCAGTCGAGCGTCTCAGGCTGAAATAAATAAAAGCCAGTTGCCCAATGAAGGGGGGTTGTGAACAATGGGACAAAAGGACGAGGGGTCATGTTCACCGAGGAGGACAAATACTGTCCAAATATAATAATAAGATTGTAAACTATTAAGACAAATTATCAGGCAATTAGGACCGAAGCCTATAAACATTAACAACTAATGGCTCAATTTAAATATTCAAAAATTTAAATCAAAAAGTCGTTCAGATCAAAACAGTACGATATACTGAATGAAAAAAGCAGAAAATTTAACAATAACATGTAATTCGATTCTTACTGACAATTTTGGTCTATCTATCCTCAAGGTTTTGATATGTCAGATGCGTTTAGGTTTTTTAGGTCTTAGCTATGTCTGCCTTTTCTTGATTATAATCCTGATCAATATGGCAGACACAAGCGCGCAATAGAAGACGGCGAAAACCTATCTTTCTGAAACTTCTGACAGACCAATACAGAAGACGGCCATACTACAATGATCAGAACTATTTTCCTATCCTCGTTTTCTGTTTCTCCATAGGAGGTTATGTGTCTGTACATCATGCAAAATCCGATTCATCTCACATACCGAAACAGCAGTTTAGGCAGACCCAAACGATCGGTGACGACCTAACTACATTTTAAGTTAGACTGTTTCCATTTGTTTTATCAACCTATTCTTCGCGTTTCGGCTCCTGCATAGTAGGGACTATGTATATGCCGTAACGGTCTTATATCCCTGACGATTCGGCAAATATGTGGCCAACAGAGAAGATGCCTGTCAGGACAAACCAACAACGATAAGCAGATCTGATGATCAAGAACACTGGAATGCACTTAGGTCAATTCTCCACATTCTGCTGATTTGATCTTGCTGACGCTTTTATTTTGCCTTGTTTGCTTGTAAGTCAGTGTCACGAGCCGGATTCGAACCCATGACCTTCGGCTCAATACGCCGCTGCTCTAACCACTTGAGCTATCGTGACTTCGATCCACTCGGGCACCAACTCCCCATCTCAACCTACCACCTTTCGAATTTTTCCTCCTTTTTGCCATCTCAACTAAGACCTTACATAGTAAAAATAATTAATTGATTGAAGCAAGTAACTTGGTCAATTGATCACGAGTACCTAACGGATTTAAAAAGTAAAAGAATTATCACTTCACCAAATAGCTAACCGAGGCCACTTCATAAGTCGCCGAGAATCGAATCATGATTACTCGACATTTGAAAAATGGCAAAAAGGAGGGAAAATTAGAAAAGTTATAGGTTGAGATGGAGAGTTGGTGTCCGAGTGGATCGAGGTTAGTATAGCTCAAGGGGTTAGAACAGCGGCGTATTGAGCCGAAGGTCGTGGGTTCGAATCCCGCTCGTGACACTTGACTTTTTATCTCAGCCAAGACCTTACATAGTAATTGAAATAAGTAACTTCGTCAATTGACCACGAAAACGTAAATGGAGGTAAAAATTATGTTTCTAAAAGGTTTGTACGACCGAACAGCAGAATGGACAGAGCAAAATATTTTCGGCTTCTCTACAGACGATTCTATGTGTTCGTCTTTACCTGCTTATATCCTTGACGAGCCGACAGACTCGATGCAACCGGACATGGCAAAACTCCGGACGTCTGATAGATCAAAAAGCGAGTAACGTCAGCCCAAATCGATATCGTAACCAACACATTTCGTATGTAGAAGTGTTTGTATAAAATGTAAACTTACAAAGCATGTTGTACTGTGTATCACATTGAATTAAGAAGCAAAGTACACACGACTTACATCTGAAGTGAAAGAAATAAGCTGTTTTCATTTAAAAAAAAATCCTGGCCTCGTAGGTGTAGGAAACTAGACAATTTAAACTCATACAAATTAAAAGTACAACGTTGCTCGATCCCCGGGTCAAATCGTGTTTTGTAGACGGGAGAGCAGATCATAAATAAAAGCGGGCGAGCAATAAAAGCTGGTGTCCCGCCCGTGATAAACCAGTCGGGCATTTGTCCGGCTTGGATTGAATAATAAAGCTTATGCCCGAGGAACAAGTCGCCTGAAACCAGAGATCTTTATAAAGAAACGCCTCCGCAACGCCTCATTTCGGATCTCTAATTTATACGAGGGCCAGCCTCGTTAAAGCCAACACCTCGAAACATCCGGACGTGTTTATATTGCTTGTCTATTGTCCAAAGAAGTATGAAGATTTTAGTATTTGATTTTGACACTTTGAAAAACTGCTTAGACACTGCGTCAGGGACTCTCGTGTCATAATCAATAATCATAATCAAATAAAACAGTCATATAGCATATGCCATAACCTTAAACTTGAAGAATTCATAACAGATGAACAAATGACGATTATTGAACATAAATTAGTGATGTTTAAGGGCTTCAGGAAACCTTGGTTTTCTGTTTGTTTAAACAAAAATAAATATTATTAATTATAATTTTTCTTTATTTCCTCTTCCCTTGAGATGGAACAGTACAGTTCGGGGGGCTTTCTTGAGCTTACGATCGAGTTTGGCACCCGGTCTTGCTGTTCATGCTCTAGGGCATACTTCCATCCACCTACTATCTCGTATTGCAGTTACCTCACTGACCAATTTTTCCAAGTCATCGAAGGCATCCCCTCTCTGTATATTTCCATGTTGGTGTTCCTCAGGGTATCGTTCAGGCCCACACACTATACCAGGTGTTCACAGCTGACATTCCATTACATTTCCCAAACTACCACATTCACATTTGAAGACGATAGAGCACTGCTCTCTAGCAACTCCGACCTTGTCATTTCCAATCGAAACCTCACACTACTAGAGTCTTGGTGTAAAAAGAAAAAGATAAAATTTAACACAGACAATTCCACCCATATTCTATCTACATAAATAATATTCACCGCCCAACTGCGAACAAGGTGGGATACCTCGGACTGCACAGATAGGTCTTGCCTGACTTCTTGATAAAAGTTCTAATATACCTCTCAAAAATAAAACGCTGCTTTACAACACCATAGTTAAGCCGATATGGACAACGGTCTGGAAGTATGGGGTTAACCAAATATTTCAACATCCGCAGCATTCAAACTGCCCAATCCTCAATACTACGAAAAATACTAGATTACATTTTATGTATAGAACCGAAGTATACATCAGACTTAAATATTCGTTCGTTCAAGATGAAATCCGTTTGCTTTACCAAAAATTTCACAAAGCCCTCCCACCTACCGTAAATCAGTACATCAGAAACGTCGGATCCCGATGAATTCCCTCGAACCCTCTTCGCCAACTGAAGAGACAATAGCCGCGAGATATTCTAGGAAGTGATGGTGATGATGATGAAAGTATCAATTAAACAGACAATATTTCAGTACTAGTGGGTATTTCCTTCGCTTCTGTTTTTAATTTTGCATATATTACCTTGCTCATTGTTGCATGTTACCTACCTGAAGGTATATGCAGTATATATAACAATTGTTATGTGTCACAAATTTAAAATTAAATTGCTTATCCAGCCTACCTTAAGTGGCAATTACCATCATCGTCCATTTGCTGCAGGATCCTTTCCTTTCCAGGAGTCTTTCCAAGTAAAAATGGGCAATTAAAGAAGAAAGCAATGGAAGATAAAAATGAATGCGGATAAACAAGAGTTAGGAAGATAGATAGATAGAGATACAGGGAAAGAGAGAAAATGAGAAAAAATAGAAAAGCTGAGAGAGACTAGCAAAGAAAATAGATATAAGAAAACGAAACCTGTTACAAAAAGAGAGAGAAAGATTTTTTGCAAAACCAACAAGAAATAGAAGATAGATCTACTGTTTGATTTTTCCCTTTCGGTATCTGCATGCTTTCAGCTACAAAATTATTGTTTTCCTTGAATTTCATGCCTCCAGACATCCTTGTATTGGCCAAAAAAACGGGACAGACTTAGATAATTAGAAAACATTTGTCGTTATAGTGAATGTGTTGCATCCTGGACATATATGTTCATTAAAAGCAAAGCAGGAATGACATGATAAAAAAAGAATGATTATTAGGAAGAAGTATTAAAATATTGCTATTTTTTATGGTGATTGATAGATAGTAGATAGAAAGATAGATAAATTGATAGAGAGAGAGAGAGAAAGAGAGAAAGAGAGAGAGGGAAGATTGAAAAAACCTACGAGAAGACATCGTATATTTGTAGCTATAAACAATTACCTTGACACCGTCAGATTTCTTCAAATTAGCCAATTTGACTGGGACTGTTTTTTGTGTCATATGTGCTATCTATGAGGAAAATCGAAAAGATGAGATTGAGAGGGGAGAGAGAGAGAGAGAGAGAGAGAGAGAGAGAGAGAGAGAGATCCACGAAATGGTGGATTGAAAGAAAAAAGGGAGAAAGAAGGATAGAAATAGAAACAGAGAAAAAGAAGGAGAGGGAAGATAGAAAAAAAGAGGGAGCAAGAGTGAAAAGGAGAGAGATATAAAGATAAATAGATAATTAGATATATAGAGATAGATAAATAGATAGATAGATAGATAGGTAGATAGATAGATAGATAGATAGATAGATAGAGATGGAGAGAGAGAGAGAGAGAAAGAGTGATGGAGAGAGAGAGAGAGAGAGCGAGAGAGAGAGAGAGAGAGAGTGAGACAGAGATCGAAAAGAAGAGTGAGAAAGGTATAGGCAGAGGAGAGAGAGAGAGAGAGAGAGAGAGAAAGTGAGTAAGAGATAGATACAGGCAGAGTTAGTTAATGCAAAATGTAGAAATAAAAAAGTGGTAGTGGATGGATAGAAAAAAAGGAGAAAAGGGGATAGAAATAGAAACAGAGAAAAAGAGTGAGATAAAGAAGCGAAAGAAAAAAGAGCGAGAATGCGAAAAAGAGAGAGTTATAAGCATAGGTCGATAAAGATAAAGAGAGAGAGAGAGAGAGAGAGAGAGAGAGAGAGAGAGTGAGAGTGAGAGAGAGAGCTAATGAAAAGACGCACGACAAGACGTATATTGGTAGCTACAAAAAATTACCTCGACACCTCCAGATTTCTTCGAATTTCACGAGGACCGTTTTTGCTATTTAATCGGAAAACCGAAAATATGAGATTGAGAGAGGATAGAGAAAAAGAGAGATTGATATCGCTTTATTTATCCACGCAGAGTTAGGTCTCTTGGACCTTTCTTACATCCATCGTCGACAAAGATTTAGAGAGAGAGGGAGAGAGAGAGAGAGAGAGAGAGTGAGAGAGAGATATTTTTACTGATAATAACAATTCTGCTATAATGTAACTCACTACCTCAATCAAAATCCAATTTTCGGGCCAATAGTATAATAATATTCCAATTTAAGCGTTGGAATAAGGCATACAAGATTTTGGGAGATGAATTTTGACTATATTCCATGACACTAGAATTTATATTTGATAATTTAAAAAAAAAAAAAAGCAAATTAAAACACCAACGAGAGCAGAATGGGAGAATAGGACCTTCCGGTAATAATTTCAATATGAATCATTACAAAATATGACTAACAATTTGGTTTTATTAATAAAAAATAAGGTTTTTTTCTTAAAGCAGCCTACGAAATGAAAATGAATGAAATGCTTTGTAATGTAACAATTGAGAATGAAGCTTAATGTTGTGCCATTGTATGTTTTCCATTTCATCTCCCAAGGCGATAATCCGGGGGTCGTTTGAATATGGGGGCCAGGTCCAAATGTTACCGGCAGTTCTCGAGAAAGGGGAAACAACGGGAAAAACACGTTAGAAACAATTTCAACCCGGCAGGTTACGGCGATTGTTCCTGTTAGTGTTATCGTCCTGGAGGCGTTTGTGAAACGAGCATAGGGCCCGAAGAAACCGCACGACGCCGTCCAACATTCGGAAACAATCCGACGTAACAAATTGCCCTCAGTAATTGACAATAAAACTAAAAAGGGCACCGCGGTCGGTAAGCGAAGGCGAAATGCCCCGTCACCCGAGATAAAAGCTCGAGTTATTTCTTTCCCTGTGGGTCGCTAAGTCTCGCCGTTTGTCTCTTCCTTTCCGAGTAACGAGACAAAGAGTTTGAACTTAATTTACATACAATTCGTTTTTTCCTGTTCTAATTTTGGAGTCTACATGTAGTGCTAACCGATTTTCATGGGCCCGATTTTAAATTGGCCCCTTTGTCGGGCTGTGAGCCACTCCGCCAATTTTCCCGTTAAATCAGTTTTGCCCGGACTGATTGAAACTAGAGACCTTTCTTTGAAAGAGAGACAAGTCTTGGAAATTCAAGGAAAAGAGAAAAATTGAGAAAGACCACTTCAACAGAGGCACATCGACTCGTAATCAAACAGATGCAAGATGTTCTAAGGTTCTTTATCTACCAAATTTGGTGCCCCAAAATATAGTACGCAGTTCGCTAATGTTAAATATATATAGGGAAGAAAGCATTATGAGAACAACTTATTCATTGGTCCATGTAATAGTTTTACGTAATAATAAATCAACTAGTCCGTCTAATTTTTTTCAGTTATAAAACTCTAACACTCAAAACACTAAAAAGATAGGAAAATCGAAATATGTAAAATGTGACTACAAATGTGAGTTATACAGTGTACATTATACATTTATTATGATATACTCCTTTTGTCTGGACAATGTATTTTACAATTATAATTTATAATAACGAAGAAAAAACGGGTTTTTGTTTTTTTTACGAAAAATATGAAAATATAATTTTTTTATATAAATTGTTACTTATTGTTGTGATTTTGTACATTTGTAGTATGTACGTAACAATAAAACCAAAACAAAACTTAAACAAAAAAAACAGTGGTACATTGGTAGGTATCATTTATATAGATAAAGATTGATCTATATAAATTAAAATGTATGACAATTATATTACTAAAATGCAAAACTTATATACTTCTTATTATAATCATTACAAATAATTTTCTGAATAAGTAACAAAAAAGAGAAAACCAAAGATTCAATAAAGACAATATTAGAATGAAAAAACGAGATGGTGGATGGAAAGAAAAAAAGGAGACAGAAGGATAGAAATAGAAACAGAGAAAAAGAAGGAGAGGGAAGATAGAAAAAAAGAGGGAGCAAGAGAGAAAGAGAGAGAGATACAAAGATAAATAGATAGTTTGATATATAGATAGATAGATAGATGAGAGAGAGAGAGAGAGAGAGAGAGAGAGAGAGAGAGAGAGAGAGAGAGAGAGAGAGAGAGAGAGAGAGAGATAGAAGGACAATAAAAGATAGAGACAGAGAGAGTTAGTCAATGGGAATGCGAGAAATAAAAAAAGAGATGGTGGGTGGTTAGTAAAAAGGGAGAAAAGCGGATAGAAATAGAAAAACGAGAGAGAGAAGAGAAAGAAAAAAGAGCGAGAAGGAGAATAAGTAAGAGATATATAAAGATGAAGAGAGAAAGACAGAGAGTAAGAAACAAAGAGGTAGAGAGTGAGAGAGAGATAGAGAGAGAGAGATAGAAAAGTGAGTAAGAGATAGATACAGCCAGAGTTAGTTAATGCGAAAGCTAGAAATAAAAAAAAGTGATATTGGATGGATAGAAAAAAAGGAGAAAAGGGGATAGAAATAGAAACAGAGAAAAAGAAGGAGAGGAGATATAGAAAAAAAGAGGGAGCAAGAGAGAAAAGGAGAGAGATATAAAGATAAATGGATAATTAGATAGATAGAAAGAGATAGATAGATAGATAAATAGATAGATAGATAGATAGATAGAGATGGGGAGAGAGAGAGAGAGAGAGAGAGAGAGAGAGAGACAGAGACAGACAGACAGACAGAGAAAAGGAGAGAGACAGAGATCGAAAAGAAGAGTGAGAAAGGTATAGGCANAGAGAGAGAGAGAGAGAGAGAGAGAGAGAGAGAGATACAGAGATAGATCGGTAGATAGATAGAGATATAGAGAGAGAGAGAGAGAGAGAGAGAGAGAGAGAGAGAGAAAGAGAAAGAGAGAAAGTGAGTAAGAGATAGATACAGAGTTAGTTAATGCGAAAGGTAGAAATAAAAAAGTGATAGTGGATGGATAGAAAAAATGGAGAAAAGGGGATAGAAATAGAAACAGAGAAAGAGAGAGAGAGAGAAGCGAAAGAAAAAAGAGCGAGAATGCGAAAAAGAGAGAGTTATAAGCATAGGTCGATAAAGATAAAGAGAGAGAGAGAGAGAGAGAAGTGAGTAAGATATAGATACAGAGTTAGTTAATGCGAAAGGTAGAAATAAAAAAGTGATAGTGGATGGATAGAAAAAAAGGAGAAAAGGGGATAGAAATAGAAACAGAGAAAGAGAGAGAGAGAGAGAGAGTGAGAGAGGGAGAGAGAGAGAGAGAGAGAAAGTGAGTAAGAGACAGATACAGGCAGAGTTAGTTAATGCGAAAGCTAGAAATAAAAAAAGTGATAGTGGATGGGTAGAAAAAAAGGAGAAAAGGGGATAAAAATAGAAACAGAGAAAAAGAAAGAGAGAAAGAGAGACTGAGAGTATGAAACAAAAGAGAGAGACAAAAGAGTGAGAGGAGGAGAAAGAGAATGACACGGAGACAGAGACCGTGCGAAACAAAAAATGAGAAAATAGAGAGAGAGAGAGAGAGGGAGACAGACAGACAGAAACAGTGTGAAACAAAGAGTGAAAGAGATAGCGTGAGAGAATGAGGAAAGATCTAGCCAAATCACATTTCATAAATTATATTAATATTCATAATCTTTCCTTCTTTTAACAACAGTTTGCAGTTGAAGTAATAGGAACAATGAATCAAAAGGAGAGTGAAGGGAGAATCAAGAAAGGTAGAAAAAAGGGTGGAGCGGTCGAAAGTGAAAGAAATTGTGATGGAGGATGGTAGAAAAAATATCAGGGAAACTTAAAAAATGTGAAAACAGTAATAAAAAATGAGACCCACCCGCATAAATTCAAATTACATTTTCTATAAGTTACTTACCAAATTCAAAACCACTCTTGTTCTTAATTCTTCACTTAGTTTTTCACAAATAGACAATAGATCTATAGTTATACATGAATATTATTAGTTATAGTCGATATAATGTAAAAAGAACACAGCGTTAATGGGTTGTCATGTAGAATATCTTTGAAATGAGCAGATCCCCTATTCTTCTTTGTTAGAGTATTCATATCATGTCTAGCCCTTTGGCGAATATACGTCTAACACTCAGCATATTCGAAGTAGCAAGGCCCGTCCTCATAATAAAAAATAGCCTTTATCTCCCATTGGCCAAAGTTCGCCTTGCGAAAGAGGAAAGGAGGGCACGTGAAAAATCTGTTTTTATAACTCCGTCACACATGACGGCGCCCGGTTATTTATTTGATCTCCTGGACGAAATGTTGTGGAATCCGGGGCCAGGGCGGGGTGGGACGATAAAGGGGCGATATTGACGGACGACCCGTTGCTGAAAAATTGGCTATATGTTTAAGTTTTTCAATAAAGCCCGAGAACGTTTGTCTCGTCCTGTCTGGAAGGGAACCGGTTTTATAAATTGAATATAAGAATTGCACAACTTCTGAAGTATATGAGTAATAACTAATTATATAAATGTGTTTCCCTCAAACAAATTAACTTCGTATTGTTTCCTTTTGTTATCTCACTTTTCATATTCTATTAGTGCATATCCGTTCTAGGCTAAACCAACAATTCTCCACTGTTGTGATGGTCCTGACCGGCATGTTTACACAGATTGATCTCTCCTCTCTTCCTATTTTTGTTAAATGTTTTACGCTATTTGTTTATGTACATGTGCCATAAATTTTCATGACGGTAGTATCAACATTAAAACCAAATAAATAATGACACATCTACTCGGAAAATAAACACTTCGAGTGAGTAAAAATACTTTGATTGAATCTAAAATTTTCTAGCATTGTATAAATTCATTTTTTTTATCTAAAATTGTCTAGCATTGTACAAATTCTTTTTTTTACATAATTTTTTTAGCATTGTATAAATTTACTTTTCCACATACAAAATGTAATTGTAATATGTAAACAATGTTTGTAAATCCCAGGCTCTGAAGATGATCTCAATAAAGGTCGAAAAGTAGGCACAATATAGAAAATGTTTTTCTAAAACCTACGTTACGCCAGACCGCATCTCACGATTTCCGAATAATCTAATCCGAATAATAACTAATAATCCGAATAATAACTAACTGTCACTAAAGACCACACATTGTATAAATTCATTTTTTTGAATCTAACATTTTCTAGCATTATATAAATTCATTGTTTTTATCTAAAATTTCTAGCATTGTACAAATTCTTTTTTTTTAAATAAAATTTTCTAGCATTGTATAAATTCACTTTTCCACATACAAAATGTAATTGTAATATGTAAACAATGTTTGTAAATCCCAGGCCCTGAAGATGATCTCAATAAAGGTCGAAAAGTTGACACGATAAAGAAAATGTTTTTCTAAAACCTACGTCACGCCAGACCGCATCTCACGATTACCGAATAATCATTGACTAACTGTCACTAAAGACCACACATTGTATAAATTCATTTTTTTGAATCTAACATTTTCTAGCATTATAAATATAAATTCATTGTTTTTATCTAAAATTTGTATCAATGTATAAAATCTTTTTTTTTCACCTCCGACATGTATTTTTAAAATGTCAACAATGTTTATAAATCCCAGGCTATGAAGATGATCTCAATAAAGATACCGCATCTCACGATCTCTGAATAATCAAAATAAATAAATTTGATATCATTCTCCTTAGATTATTAGCTTTGATATGTGCATTTATATTCTGATTTGATAGTATATTTGAACAACCTAATTTCCATATTAAACTTTTTTTATAAACAAATTTTTAAAAAATTTTATCTCCAATATAATTAATTAATAACCACCCTTAAATTTTGATTATACATCTATTAAAATCATCCGTGGTACTTTTTAAAAGTGCAAGGATGTTTATACTAAAAAAGAAATATCTGTAGAATTTCTCCATGTCTGACTAGATTTTTAGAACATTTGGTAACTATTTTATGTGGAAATGAAGCTTCAACTTTTTTTATGTTCAATTGTGTTCCATTGGTTTTTTACACTAGTTTCCTGAGAGAAATGTTTACGAAGTTACTGGTCTAGATGCGCAAGACAAACGCAGCTACTGATTGATGTATAATTAAGAAAATGAGAGATAAATAGAGAAGAAAGAGAGAGAGAGAGAGAGAGAGAGACAGAGAGCAGACAAAGAAGATAGTTGTTTTATTAATGTTATTAAATAATTTAGTTAGATAGATGTAGAATAAGAGAAGGGAAAGACAATGAAAGAGTGTGACATCGATTGAAAAAGTCAGATTGTCGATGAAATTGAGAAAGAAACAAAGGTATATAGATTTATACGTAGGTAGATAAAGAGATAGATAAGAAAGAGTGAGAGAGAGAAATATAGGAAGAAGATGAGGGAGAGAGAAAGGGAGAGATGGAAAGAGAGGGAAAGGAAGAGTACTAAGAAGATGGTTAATTCATAAACGGTGTTTTGGTTATTTATTGACTTAAAAGTGGTTGAGTATGAAAGAAGAAAGCAAAAAAAGACTGTCATTTCGATTGAATAGATAGATTGGCTGTGAAATCAAGAAACCGCACAACAAAATGAGTCATAGAAAGAGAGAGAGAGAGAGAGAGAGAGAGAGAGAGAGAGAGAGAGAGAGAGAGTAAGCGAGAGTGAGAGAGAAATATATACAGAAAGGGTGTATGAGAAAGAGAGGTAGAGAAAGAGATAGTAAGAAATATATACAGAAAGAGTGTGTGTGAGAAAAAGAGAGGGATAGGAAGAAATATATACAGAAAAAAGGTGTGTGTGTGCGCGCGAGCGTGCGTGCGTGTGAGAGAGAGAATGAGAGAAAAAATATATATAGAAAAAGTATGTGACATAGAGAAAGAGAGAGAGAGAGAGAGAGAGAGAGAGAGAGAGAGAGAGAGGGAGAGAGAGTGAGAGAGAGAGAGAGAGAGAGAGTGAGAGAGTGTACTGACATTACTGGCTGCGCGAGGAAAACATAGAGGTTAAATAGGTAGATACATAAATAGCGCTTTAGTAAGAAATAGAAAGGTGAAAGAAAGTGTAAAATAACAAGGTACTATATGAAAGAGATAGATTGAGATTGCATGGGAGGGTGAAAGAGAAAGAGTTAGAGGGAGAGTGAAAAGAAAAGTGAGATGACAAAAAAGCAAGCTAATTTATCAATTTTCGTGTTTATTTTTCTTATTCTTTATTTTCAATTCCCATAATTGTTAATATTAGGGTTATAAATAGGGAGAACCAATACACTAACTCAATCTCTATAATTTATAATTTTTTTATTTTTCTATAATATGCTGCTTCTTGTATACCTTGGTTTACGAAATATTTTATTAATTTAATTTTAATACAACTTATATCTTCTCGACCTGTATATAATGCACCATTTGGAGACATCAGACAAAATGTCTAACGGAAAATATTTTTGAATACTTATTTGATGACAAAATTTTCAATTTTCTGGATGATCTACTTTTGAATCACTTGTTCTGACGTAGGCAAATTCAGTTATATTTCAGTAATTATCGTACATATTTTGGGAATAAAACATGCTGTGAGGATAATTCATGAGGATGCTGGCGAAATATTGAGTCTGATTTTAATTAGAAAATCTAATCTTTTGGTTTTTAATATGTTTTAACTTTAAAATTTTGTAACTTTTTAATTATTTTGTTTCTTTATGACCAAAATCAATGCGGTATGGAGGAGACCAATGTTGAAATAGTCGGGTAGAAGAATTTCCAGCGTAGCCACGCTCGAGAGGACCGGCATTTTGATGAAATTCCCTTAAAGAACCGTCCTGGGGGCCCTGAGTATCGATAAGAGAATCGATTCCCGTTCGGCTTTAATTGGCGTCGTCTCCGCCTCAAATCGACCTGAAAATTGCCTCCTCCGCCGATGACAATTATGAGGGGCATGTCTGCATCGATGTGAACGGCATTAGGGCAAATGGAGTCATAAGTCACTCGGCGAGATATAAATCATCGCTCGGACGCCTCCCTATACATCACCGAGTCTATTATTGTCTATTATATTACTGTTTCCGAATTACGGGACGGTTGCACCCCTGGGCATTTCAAGTCAATCTCCTTTTGTATGAAATTACTTCTATTGTTCGACCAGAATCCCTTTCTCCTGATACGACAGACCAAGTCACAATTGCTAAGGGTTCCTCGGTCATGATTTATACTAAATACCATGATTCGTGATTTAGATGTGAAACACAAAACATAATTCATTCGCTTGATTCAAATTTAAATTTTACTAATTAACGCTACGTTTAATCTGGTATAGTCGATGTCAACTGTCCTTAATATATATAGTTCACAAAACAACATATGACGCAATAATTACTATAAATTCTACAGTCTTTATTCTGTATAATATTTTATACTGTAGACAAATCAATTGAATTTGTATAACGAGTTCCACATTGTTTGATTTACAGATTTTGTCAATTACAAACAAAGTATGCACTTACAATTTCTTGTTCTGAACACTCTTTTCCCCGAAAATAAATATTTTTAGCTTCATTACTTTCCATTATACAGAAAATTGTTTAATCGGTTCTAATCTCTTGGCATTTTTCTTTTTGAATATTACCCTGAGAAAAAATTGAAGCAATCTTCCATCATTATATTCCTAGAATCACTCTGTTCCGGGGTGTTTGCTGAAATAATTATTTTGAATAAATCGATAATCCTGGCGTCTTCAATTGCCTTGCATTAGCATACTCATAACCCTAAATTCGGTGTTTTTAACGTCTTTACTGAAAAAAATTAATAATTATTACAAGAATCGATAATTATCTTGCCTAAATTAGACAGATTCGCCTCACCCTGCTTATAACCCTGAATTCATTCTTTTCAGCGGTATTGACGTGAATAATAAATAACAAATAATGATCATAACCCTACATTGAACCCTGAATTTGCTCTCTTCTGAGTTTTTAATTTTACTTAAATAATTAAGAAATTGCAGAAACAAAAAGAAATAGATAATTTATCGCTTTTGCCAAGTATTGATTGAAATTTCCTCAACCTGTATATTCCTAAAGTCGCCTTTTTACGGGTATTTACTGAAATAATAATGTGTGGTGTTTAGTGACCGTTAGTTGATGATTATTTGGAGGTCGTGAGATGCGGTCTGGTGTGACGTAGGTTTGAGAAAAACATTTTCTTCATCGTGCCAACGTTTCGACCTTTGTTGAGATCATCTTCAGAGCTCATAGTGTTTCTTTTGTCATTCTTGTCTGTCGTGTTGAGAGTCAGTGAAATAATAATATCAAATGTTTCTTTTAACAAAAATCGATAATTCTTATCTGACAAGTTGGTATAGTCTCAACCTGCTTATATCCCTGAATTCGCTCTTTTCTGTAGTATTTAATGCAATTATGATTATGTATCTTTCAGAATCAGATAATCTATGTGCCTTCAAAATGATTAATCTTGCCTCACCTTACTTATATTCCTAAAATCATACTTTTCCGTGACATTTCTAAAATATTAAATATCTATTTATTACAATATCGATAATCCATGTGTCTTCAAGTTGAGCTTCAGTTATGCCTACTAATGTCCTGCATTCGTTTTTTTCCGTGGCCGTTCTAAAATACGATAATAATCGATAATTATTGTGCCATTATGTTGATTCAGTTTACATTTTACCAAATTGAATGTTGATGGCCCCCTGATTTCGCGGTTTTCTGGTATTTACTAAAAATCATGATAATATATTAATTATAACAAGCTATAATTTATATAGCTTGAAGTTCATCAAGTCTATCCTTGGTGATCTATCAGAAATAAATTTATTAAATTGAATTAATGTATTTTTATACGAGGATAAAGAAACGTTCCAAATTCGTATTGCTTTTGTTAACAAAAGAGGGAATGGTGAGGTTTTTAACTAAGAATTAGATAAGCTCGGTGTCTAACTCTCCCTGTTTATATCCCTAAGTTTGTTCTTTTACGGGACAATTACGACAATAATATTCAGGGTGTTTTTTTAGATGGCCCGGCTGTAGTTCTCTTGAATCAATGAGGCTACCAAAAAAAAGTGTTTAATATTTTTTAGTCTAGTTTCAAAATTTTACCTTTTATTGGAGAAAAATTATACAGGGTACCTTAGACCATGTTCAACTTCAAAATTTCAAATACGACCCTATACATCCTGACACATCATTTTAAAGGATTTTTAACGCGAAAAACCATTTTAAATTGGTTAAAATGAGATAGTTATGCCAAAAAGATACCGGCAGCGTAAGTTGAAAGAAGAGCTGAATATTTTACTGTATCTTTTCTCTCCAAAATGTTGGAAATAGAACGGTTTTAGGTTTTCCAAAAAATTCAATTCAATTTTAAGCCGTATCGCTCTCAGCTTGTTTTTATTTCGGGGGATTTCGGGACTTTGATTGTAAGAGGGGCCAAACGTTCCTTGCACAAATGTCGATCTGGGAGGCTGAAATAAGCGTTCTTGTATACATCCTATGGACTGATGAATCCAAGATCCTCTTTATTGGCATACTAAAACTTAGGAATTTTCGAACGTGGGCAGAAGAAAATACGAGAATTTCGTACTCTTATCATTATCAGTTGGTTCACAGTATCAACGTTTGGTGTGGACTTTTCGGAAATAAAATAGGCCTTATTTCTATTTAAATGGGGCTCAGTTCCTCAATATTTATGGGATTTTACCAGCACTATTAGATGATGTTCCTCTGCAACAACGACAAAGAATGATTTTTCAGCTTGATGGATTCCCCGCACACAATTCTTTGCTGGTAGGAGTTTATCGTCACTTCCGGGATAGGAGGATAGGACATCCCAGATCTGTTGGCTTCCTCGTTCACCCGATTTAACTCCAATTGACTAATTTCTGTGGTGCTATTTAAAAATAGTGTCTACGCCAATCATGACCCAGCAACCTCAGTTGAAGAACTGCGGCAAAGGGTAGAAAATCCTTGTCAATCCAACTCCCCTGATTCTATCGTATTGAGCACCGGGGAAGAGTGGTTAAAACAACCAAATTTTTGCATCTTTACGCAAGGCAAGCAGTTTGAACATTAAATGTGATTAATAAATAGCAAACCAAATGACGAACCAAATTTTCTTATCAACCTTTTTGCCATAACTTTGTATTTTTTTGACCAATTTAAAATCCGATTGCACTATTGATAGATAGATAGATTAATACTGTATTTCAGCAATAGCTATTACAGGGGGGAGCCAAATGGCAAAATAAAGATATATACATCATTAAAAATTTCTTCCAAATTAAATTAACATGATACTATTTACAAAAGGAACTTTTTCTAAATTGTTACTGTTTACACATATATCTATGTACTTCTTTAAATAAAAGGATCTTTGCGGTTGGTAAATTGGAGAATTTAAAAATATATGTTCCAAGTATTCCTCTTCCAACAATTTACACAAAGAGCACATTGATTGTGTGTTAATTACATATTTGAGCCCATTTACAAAAAAAATTGATTTCCTTAGCACTAGACAACCTTAGCTGTATAAGTAACCTTTGTTAATTTATTGACGAGTTTAGTCGTAAATAATTTTCACATTTGTACAAGGAGCTGATTTGTCTATAAAAAGGGTTAAATTGTGAGTTTAGCACCTTTTCTATGTCTATTGAGAAGAGATTATTTTTCCACTTCGACAAAATTCTTTCTTTTTTGCGTTTTAGACGATCAGTGACGTAAGGGCACATCTTGTTACAACCTATACCAATCAGTAACTTTTGCAATTGATAGAACCAGTCCCTATAATTTACTTCTAAATCACATGCTGATGAATTAGCCTTACGGAAGACATCATGAAAGGAACTTCTCAAAAGTGAACCATTTTCCGTGCTCAATACTTTTTCCACAAATTTAAAATTCTTTTTAGCAACTGCACGGTAATGGGCTCAAGTTCAAGCTCAATCCTCACATAGTGACTAGGGGTATTTCTGGGCAAATGGTAAGTTACTTAAAATACCTTACTTGTAATTTATCCATTTCATTAAAATGGCCAAGTGACCACAATTCCGCAGAATACAAGGATTAGGCAACAACAATAGAATCAATCAGTCTCTTTTTCGTTTCTAATGAACGCGATCTACCCTTTATTAAGACGTCTCTAGGCTTCCTAAGTGCTCTCAAGCCTTTATTAAATGATTTTTTCACTGCTGAGTTGAACTTCCCAACATAACTAAATGGTACACCTAGATATGTCAATGTGTTAACATACTCTACGCACTCACGGCCAAAATACAGATTTTTCAATCTTTTACATTTGGGAGAGTTTCTAAATACCTTAGCTTTTGTTTTCGTTACATTTACCACGAGACCATTAAGGGTGCAATACTCAGCTAGAATATCCAGGGTACGTTGCGCTTCAGTTGCCGAATCAGCAAATAGTACGATATCGTCGGCAAAAAGTAAACATATAATGTAAATTCTATTATCTAGTCTTACTCCACTGATGCGACGGTTTTTAAAAATTGAAGAAATCAGATAGGAACATTGAAAACAACAGTGGAGACAACGATTCACCCTGTAAAACCCCCCTCGTCACAAAAACTTTCTCGAGCATCAATTCGCCATTTAGCTTTAACGTAAAATTTACCCCATCATACAAGTTCCTTATTATTCTTATGGTTTTACTGTCTACTCCTATAATGTGTAGTTTTTCCCAGAGCAACCCATGTCGAACACTGTCGAATGCCTTTTGAAAATCGACGAATATAGCAAACAACAATATTTTACGCTGAATGGATTGCACTATTGTTTTCAGCGTAAAAATCCTTTAAGATGGTGTGCCAGGATGTATAGAGACGAATTTGAAATTTTGAAGTTGAACTGGGCCTGAGGTTCCCTGTATTATTTTTCTCCCAAAAAAGGTAAAAATTTGAAACTAGACTAAAATATTTTAAACACGTATTTTTTTGTTTTTTGATAACGTCATTGGTTCAAGAGATTTCAGCCATCTAAAAAGGACACCCTGTATAACATATATCGTAACTGTTCAGCCTGAATCTATCCGAATTGTCTTTTTGCATCCATTAACATAGATGCGAGGAAATAAGATTTTCCAGAGGGTATTTTATAATTATTATTTTTATTTCCTGACTTTATGAAGGCAAAACCCATTCAAGTCAAAAAACAATTTTTATACTTCAAAGTTTCACGTTGCTTGAATGATCGGACGCCGTGAAATTGTTAGCGCGTTAATAATTTATAAGTAATACTTGAAAATACTGTCTTTTAGGTAGAAGTATCTGTTACAAAATTCACATCCCCGGGCTAAAAGATGGCAAATAATTGCAAAGCAGGAAGTCCAATATGTCGGGATTATTTGAACAAGAACCGGGGCTTCCAATTTCAAGGATCGGGGCATCGATATTTGCACAGAGTTGAACACATATCGACGCCTGACATCGAAGACACTTTGATGTTTTTATCTTCGACTTCGTCTGGAAGAATTTTTATCTTAGACAAGTGGAAACTTCGTGGCTAAAACGGAACACGCCTTTCCCAGTGCTGACACGTTTTCCTTCTCGCTTAGCAATCAGTGAACTTGAACAACAACGTTGGAAGAGTTAGAGTACGAGGGGAAACTGAAGAAAACTTAGATCGTAATAAAAAGCCATTATTAAACTCAGTATAAGAGGAAGGGATGTCACGGAATTCGTGTTTCTATTTCCTCAGAGTTAAACCTGGACTACTAAAGTTACTTAAAACAAACCAAACTATACAAACTGAATAAAGCTTATAATAATCTATTTAGTAGGTTTAACTGGTTCCATACATATTACTGTTTATACTGCAATTGTCAAATCTAAATCACAAAGAAACTTATTCTTCTTGTTCCAATCACTTTTTCCCAACCATTTCTAGCTTCATTATCTTTATCGTTCATAAAATTATTTGATCAATTCTTATCTGTTGGTATTTTTTTATGCAGATCACCTTGAGTACAAAGAATTTATGTCCTAATGCAACTGTCATAAGGGGACTCTCAACACGACACACAAGAATGGCACAATTGCCCAGAAAACAAACACTTTGAGCCCTGAAGATGATCTCAATAAAGATCGAAACGTTGACAGGATAAAGAAAATGTTTTTCTGAAACATCACACCAGACCGCATCTCACGATTTCTAAATAAATATCGATTAACGGTCACTAATCACCACACATTTATTAGTAATATTCCTCCTGCCTTTCTTCACCCTGATTATGTCATTAAATTCGCTCATTCTGAGGTATTTGCTAAAATAATGATTATTTCATGTGTCTTTATATGAATCCTTTGCCTCGCCCTCCTTATTTCCCTAAAGTCTCTCTTTTAATATATATCAATATGTATTGTCTTGCCTGCATGTAGATCCAGCTTTGCCTCACCTTACTTAAATCGTTAAAATCGAGTGATTTTGAAGAAAATAACTGTTTTTTAACACAGACCGATAATTCATGGGCATTCAAGTGGATCCAGCCTTTTCTCACTTGGCACATATCCCTAATTTCAACATGTTCAGTGGTATGTACTGAAATAATGAATACATATTTATGAGAAGAATAAATAATAAATTTGCCGTTAAATGGATCGATTTGTGATTTTATCTGCTTATATCCCTAAAGTCCTCTTTGACGGGTTATTTTACCTAAATTCAAAATATATGTTTTTCACAATAGTCCTTACTTAGAAACTTATTGCAACACCTGAGTAAGTCAAAAATTCTAGTTCTTCGGGGAAAATCTAACATACAAGATAAATGGATTTTCAAAAAGGAATTAGTGCGAATATTAACAATTACAAATTCTTGGACATAACCTTAACCCGAACTCTGCCATTAGAACAACATTTTAAATAAATTCATTAATTTCGAGGTCCGCTTGACCAATTAATACTTTACAATTAATTAAAGTTTTTGGTTGAGATGAAAAAAAGTTAATGGCACGAGAGGGATTCGAACCCACGACCTTCGGCTAGATACGCCGCTGCTCTACCACCAAGGAGGAAACCTCATAAGGTGGGGTTGAGATAGGAAGTTGATGTCCGAGTGGATCGAGGTCACGATGGCTCAAGTGGTAGAGCAGCGGCGTATCTAGCCGAAGGTCGTGGGTTCGAATCCCACTCTTGCCATTAATTTTTTTTCATCTCAACTAAAAACCTTAATTAATTGTAAGGTATGTAGAACATTGCACTTTTCTTAAAAATTCTTCTTTATGATGAGTTTCTACTGCCTGCAATAATTGTACTGCCCATATTTTGAAATCTTTCGCATCTGTAAAATTTATACGAGAACTACAGTTCAGTCCGGAAGACAACACTTCCAATTCTTTAAACAAAAAAATGTTTTTTTATTTTATTATCTACTGAGCAAAAAGGTATGGCAAACGATCTTGTTTCAGAACCAAAACCCGCTGTATATAATTTAAATGACTCCTCAACGTATACACAAACAAAGGTCTTAAGCCTAATTCCAAATAAAGAAAATAACTTGGTGTATAATAGAGAGCTCCAAAAAACTTCTTAATAAAAAAACAAAGAAGTTTTTCTACCACTTCATACCGATGGTAGCCCCATACTTGCGACGCATAACACATCACAGCCCTAGAGACGGAATTAAAAACTTTAAATTTACTTTTTAGAGGAACATCTCCTCTATTGAAAATACCGTTCCAGGTTATATTCAATCCTTGTTTAGCAACCCTATGTTTATTGGCCAAATGCATATTGAAGGAAAGTAGAGGAGTCAACGTTACAACTAAATATTTGTATTCTTTTACTACCTCTATTCTTTCATTTTCTAAAAACCATCGTTCATTCTTTGATGGTCTACCGCCATTTCTAAACACCATAAGCTTAGTTTTATTCAAATTTACTGACAAATTCCACATTCGGCAGTATTCTCCCAACCTGTTTAACATATTTTGAAGATGAACCGTTTCAGTACTCATCAACACCACATCATCTGCATACATTAAACAGTTTACATTTGATGCTCCGACAAACAGACCGCCACCCAAAAACTCGGATAAATCGTTAATAAACAGCGAGAACAGAAAAGGGGAAAGAAGACAGCCCTGCCTTACACTTACTCTAGATTCAAAGGTACTTGTGACCTCTAGCTTTCTTTTATCTACGATTTCACTTTTTTCAGGTGTATTTACTGAAATAATAATGAACATTACAGCACTTAGCAATGTATGGTTGATATTTTATGTTTGTATTTTCTTTTTTTCTCGTTTAGATGTCAAGTCCTTCAAAGTTTTAGGCTGTTTAGAAGGCAGTTTAATTCATAAAACTCGAATGTGTTAACGGCATCTGTTGTGCATCGCCAGACTTGTAATTTATGCTGATATTAACAAAATCTTCCGGGGGCCAACTTTTCCCCGAGCCACTCGCCAGCCCCGTCGGATTCCCATCCCTCAATACATGCAAAGTACCGCGTAGTGAACTCTCCAAAGTTTCCTACTGGAAATGGAAAGTCGCACCAGCAGCCGGCCCGTGGCGTTTTAATATCGCCCCACCGCTCTACATAAATTGCATAAATTTGCATGGAAATCCGTCAGAGGTGATGTCGGATCGCTTTACACCGGTGCCGGGTGCAAATGAAGGCTTCGGTTATAGGAAGTGAATAAGGAAGCACCCGGTGAGGGGTGATTTGTACGTGATTGCGTTAGGTTTGCATGTCAAAGAGTGGCTGTCCCGGCCAGGCATCCTCGAGGACTCTTCCTCCATACGTATGCAAATATCTAATAACGCTCACTGGGAAAACCCGCCTTAGAAAGCACCACCGTTCCTAATCCGGAGCCCTTTGACAGCTTTTAATTCCATTACACCATTACCAACCCCTTGGAGAGTAGCAAGGGGACTGTGCTAAAAAAATTACATAAAGGCAAACCGAATTTTCAACTAGACACAAAATTAAACAAAATGTGCAAAATATACGTTGAAACTTTGTTTAGTTTGATCGAACGTATTTCGGACAATACATCTAATATTTGAATCCCGAGGGTGTACTGACCAAAATGTTCAGAAATGACTAAACTGTAAATAATGACAACCGTACATTCCACTTCCTGGCTACCACCTAATCCGTTCAAAGAAAAAGGAAAAATATGAAAACTAAAGATTAAATCTTTAGAAATGTTTGGTGATTTGTGACCGTTAATCGATAACTATTCAGAAATCGTGAGATGCGGTCTGGTGTGACGTAGGTTTCAGAAAAACATATCGTGCCAACGTTTCGATCTTTACTGAGACCATCTTTAAGGCCTGGGATTTACAAACATTGTTTACATTTAACAAATACATTTAAGATGTGGAAAAGTGAATTTATACACTGCAAAATATATTTTTTATATTCAGTCAAAGTATTTCTAGTCACTCAAAGTGTTTGTCTTCTGTGTAATTGTGCCATTCTTGCGTGTCGTGTTGAGAGTGCCAGTGAGATTTTGCTGTTTTATGTTTATATACGTTGGATTTTGAAGGGGTAGGGAAGGAAGTCGGTATAGAACAGACATTTTTGTATAAGGCGTCGGATTCTTTGAGGTAAAAAGAGCTAACGAAGGGGAAAAATGTGTTGTTAAAGCCGGGAACACACTTACCCGATGCTAAGCCTTGCGACGCTACCCGATGCTACCCGACGCAAATCCAAACTCCCATTTTCCATAACGTTGCTTTACCCCCGTGCACATCTACCCGATGCTATGCCACGCTAACCAACCCGACGCTCTGCGATCCCCACTGACCAGATTTTCGGTCGCATGGAGTACAGTCGAATACAAAAGAACCGGACACTCATATTTTTATTCAAACTACATGTATTATTGTCGTTATATTAATTACAACATACTTATNTGTTTTGATTAATTTTCTACCAAACCATTAAAATTAATTTTTTAAATATAAACTAATTAATTTTTAATCACAGTTAACTTGGTTTATATTAAAATAAGTATGTTGTAATTAATATAACGACAATAATACATATAGTTTGAATAAAAATATGAGTGTACGGTTTTTTGTCTTCGACTGTACTAGATGCGATCCGGCGAAAATCTGGACAGTGGGGATCGCAGAGCGTCGGGTAGGTAAGCGGGGCATAGCATCGGGTAGATGTGCACGGGGGTAAAGCAACCTTATGGAAAATCGGAGTTTAGATTTGAGTCGGGTAGCGTCGCAGGCGTAGCATCGGGTAAGTGTGTTCCCGGCTTTAACAACACATTTTTTCCCTTCGTCAGCTCTTTTCACCTCAAAGAATCCGACGCCTTATACAAAATGTCTTTTCTATACCGACTTCCTTTTCCACCTCTTCAAAATCCAACGTATATAAACATAAAACAGCAAAATCTCACTGGCACTCTCAACACGACACGCAAGAATGGCACAATTACACAGAAGACAAACACTTTGAGTGACTAGAAATACTTTGATTGAATATAAAAAATATATTTTGCATTGTATAAATTCACTTTTCCACATCCTACATGTTTTTGTTAAATTTAAATAATGTTTGTAAATCCTAGGCCCTGAAGATGATCTCCATAAAGCTCGAAACGCTGGCACGATAAAGAAAATGTTTTTCTGAAACCTACACCACACCAGACAGCATCTCACAATTTCTGAATAATTAAATCTTTATTTCGTTCAAATCCAAGGAGTGGAACCGTCAGGGATTTGAACGGATGATGTCCATGATAACCGTAAAAGTTCTATATTGTTAAATCCATTATATTTAGTAGTCTATTGACCAAAATACTTCTTTTAATTAATTAATCTTGTTACGTATGGTTTTGGTTGTACTGAAAAAGTTAGTGTCATGAACTGGATTCGAACCCACGACTTCGGCTCAATACGCCGCTGCTCTAATAACTTGCGCTATCGTGACTATATTATTCATGATTAAAAATTATTGGCACCAAAAAGATCACACAGGCCAGTTTTTGTTTCCTCAGATGATTACTTTTTTCGTGCAATAGCTTAATTCGATAATGTAAAACATGCCACAGCAAGATGTAAGGATGATGGTATACATCAGACCTTTCTCATTAAAACTACTACACCAGGATCGACCACTTTTGTTTCAATAAACCATGCTCCATTGAGAAAGTTGGTTCATGAATCCAGGATAGAAAATAATTCTTTTCCTAAAATGTGCACCTTACCTTCCTTCTGTAAACTACCATTCTCAGAGTTCTTTTAGACGGCTGCCACTTTCGAGTAGTAATAATTTCTAAATGTGAAACTTGGCACAAAATTCATTAAGGATGGTGGTTCGTGTATCTAAGAAAATTATTGGTACCACCATAATTTTATTCTTCAAACTGTCCCACTTGGAGCAATGACCTTAGTCCTTAAAGTAAAATATGCTCCGTCCAGGATAAAAAATAGTTGGTGGCACCTCAATCCTATACGATCAATGGCCATGGACAGTTATAGTTAAAATGAATAACAGGTAAAACAACGGAAAAAAGGTAAAACAAAAAGGAGTACTGTTTTTGTTTAAGGAGTTGTTCAAATAGAGACTTGACGGCAATTGAGCATCTAATATGATTTTTTTCATGATTCCAAAGCAGGAATACCTTTAAAAACAATTATTTGTAAATGTAAAATGAACCTATTTATAACTTTTGACATGGTAATTTTTTTTTGTATCCATAATTTTTGTACTTTCAACCTCGGCATATTAAAATTAGTTTAAACTATTAATTCACTACTTTCGTGGTCCGCTTGACCAATTGATACATGACAATTAATTAAGGTTTTTAGTTGAGATGAAAAAAAAGTTAATGGCACGAGTGGGATTCGAACCCACGACCGTTGATGTCCGAGTGGATCGATGTCACGATAACTCAGGAGGTAGAGCAGCGGCGTATCTAGCCGAAGGCAGTGGGTTCGAATCCCGCTCGTGCCATTAACTTTTTTTCATCTCAACTAAAAACCTTAATTAATTATCATTAGTTTTAACATTAAAAAGTTGTAGCATATAACCTCTTTCCCGTATAATGAAATTGCAAGAATAAATATATTTTAAAATAAAGTAGTAATTTTTCGCTTCTATTTGGAAACATCTGTTCACGAATTGAAAAAAAGTGTTTCAGATCGAAAAATCAGTTTTACTCGTAAGATACAATCAATTCCGTTGGTTCACATGGTAGACAACGACCTAGAGGCGGAAATATCGACCTTCATTCAGGAGGGAGGGCAATACGTCCGCAGGCATAGTAGGTCAGAGACGAAAAAGATGTTTTTCGGAAAAATCTACATTGCAGTCATAACGCAGTATGGCTGCTTCATATTGGTTTGTGTGGCTACGTTGTACGTAGACTGGGTACAGCAATTTTTCACTGACCATGGATGGATTTCTTTTGTTTTCATGGCGCTGTTCTTCGCAATGCTCGTGTTGTTGTCGGTCTGGAGCTCCCTGAGGCGAAGATACCCTCTCAATTTGGGCTTGCTGACCGTGCTGACCGTGCTGAACAGCCTATGGCTGGCCTCGATAGTCGCAGAGTACAATTTGAAGATAATCCTTTATTCGTTATCGGCCAACGCGGGCATCGCGACGATTATATCTATTTTTGCCGTGCTCTCGCCCTACGATGTCAACGCCAGGCCGATGATCCTGCTATTGATCCTGGCGATCATCATCGTCCTCTCGTCGACCTTCGGTGTGATCAAAGTCTTCGTCAAAGAGCTCCAGTATTTCGCTCTGGCCATGGTCGCCTCGATCGCAGCCTCGGTTTATTATTTCCTCGTCACAACATTGGTGGTCAAATCAGGAGACGTTGACGACACGGAGTGGGTCCTTGCAGTTCTGATTATCTACACGGCTGTGCCCCACATGATAGTCTACATGATACACACGATAGGAGGCATCTCTCCGTCTTAGTCGCCACGCGAAATCCAACGCTGCACCGTCCAGTTTATAGGCCAACACCTCATACTGAGATCAGCGCTCCCTAGAAAATGATTATCTTGATTATTGTCAAAAGAAAGAGAAAGACAAAATCGAAAAACAGCTGAGTGCAAATTGCCATATGGATAATTGTAACAACACAAGAATCCACGCCAGAGCCTCAGCTTAAGGAAACAGCATCGAAACCGACCTTCGGGGCATAGGGCATATACAACCCAGCTTGCTTTCAATAAGTGAGAAAAGTTGATTATATATGATTAAAAAATGAACCGAGAAAAAAGCAGTATACTTGTTGTTTTGTATAGAAGAATTAAACAGCATAAATCTGATACACGAAATTAAATACATACATTGCTTTTACTTATTTATTTGATTTTAGTTATTTAGTTAGTAGTTTATGAGGTAATTGATATCATATATACTGCGTGTCCCAGCTAAAGGTGACCCGTAAATTTATCATTTTTACTAATATCAAAAAGTTGAAGCAGTAACCCCCCTCGTTAAACTTTTAGTAGTATTCAAAAATCATACTTTTACGCATTGCGCATATGCGCAATTGACAACTTTCTTATTTTAAATAGAACCCCCTATTTTTTATTACAAATTTGATTGAGTTTTGTTAAACCTGTTCAACCCTTCGTTGAAACTATGTAACACTGTTGTATTTAAATTTGAATTGAAATTATATTTGGTTTCTTTTCGATGGTCCTTAAATTCCGAAAATTTGTTCGATTTAGGCAAGTGTTCTTTTACTCTCGTTTTTTATTTCTCTACTGCTTTGCCCTACATTTTTAACATCACAATCATTACAATTGAGTTAGTAAACCCCGCTTTTTGCCAAATTGTCTACCTTGTCTTTAGGTTTTGAGAGGATGTTTTTAAGTGAACCCGTACATTTAAAAGCAATTGTAAAATCTTCTTGTTTACAAATTTTACCAATATATGGCAAACAACGGAAACCTAATGATTTATTTATGGTGGGGTTGCTGCGTCCTATTGTCGATTCGTTTAAAGTTAATTTTTTTATTCTTTTAACTAGCAACCTATCAATGAATATTTCAAGAGAACCGTTTGATTTTTACTAAGGTTTTAATAGTTTCTAACTGTCTTTTGTAGTTAGCAGGTGTTAATGGAAGTTTTAACATACAGTCTATGAGCCAAATGAAATTTTGGGACCATGAGTGGGAAGAATCCGCTGGTATCATAGTGTCTGTAGTTGTGGGTTTTCTATATACGTCTATTTCTATTAGGTTGTTTATTATGGAAAATTTTAGGTCTAAAAAGTTCAAACAACCATCTTTGTTAATTTCCAATGAAAAATTTATATTACGGTGTAGAGGATAAATTAGTTGGAGGAATTCTTTCATATCCTCTAATGTTCCCCACCATATGCATAAAATATCGTCTATACAGCGTTTCCAACAATGAACAGATTTAATTAATTTGTTCTTTGATAAGAAAAGATTTTTTTCCGAAGCTGTTGGGTATATTGGTGTTATTATCACTATATCATTATTAATTATATATTTTATCAAGAAAATTTTTATCAACAATTTCTATTAAATTATAATTGTTGTATTTAAGCCTTAATTAGAATCCATAATATAACAAGCATTAGACACCTTGTCAAAAAAAGAAAATTATAATTACGATAAATTGTTATAGTTAACTGTTATAGATGAATAAAATTAAATGTTAACATTACGTTTCTTGACATCAGTAAGAGAGGATCCTATTTAACCTGTGTTAATAAACTATTCATTCTCTCTTTCTCTCTCACTCACTCTCTCTCTCTCTCTCTCTCTCTCTCTCTCTCTCTCTCTCTCTCTTTCTGCACACCTTTTCGCTGACTTTCTAATTGTCTTATTATATCTCATCTACCTTTTTTTCACTTATTCATAGACAGACTCCTCTCACCCCTTCCTTTTTTTTCTTTCTTAACTTCTCTCTTTCCTTCCATCACTCTCTCTCTCTCTTTCTCTCTCTATCTCTCTCTCTCTCACTCTCTCTCACTCTCTCTCTCTCACTCTCTATGTTTACATCCCTACCACTCTCTCGTTCTTTCTCACTCCCGCCGTCTCTGTTCTGTCTTTTTTTCTCTCAATCTCACTCTCTCTCTCTCTCACTCTCTCTCTCTCTCTCACTCTCTCTCTCTCTCTCACTCTCTCTCTCTCTCTCTCTCGTTTTTGCGTTAATTTTAACAGATACCAAACGTTGCGTGATTTGCGTGCGTGATGACTCATTCCTACACCTTCGTTTTCTCTTTTTCTCAACTTCTCTCTTTCCCTCCATCCCCCCTCTCTCTCTCTCTGCATACCGTTTCCTTCTCTTTCTCATTGTCTTAATATATCTCCTCTTCCTTTTTTTTTCACTTATTCATAGACAGACTCGCTCTTACACCTTCGTTTTTTCTCCTTCTCAACTTCTCTCTATCCCTTCATTCCTCTCTCTCTCTCTCTCGTTTTTGCGTTAATTTTAACAGATACCAAACGTTGCGTGATTTTTTCATTATAACACTATTCGTTCACCATCTCTCTCTATCTTTCACTCTTTTTCATTCTTTGTTTCTCTCCTCTCATTCTCCGCTTTCTTTTAGATTTGTTGCTTCTTTATCAAAACGTCGCCGAATATTTTTATTTACGAGAACAAATATCAGTTTTGAAAATGGATTTATTTTCCCAAGAGTATATTAAAAAAAAAAAACATTCAGAGGCATTACACCGGGATTTATCGGAGTGAAAAGGTCGATATTAGATTCTATAATAAGGAGGTAAAGAGACTAAATAAAGATTCAGAGCGACGTGTATTTATAAGGTTTAGGACGCGAGCCAAATGCGTTGTCACTCATCCGAGGACCACACAGCAATTAATGCTTCCTCTCCCAATCGCGGGGTACTTAGTTCCAATTCCATCCCTGATAAATCGGCCCCACAGTCAATCAAGCCAAACGGGCAGTTAAATAATAAATATTTGTCTTTTTTACCGGCTCCTCGGACGTGATTTATTCCCCGGTGTATTTCTGGCGATGAGGCCATATATATCCGGCCGCTTCTAACCGCCGGCACGGTTGTCACTTGAGGAATGAGATATCTGAGTTTAATAGCAGGAGAAAGACGGTTAGGGGATTAATGTTGTCATTTGTGCCGATGTAACAGGACCATTACTTAAATTGGGCCGATGATTCATGGATAAAATGGCATTATAACTAAAACGGAAAAGACTTCTAATTGCATATACTTATGTTAAGAAGATACCTTGGATCCCGTCGACAATGATAGATGAACAGACAAATTTGAGGAATGTAAGATGTAATCCGTGTTAAAAATGTGCTCGCTAAAAATAAACTTTTCCCCATTGATTATTTCTCTGATTAACCGATCAATTACGCTGGATAGTCGTTTATGAAATTATAAATATTAATAATTATTAAGAAATTAAATCCCTGATCAAATATGATAATTGAACTATTGTCAGGTCTTGTTATTTGTTTATTTTTCACCCTTTGCGCATAAAGCAGCTTTTCACAAAAATCAATTCATCCTCTTATTTACAGGGGCTTCTCCTAAGTGAAATAAATTATAGTAATAGACTGTCAGCAAGCCGGCCTGAGCCTGATATATGTTGGTCTTAAGTCTACCAAGTCGGTCCTCCCCGTCTAAGCAGTCGCATGCTTCGCTAACGAAATTTTATCTCTTCGTTTATCGCTTTATCCAAAATGCTGTTGCGTCAGCCTGTTTTAATAAACACTGATATTATGCTATTATTATAGTGTGTAATTTCTAACGATGGCTTCCATGGACTTTTTCATCATCCAACATAAATGGTTAATTATTGTTTCTATTTGAGGTCTTGGTTGAGATAAAAAAGTCAGTGCCACGAGCGGGATTCGAACCCACGACCTTCGGCTAAATACACCGCTACTCGACCACTTGAGCTATCGTGACTTCGATCCTCTCGGACACCAAAACTCTCCATCTCAACCTGAAACCGTTCGAATTTTCCTCTTTTTGCCATTATTTATCTCAACCAAGACCTCAGATAGAAAGAATAATTAATTGAAAGAAGTACCTTGGTCAATTGACCACTAAAACGTGACTGGATTAATATTTAATAAGTAAAAGAAGTATCACCTCACTAAAACAGCTCCTCATGGCCACTTCATAAGTCGCTGAGAATCCAATCCTGATTGCACGACAGTTGAAAATGGCAAAAAGAGGAAAATTCGAAAGGTTGGGTTGAGATGGGAAGTTGGTGCCCGAATGGATCGAAGCCACTATAGCTCAAGTGGTAGAGTAGCGGCGTATTTAGCCGAAGGTCATGGGTTCGAATCCCGCTTGTGACACTGACTTTTTTATCTCAACCAAGACCTCACATAGAAAGAAAAATTAATTGAAAGAAGTAACTTGTTCAATTGACCACTAAAACGTAATTGGAGAAATGGTTGAGGCAACAAAAATCCCTGTTTGGATTTAAAATCCGCAAAATCCTAACACCTGCCATTTCCTTGATCAATATACTTTTGCATGAAAATAAGTGTTTTTAAATTGGCATGATGAAATCTTCAAATCGGCTTAAATAAACCGCAGGGATTAATTTCTCCCCGGGGAGTTTGTGACTAAGATCTAAGGGCGGTAGTGAAGGGCTCGAAGGGCAATTCTATTTATCGACTTGTTTGTCCGCCTTCCCATTGACGGGGTCACTTAGTCAGATCAGCCCTGCGGCCCCGGCCCTTTAAGGGTTCGTGATGACACACGTCCCACCTCGCCGGTCAATGGGTCAGGGATTTTTCCGCGGCGTCCTACGAACTGTGCCAGGCTGTTCTTATTTTTTCCCAGCATTGACGGGAGTTTATGTTTATGGTTTTTTGTCAAATGGGTCTCATTGAAAACCTATTAAAAGAAATATATTTCAAAAACAACTATTGGTATTGTTATATTGTGTGTTCCCATTTTTTCTTATTTTTCTTTCTTTCCTTCGCGTTTACTTTTTGGTCTTTCTCAATCCTAATCTCTTTCTGTCTCCCTTTCTCTTTCCCTCTTGTTTCAAATTTAAGAATCTCACACTCTATTCCGTTTCCCTCTCTTTCTACTATTTGTACAAACATACTTGCATCTCTCTCTCACCCCATATCTCTCACTCTCTCTTATTTTTCTCTCTCTCTCGTGTTTTTTCTCTCTCTCTCTCTGTATTTATCTTTATTACTCTCTCGTTCTCTTTCGTCTCCTCTTTCTCTCCTCATACTTTTTATTTCTCCCCTGTCTCTTTTACCGATTCTCACTCATCCTCTCTTCCTCCCCTCTTACTCACCCTCTCCATCTCTCTCTGTCTATCAGTTTTTCAGTTTTATCTCCCTCTATTTATCTCTCTTTCTATTTCGTCATTCTTTTCATTTCTCCCATGTCTTCTTTTTCCCACTTTCGCTCTTTCTCTCTCTCTCTTCCTGTCTATCAATGTTTTCCCTCCCTCTCACACTCCCTCTTCTGTCTCTAACTCTTTCCTTTTCTTTCGTCTTATTTTCATTAGTTGTTAGCTTGTCACACTTCCGTTCTTCCATTTGAATTTCTGTCTACTAATTTTCTCACCCTACCTTTCCAACCTCTGTTTTTCTATTTTTCTCCATCACTATCTATCTATATGAAGGTTATAATAAGTGCACTCAATTTTATACGTTTACGGCCTAAATTAGCAGGAAAAACAACTTTTTCTCCGAGAAAATAAATGTACACATACATCAAATACATTCAATTAGTTGTCAAAATTCCAAACCATTTGTTACAAATGCGTTGAAATCTGTGCAATAACATACTAATTATGCAAAATCCTAAATAGTTAAATATATATAATTTATATACAGTGTGATCTGAATTATGAACTCCAAATATTCTGGCTTGTTTACAAGATAACCTTTGTTTTCGAGCGATAACAAAATTTTTTGCGTATTTCAATTAGTTTATCTGACAACAACAGAAAACTGTTATTGGGATATTTTTTTTAATCATAAATGATGGCTTAATTTCAAAATGACTTGAACTGTTTATATTTGCTAATGCGAGTGATTATTCATTATAGTTTTATTCTGCTGTTTAATTTATGACTTTCAGAGGAGAAAGCTCAAACCGGAATTCTCGGAGAAGAACAGACAGAAAACGACCTGAATCGTTTTTCTTTGTGGGAGAAACATCTTGGGAAGTTAGGAACGAGCAAGATCACCGTTGGGTTTATTAACTTTTCATTAGTAAAAGCTTCCTTCAAAAACAAGATGAACTTTACGTTTAAAAACATAAAATAATTTGAGGTGATTAGTGACCGTCAGTTGATGGTTATTCAAAAATCGTGAGATGCGGTCTGGTGTGATGTAAGTTTCAGAAAAACATTTTCTTTATCGTGCCAACGTTTCGATCTTTATTGAGATCATCTTCAGGGCCTAGGATTTACAAACATTATTTAAATTTAACAAAAACATGTAGGATGTGGAAAAAGTGACATGACACGCAAGAATGGCACAATTATAAAGAAAACAAACACTTTGAGTGAGTAGAAATACTTTGATTGAATATATAAAAAATATATTTTGCATTTTCAATTCACTTTTTTCCACATCCTACATGTATTTGTTAAATTTAAACAATGTTTGTAAATCCCAGACCCTGAAGATGATCTCAATAAAGATCGAAACGTTGGCACGATAAAGAAAATGTTTTTCTGAAACCTACATCATACCAGACCGCATCTCCCGATTTCTGAATAATCATAAAATAATTTCTTAAAATTTTCTAAATCGATCAAAACTTGAAATGTATTCTCTGGTAAAATATAAGCACATTTAATTAATGTACATTTATATAAAGTGAGCAATATGTATGTGTAGAATAATGTAGATAGCAGCCTGTTGAATATTTATTTGGTTTGCAAATGCAGATTGAGAGATAATATGGAACCCGATAATTTTCCTCCCGTCTTCATTCCAGTTAAACACACACATTCAGTTGAAAATCTGTCTCACTTATCCGTCGCAATAAGCACAGAAAACTATCGCATTGGCTGCATTCTAGGAGGAGATACAATAAATTCAATGTAAATAATATTAATAATCATCATCCGCACTAGGAGGCAGATTATTAATTATTATTATTAGGAGGCAGGTAGCAAGTTAAAAAGCGATCTTTGCAGTCGAACTGTGTGTTTTATCGGGCCAGCTTTGGAAGGGGTCCAAGCGTACGTCCGTCCTGTCCAAAAAGCTCATCAATATTCACGGGATCAAGTTGGAAGCAATCTTTACAACTCGGCCTGAAACATTGCAAAGGAAAAAGAAAAAGGGGAAAAAGTGTCGTAGGAAGATTTATAGTTGTTGGCTATCGTTGATGGCTCATACAATATCTGACTAGTTCATTTTCATGCATTTCAAGAGTTTTGCATTATTTTTTTTACCTTTGTGAACAAGAAACTACCATTGAAAATATTATAACCTTACTACATATTACATAATTAAATGTTAGCACAACGAAATAATTTATTAATCAAATCATATGGTAAAAAGGTTCAATTATGTCAAATATTGCTAACCAATAATTTACAAATAGTCATAATACAAAGCCAAAATTGAAAAAAAATTCGCACGTCATCATTTACACCATTTGTTCGGAATAAAATTAAATTTCAGTCATGGTAAAATTTTCATTATGTATATATATTGCGAACGATTGACAAATAAAAAAGGTGTTATTGCAGCCCGAAGTAAATTGGGATAAAAAATTGAAAAACCGGCTCGTTTCACGAGAAAAGATTTTCAATTATAAGTTTACACATGGATAAATCTGTTGGTACAAAATCCAATTAATTCGAGAGGAAATTACAATGTTTGATTACACATGGGCAATATTGCCATAGGGATGGAATACGTGCGAATTGCATTGTTTCCGACAATAACGACATTGAATTTGATTAAAAATACAGAAATAACTCAGCGATTTACTATTTGTCGACGGGCAAAAAATAACGGTAAAAATGGTAACAATGAAAGGCAGGATAAATATATAAAAAAGGCCTAGAGAGAAACAGGGTGTGTGTGTGTGTGTGTGTGTGTGTGTGTGTGTGTGTGTGTGTGTGTGTGAGAGAGAGAGAGAGAGAGAGAGAGAGAGAGAGAGAGAGAATGTGTGGGTGTGTATGTATGTGTAAGGGAAACGACGGAGAGAAAAGAAAGATGAACAAAGTAATTAAGACAGAAATATTATCATAGTTATAAAAAAAAGAAAAATAGTAAATAGACAGACAAACAAAAACTGAGAAATGGAACAAACGAGAGAGAGAGAGAGAGAGAGAGAGAGAATGTGTGGGTGTGCATGTGTGTGTAAGGGAAAAGAAGGACAAAAAAAGAAAGATGAACAAAGTAATTAGGACAGAAATATAGTTATAGAAACATGAAAAGTAGTAAATAGACAGACAAACAAAAACTGAGCAATGGAACAAACGAGAGAGAGAGAGAGAGAGAGAGAGAGAGAGAGAGAGAGAGAGAGAGAGAGAGGGTGGGAAGGATGGAGGGACGGAAAGAGGGAGGAAGGGAGGGAGGGAGCGAGAGAGTAAAGAGAAAGATTGTAGATTATCCAATTGGATGTATAAAAAGACAGGACTGTCGTTTATCGAGCGTCACCAAACGGTTTCTTCGCATTGCAAGATAATAGGCTGTGTCTTCCTTCTGATCGCATAACCTACAATTAGGTTCATAATCGAATATATCAATATAGATCACCCATTTAGATGTTTTTCAGAAGTCAGTGTACGTAATACATTCCTATCCTCTTTTGAGCGCTGTATAACTGTAGCAGGGAGTTTGCAAATCGAGGTGAGGGTTGTTTTAGCAAAAGCTTATTGTGTCTAGCTCTCTAGAGTTTATTCAAGTTTTCTTTTGTCTTTTTTTATCCATTTTGTGATGGAGGATTTTATATTTCTGCTAGGACAACAATAGTTTCGGGGACCATATATGGTCTTGCAGATTCTCCTCTGGCCATGTGCCTTTTCGTTACCCAAAATTACTTTGATCTGGTCTGTAAGAAATCATGAGCTTGTTGTTTCCCGAGGTTTTGGACATTTTGGATGCATTCACTGCCTAACTTTGATGTGATTTTTTGAAATGCTGGTGCTTTAATAGTTGATTGATTATCCAACCTCATGAGGATTTTTATGTCAGTCCTCTTTTAAGATTTTCTAAGGCACAAGCGTCGATGGCACGTATTTCAGCTTGAAAGACCGAGGTGAAATGTAGTTATATAGTTTACGGTTTTCATAAAATCCTTAGTTTTGTTTAAGAGCAAAGTATGCTTAATTGCTAAATCCGTGATAGCCGTCCCCAAAGACACCTGTATGGGCCACCCTATTTTCTCCCAAAATTACAAATTATTCTTTTAACTGGGCTGAATTTATGATTCCTTCGCAATAATGATATGGTGGGAAATTATCGAAAGCACATTTTAATGTAGCGAGAATAATGGCCAACAATTTAGGGTGGTGGTATAAAACTTCTTTCTCTGTAAAGAGTAAAAGGCTCGGCCACAATTCCTTATCGTAATGGGCCATTTCCAAAAAGGAGGAGCACTAATAAAAAGGAGGGCCATTACGCGGTCCGAAGAGCGTGAAGACGCCAAATGAGAGTGATAAACGTTTCGAAAAGCGAGCCGGTATCACGGGGAGATATCGTAATTACACAACCACCCTGGAAAAAGAAAGGCGAACCCGTGCAATTAACCGTACCCCCCTCCATGTAAGTGTACAAACTGTGGGAACTCTTCCTCACCGAACTGAGCATTAATGTTAATGGTAGTAGTCGCGGATAAGTGCGGAGGCAGATCCACAGATATCGTCCGGACGGGATCACGACCTGTAACTTACAAGGATCGTCCTACGAATCGAAAAAGCTTCAATTAGACCTAGCCTGATGAGTAATCTGAAACGTTTTAAAAAAATTTAAAACCCATCTTTCTAATTAAATAAAAATGTAATGATATGAGTACATAATAGTACAAAATACATATGCTAAACATAAAATCACCATGCCATCTCCTTTTATCATTATGTGCTTTCTCTCACACACAGACCCCCTTTAGATTTCTTTCAGATATCCAAACAGCTCATCTAAAACCATTAAAAAACAATAAAAACCAATGCGAAAACGTCCCGAGTACAAGTAATGATTGCCCCATTCATCAAACCGTACACGTCTTCACATGCACCTAATGTAAACATACCCAACGGATAAATAGTCCCGTCGGACGCCTTTGTGCAGGGCATTCGGTGAATATTTAATCCGTTATGAATTATACATTCGAAGAGCGCTTTTGGATTAATGCTAACTGGAAATACTCCGACTTTACACACTCGATTAATCGCTGGCTATTTGTTATTTTTGTAATTTACCCGGCCGTTCAACAGCGTCCCTGGTGGTGCCTGGTGTTGGTTCTTCTTCGTTTGGATGATGATGCCGTGATGAATGTTCTGAGTCAAAACGAAAGCTTGCGCTCGTCTGTTCTCTGCTCAGGACTAATAAGACATTTATGCCAAAACACCCTAATTCTATTTGATTAATTTTTCCAATTCTGGCATATCTTTAGTTGTGATCTTATAACATTAAATAGTCTTCATACTTACCTTTTCGAGCACTTCTTTACTCTTCAAAATTTTTATTTAGTTAAATTCACTAATTTCGTGGTCCGCTTGACCAATTAATTTATTACGATTAATTAAGGTTTTTAGTTGAGATAAAAAAGTCAATGGCACGAGCGGGATTCGAACCCACGATATTCGGCTTGATACGCCGCTGCTCTATCACTTGAGCTATCGTGACCTCGATCCACTCGGACACCAACTTCCTATCTCAACCCCACCTTTTGAATTTTCCCTCCTTTTTGTCATTTTTCAAGGAGGAAGTTGGTGTCCGAGTGGATCGAGGTCACGATACCTCAAGTGGTAGAGCATCGGTGTATCAAGCCGAAGATTGTGGGTTCGAAACCCGCTAGTGCCATTGACTTTTTTATCTCAACTAAAATCCTTAATTAATTGTAATACATTTTTATTTACCTTCCAACCTATCAGAAAATCAGTTTATATTATTGTATATTTATACAATTTAATTTCTTTTCGACTATATGTTTTAATTTCCTTTCGACTGTATGTTTAAATTATGTTAGGAAGCAGCCTCACAAACCTTGGGTTTTGTTAGCATTCTGAGAAAACGGACAAATATATGACAAACGCCATTATTTTAAAGTTAAATGTAGATGTAAATGATTTGTCAGGTTGTATTTCATCCTGCGACCTTTAAGAGCTACAGCATCCCCCATTCTGTGGTTATAGCACACCGGTGAATACCAGTTCTTTAAGGAATTTGATTAATAGGCACGGTGTCAATTATTAAATTTATTCTATGTTTGCATTATACTTCCCAAAGCACATCCTCCGGTGGGCAAGTGTAGCACGACAGTTTGTTAATAGGTGCGTTGGTTTTCCTCTGATTTTTTGCACTATCTGCAATCGCTGTGTTGGGTTAAGACAATCTTCTTCAAATATCTATTTAGTTTTCACTGTCCTGTTAGGACTCGTGGTTTTTTTCCTGCTTCCCTAAATACATTCTGTTACTTTTTCCTTCCAAATTTTTTTTGGGAAGTTCTTGGATTATTTATGTCCAATGAGAGAATTCCATTGTTCCTTCATTTTCTTTTTGTTCTTCTGACTAAAGTACCTATTGATAGTGTGAGTTCCTATGCCACAGAAGGGTTCGGGTCCTTATCAGCGGTATAGCTGCCCCCCTGTTTTTTTGCAAGCGTCCGCTTTCTCGTTGTCATCTACCCTCCCAAGTCCTGGGACCCAGTAGAGGTTGGCTTTGTTCTGCATACCTAATATGTTTAGCTTGGTTTTGCAATACCTAATAAGTTTTGAACCCTTTATTCAAGGTTAATGGAGTACACGTCTCGATTGCGTAAACCTCAGTATGGAGTATACTGGCGTATTTTCCAGGTTCCAGGACCAAATACTTCTCGTACCTTCTTCTGTGGACCAGTAAATGGTGCCATTTTTAAAGGAGGAGTTTTTATCTTTTCCCTTTTTTTTGGTATCTAGGTTTGTTTGGAAGTTTTGATTAAATTTGAACATCCTCTTCATGCCGTCTCTTGGAGCCATGAGTGTTGGGTTGTCTTTATTATGTTGTTCCTATCTCTCCATTTTAGTATTATTCCTGTTGGAGGTTTCTCTTTAATAATGCTAATCATAGTTTGCTGTGCTGTCCTCGTTATCTGTCGCGTAGAGGGATTGATCCCAATATCTTCATACCAACTATGGGACATGTTCTCATTGCTCCCGTTATACAGATGCCTGCAAGTCTCTGTATTTTTGAGAGTTTTTTATCGTTTTGTTCTTTGTTTTGCTTTATCGGCCCAGGCTATAGCTCTTTATGTAAGACTAGTTCTTACCAAAAGGGCGTCGGTGGCCGCAACGGTTTAGGCGTTGACACGGCGCTCATCGCTGTAAGGAAAAGGTCCGGGGTTCGAATCCAGCAGCCTTGCATTCGAACTCTACATTCTTACAAATGGTTTTTTTTTTTTTTTTAAACACCGGCACCCTGAGGGTTGATATGATCTCTACTGTTGCGAACCCTCGTCGAGACCTCGCCATACCATCATGGTATAAATCGAAAGCAGTGTGAAAACGAGCAAATATGTGAAAAACGCCGTTTTTCCGAAGCTAGTAAAATCACCGATATCTAATAAAGAAATTTTATATATATAT
>NW_019394226.1:814646-819400 GCF_000648675.2 Cimex lectularius
AGAGAAATGTTTAGATTAAAAGATATCACGATTTTCCGACGCCAGGACGTGATATCTTTCAAAATCGATAAAAAGCGAAATTACTCTGAAATGGTTGAGAATCGGACCATGGACAATATGAACTTTTTTGTTCATTTTAGGGTGAAGAATCTACTGGAGAAGTTTGTAGCACGAGTAGCAATTCACCCTGTATATATGCACAAAAATGCCAAATGCGCGTAACGAGACTAAACATCTGCCAGTGAGGACGAAAAATAAACGATAGAACATGTGTGTAAACGATAGAACATACTAATTTAGTGACAACGACGGAAATTTACATTCCGCAACTCCCATCAGAAAAAGCCTCTACGAAACGTCAAGAATGCAAAGAAGCGTGAAACTACAGGACGAACTGAAATAACTAACTTAACACATTAACACCAAAAATAACTCATAAATACACAAATTAATAAATAACCTTCACATTCCATTAATCCAAACACTATGCCCATTAAAAAAAATAATAATAAAAAATAAAAAAAGGCTGGAACACTGAAAAAAAAATCACCCAGACCTAACTCTAAAATAAGAAAGAAAAAAATAAGAAATACTGAAACCATTGACTAAACCATTGAAAATAGGCAAAATGCTTAATAACAAGCCAAATTACTAAGAATTCTCACAGTTTACACTTGCCTTTGTTTTTTATCTCTCTTAATACGCTGTTGTCTGATTACGTTTTCAGGTTTTTATATTTGAATGTATTCCGCAATCGTTTCAATTTATATATGTTAACTTTTTTCTTGTCTGTTTGCTAGTACTTTTGTTTTTATTTTTGTGTTTTTTTTATTAAAATAATAACAACTATGTTTATTATCTACAGAGTCTGTTTTAACATGTAATGACGTTTTTGTCTTATGTGAACGAATCTGATGCATTGTTATCGGTTTTATTTCCGCCATCAATCGATTATCTTTGAAAGCAAAGAAAAACTCCATTCTTCACTAATACGATTAAAATAGATTCTCTTCGGAACAAAGTGCCTATCGTCCCTATAAACTTTCCGTCTCCTTGAATTATGATCGAATTTATGATCCGAAGCAAACTAGAGTAAATATTTCATATAAACGATCAAGTAATCGTTCGTAATAATACCGTGGGTCAATGCCAAACTTTATAAATGATGTAGAATCAATCCTTAAATTTTACACATATTTAGTTCCTTTATAGAGTTTTCAACAATAAATATTTACTGGATTATGTTATTGATTTCTTTCGATAAAATAAGTTAAATGTTGAGCATTTATCTTTGGGAAGGACACGTGCAGCTTGGGCCTTCGTGTCAAAACCATGCCCGGAACTTTCCAGAGGAGGCGACACCTTTGTCCAACCGAAAGACTAATTGGATTAGGGCCAAAGTTCCTTCGCAGCGTGCTCCAGTTATTTCACCAACAATTTCCAACCGGGGAAACGAAAAGTCTAGAGCGCAATTTTACCCATTTTGTTCTCCTGAGTAAAACCACCCGAAACGTCCTTTTCCGGGTCAAAGAGCATTTACGAGTGCCCTGTTGGCTGTACACTGGTTCAGTACCGAACAGTTTGAACACGAACCTTAAAATTTCCATAAAATGTCTGTCTTCCAAACATCTTTTGTTTACTTTATTGTGAAAATAATTATAAAACACTAGGATGGACTATAATTTCCACATCACCGCCGAATTTAACACAAAGCATTATTGTTTAATCATGCTTGGGTTAATGCTGCTCATTTTGGGATTTAACAACGTTTTGTACATGACTCGTGTTTACGTATTATGTTAATTTGTTTATTTCTTCCTGTTCCTTTGTGTATTCGGTTCTAGTTGCTAATATTTCAACAAGAATATCTTTTTGGTCCGGTTACAAAATTTTCTTTGCGTGATTAAGTCATTTCACTATATAGTTAGGAAGGCTTAGGTTTGTTAGACATAGTGTTAAAGGGATAAGAGTTAGTTTAGGGTTAGAAAAGAGTTAGATAACTTAAGGTTTTGCTTCGGCAAACTATGGTAAACTTACATAGTAAAAGTTAGGGATAAGGATTTATTACGTTACGGACGAGTGAAGGTAAGATTCGGACTAGAGATAGGTTATAAACGGAATGGTCGGGAATAAGGGGTAGAAGTTACCCTAATATATTAGTCAGTTTCGTGTTGTTTTATTGTTTATTTATTTATTTTATTTTTTAGTTATTTATTTGTTTAATATTTTTCTATTTCTACATCATCTTCCTGTTTATTTATTTGTGTTTGTATATAACTGTTTATTTTTAGTTTTACTATTTATTTTTTTCTATTTTTTCTCTATCTTTCTCTCTTTTTCTATACTCTCACACTGCCTCTTTTCCTCTCTTTTTTCTTACATTACTTTCACTCTCTCTCTTTCTCTCTCTCTCTCTCTCTCTCTCTCTCTCTCTCTCTCTCTCTNGATAGCTCAGGTGGTAGAGCAGCGGCGTATCTAGCCGAAGGTCGTGGGTTCGAATCCCTCTCGTGCCATTAACTTTTTTTCATCTCAACTAAAAACCTAAAATTAATTGTAATGTATTAATAATTGGTCAAGCGGACCACGAAATTAGTGAATGTGATAATTAGTGAAAAAGTGTAATGTCATGTTCACCACTCACGTTTAGTGGAAGGAAGGTCCACGTGACCTTACTTTGCTTTGATAAATGTAACGTTCAATCAATCTCTATCTATCTATCTATCTATCTCTATCTATCTATCAACTCTCATTTAATCTAACTATCTATCTACTACCTTTGTATCTATCTTGAAATGAAATTATTATTATATTGTTTATTAATATTATAAAAATCTGTCATTGTAAATTTATCCAAGTATTGTTGAAAATTTATTTTCTTTGTCGATTTCAATAATATCAAAATATAACATTGTAATTGTATTAGAAGTTCATTCATTTCTGTGTAAAACCTTTTATATGTTTCCAAATGTTTAACATGTTTATTCAGCCTTTATTGAAAAATACAAGAAAAAAAATCACAAATACTATTCCACGCCGACGGCGTGTTTTTAAATTTATTTGACGTCCACACGCACCAATTTATCAAAATGGCGTCTCAGGATAAACGTTGAAAAAAAGGTAATTGGTAAAACGACGAAAAATTAATAGAATCGCCCTGTTGGAGAGCGTGGATTTCATTAGAGCCATTTGAAAAAGGCGCATTGCCCTAAAAGGCCGTCTGATAATCAAATTCTGGATTGATAATCATCATCAGCCCCCCGCCGGATCCGCGCTTCTTTGAATATCATCTGAAAACCGACGAATGGGTTCATGATTTCCCCCTTTAAACTTCTTCCCAGAGGATAATCTAGGGGAAAAATGTCTATGCATTTTGCTGTATAAAAGCAGTCTTAAAGTCTAGGTTAAAAGGTTTTTCGTATTTTCCTACTATTGGGTTGTCCGGAAAATAATGCAGGATTTTGGTATTAAACAAAAAAAAAGAAACTAGTTACTTTAAAGCAATGTTCTTTAATCAAAATAATNTCTCTCTCTCTCCCCCTCTCTCTCTCTCTCTCTCTCTCTCTCTCTCTCTCTCTATCTATCTATCTATCTATCTATCTATCTCTCTTTCTTTCCCACTCTGTCACTCTCTCTTTCTCACTCTCTTACACTCACTCACTGTCACCCTCTCTCGCTCTCGTTCTCTCTGTCTTACTTCCTACCACCTACATACCTATCTCTCTATATCTATCTCTATTTAACTCTCTGCCTACTTATTTTTATATATATTTATCATCTCTCCTCACTCGCTCACTCTCACTCTCTCTCTCTCTCTCTCTCTCTCTCTCTCTCTCTCTCTCTTTCTCTCTCTCTCTTATATATTTATATATTATATATTGTATGTTATTAGTTATGTTCTAAATAGTGATGAGATCAGTATTCTTACTTTCAAAAGAAAATATCTAAAACATCTGATGGAAAGTAAATAAAACTATCTTAAAATCGTGGAATCATTAATTAATATTATGCGTTTTTGCAGTTTTTAAATAAGTATAATAACGAAAATTAAAAAATAGTTAGTTAATTAATTTAAAGTCATGTCTAATTATCGAAAATGCTTGTAAATGTTTTTATTGTTTTTCTTTTCTTTTTTTCGTTTGATTGTTATTCATCAATTAATTATATGGTTAATAATACATTTTGCCTTATAAATTTATAAACCAAAAATGGTTGCGTTGTGATTTATTTGTATAATAAATTGTAAAGACCAAAAGAGTTTGCATAAATTGTATGTATAATGTAAATTACAATTAATTAAGGTTTTTAGTTGTGATGAAAAAAACTTAATGGCACGAGAGGGATTCGAACCCACGACCTTCGGCTAGATATGGGGGGACATCATGGGGGGACCGCGGTAGCCGAGTGGTTAGCATGAGAGACTCTCACGCCGCGGTCGTAGGTTCGATTCCCACCGTCGCCTCTGGCCCTTTTTTCCCCGATAACCCCCAATTTGAACACAGAAAGAATTCGTACTATGGCTAATATGCAAGATCATAAGGCCAATATAGAAAAAAAAAAAAAACCGGACATCATGAAAAATGGCAAAAGGAGGGAAAACTCATAAGGTGGGGTTGAGATGGGTAGTTGATGTCCGTGTGGCTCGAGGTCACGATAGCTCAGGTGGTAGAGCAGCGGCGTATCTAGCCGAAGGTCGTGGGTTCGAATCCCTCTCGTGCCATTAACTTTTTTTCATCTCAACTAAAAACCTTAATTAA
>NW_019394227.1:0-132201 GCF_000648675.2 Cimex lectularius
GGGATGGATTTCCCTGCTTACGCAGGAAAAACCCCGGAGGTGATATTTCTTCCCGGGTAGAAGATGGGTTTCCTGTAGGGCTATTACCATTAGTTGTTTATATCTAATTATTCGTTGTAATCCCTTCTTCATTATTTTTTAGCCCTCTCACGTTCCATTGCAAAATGTTTTCGTTCATCATTATTGTTAAAAGTACAAATTATTGTAACTGGTTGGTCTATGGCATGAGTCATGTCTCTATTGATTGTTCTTCTGCTGTTGCTTGTTTAGGTGGCTTGCGGGGTTTTCCCTTGGGCCATCCTTTCTTGTTTTTCTTTTTAACCTCCTGGAAATCTTCCGAGTCGACCGAGGTAGTCGACTCGGTCCCGGCGTCCCTCAACTCCCACTCCCCAAGCTTTTTGACGTCCTCCGGATTTACTCCGGGAGGCATCCGCTCGGGGGGGAGAGACGAGGGACCCGACATGTCTCCAGGGGTCATTATTGGTGGAGGGATAGTCGACGGCGAGGCCGTCGGACCTTCCGTTTTATTACCTCCGCTCATTGGCGGAGGTTTATCTGTTCCTCCCTCCAATTTTGCGGGAAGGTTTGGGGGTGCCGTAACACCCTCCACTGGTTTTACCCCGTCTTTAGGTCGGGGAGGGGCACCAGTGGAACCCCGGAAGGTGTATATTGGTGGGGATGGCTCCGTTTGGACGGCAATCTCCACGGTCGAACCTTTTTTTGGTGCCGACTGTCCGGCAGCCCTCGCATAGCTCATATTTGGCCGTGAAAACGCTGAGCTGCGGACTAGAGCTCTTGCTTCGACATGACTCATGCCTTTTTCTGCCTTTAACTTCTGTATTTCTCTTTCCTCTTTTAGTATTTGGCACGCACTGGACCTTGCATGGTGCGGCCCATCACAATTTACACACCTCGGCGGATCTACACATGGCCGTCCTTCGTGCACCGGCACGCCACACGAGCAAATCGTGTTCTGGCTTCTACATCGAAGTGCTGTGTGGCCAAACTTTAAGCATTTGAAGCATCTCATTGGTGCCGGTACAAATGGACGGATCAGGAATCTTTGGTATATAGCCCGTACTTCTCTCGGCATCTCTGGTCTATCAAATGTTAATATGAGAGACGCTGTATTTATGAGACCCCTGTCCGTTTTTCGTTTTATTCTTTTTACTTCAATCACCCCCTGGCTTGACAGTTCTTCTTTGATTTCCTCCTCAGAGCATATTAGTAAATCTCGTGCTGAGATTACGCCCTGGGAGGAATTCAGCTTTCTGTGGGGGGAGGTTTTAACAGGGGTTGCGCCGAGGTGTTTAGTCTCCATGACCATTTTGGCCTGCAGAGAGTCAGTAACCTCTATACTCAGGATTCCAGATGACAATTTCTTTAGATTTTTAACTTTTCCCATTTGTTGGTTGACTACACGGCAGATCTGGATGGGGGAGTCATCTTTAAAATCCCCCTCTTTTTTTTCCATGATCCAGTATCTTGTGAAATTCTTTGTCATCTGGTCTTCATTATCGCTTCCGCTCTTTTCTTTTCTAATTCTTTTCCTTTTTTTTGGACTCCGGCTCAAATGGCTGCAGTGTCCTCACTAATTCGGTGTTACCTTTTCCGTTCCTAGCAGTATCCATACGTTGGGTGGCGCTGCTCTCTCCACCAACTCCAACGGGGCCCGAGTGAATAACGCCGAGGGTGGCCTGTGCCCCCGACGTCACCGGTATTTCGCCTTCCGGATATACGGCGTTTTTTTTTCATATTTTTTGGAGCTTGTTTGTTTTAGGCCAAGGGGAAGCTACCCACCCTGGCCCTAGCCGATTAGTGGGGCTCCCACTAAAGGTGAACCGGCACACCTCCCCCTCCTTAAAGCCTGGGACGCCGGGAGAAGGAACAGGGAGGAGGTTAGTGTTGGGGAAGGGGTTATTATAGGAATGGAAGGCTAGGTAATGAGGTTAGTAAGGGGATAAAGTGTTACGGAAGGCCACCAGGTACAGGAGGGGTATTGGACGCAGTTTAATCTGATGATCTCAATAAAAGATCGAAACGTTGGCACGACAAAGAAAATGTTTTTCTGAAACCTACATCACACCAGACCGCATCTCACGATATCTGGAATAATTATGTCTAAATTTTTGAACGAGTTTAACACATTTGTTGTTCTTGGTATAAAACTGAATTTGCATTTTTTTTACGAGAGTTCGCAACAGCAGAGGTCATATAAACCCTCAGGGTGCCGGTGTTTTTGAAAAAAGCCCATTTGTAAGTATGTCGGGTTCGAATGCTGGGCCACTGGATTCGAACTCTGGACTTTACCTTACAGTGATGAGCGCCGTGTCAACGCCTGAACGGTTGCGGCCACCGACGCCCCCGGCATAATTAGTTCTATGGCAATCAATGGAGAATGTTATATGACTTCTGGAATGATATCATTGAACATGAAAGTTAATTCGGTTAAGGAATGTAATAAATTTATATAATAATATGCAATTAAAGAATTTTTTTCTGTTGAGAACAGTGGTCATTTTCAGATCTGAAATTAGCGCTGAATATAGACTATTTAAACATGTGTTAAACATATGTTTACTATTTAAACAAATGCCTATTAATTATGCTTTTCTGTACATTAACATAAATCATAACTTGTTATAAAATTTTTTTTACAACTATTATTTTTGAATTGGAATTGAAAACTGCTTTTTGGCTACGCTTAAATCAAAAGAGACGGTAGGTTTCATTACCGTTAAATGTATTATTTAAGCATTTATTAGTTTGGTTTTTATGTTTCTTATTGTTACTTAAATCGATTTGCTCTCCCAGGAGTTAACGAGCTCACATTTAAATCAGTGAAGAGTACAATATTTTAAATTCAAAAGAGCGGAAGTGTTAATAAAAGACATGATAGAAAACAAGGCGTAATGAAAAATAGTCGTATTGATATAATCTACTTGAGCAACAATTTTGAGTTCAGACTTCATGGAGGTCGTGTACGAAAGGAAATACCAACTGTACTTTCTCATAGCATCCACAACTGTCCACAGTACAGGTTTCCTCGTCTTATCAATGGCACTGTATCTACGCATGTACTACGAAATCACCAAGCCTAAGCCGGATTATTTTACGAAATTTGGTTATTCCTTAAAATACGTAAATTCGGTGAATGCCTTAATCCAATCTGTGTATCAACTCATCGCACTCACCGTTGATATTATCACCATTTGTTCGTATACGATGGATGCGTCGCCCAGATGGGTGGCGGTGAGGTCGTTCATCAGGTCGGCTATCGCTATACCAATTGGATCTTTCACCACGATCGGCTATTGGGCGTTTACTTTCAAAGACACCTCGCTCCTCGGGAAAAATGATTATCCGTATTGGGTACAACATTTATTATCCACGTTTTGCCTATTTATTTTACTGTGTGATGTTATCAGCTGCAGGGGTGAATCCGCTAACATGGGCATGGCGTTTTGTACTTTAGGTATTATATCTTTTTTCTATTTCATATGGCTTCACATCATATATCACTTCACGGGCGTGTGGGCGGTCCCTTTCCTAAAACATTTTACACTTCCTCAAAAGCTAGCGTTATACGTATTTTTCGTGATCTTAGAATACGTATTTTTTCTCATTGGCATGTTTTTAAACAATCTTTTGTGGAACGAGGATTTCGCCGTGAACTTCCCGTGTTTAAGTAAATTCGTCTCCGCACCTTCTCGTTTCATTTACGGTAAGCCTTCTGCGACCTCAACCACACTTAAAGGACTTTTGAGTAGAACAGAAAGCATGTTTGTTGACCGACCAAAAAAACCAAACCCGCCTGAAAAAATATAATAGTTACATTTGTGTGTATTTTTGTTTTTCTTTTACGTATAATCATGTGGTAAACGGTGATTCGATAATTTCATAACTTGCTAGATCCATAAAACTAAAACTATTTTAAAATAACAATTCGGTTGTGTAACGTTTGAGAGGATGCAAACTGCAAAGGTATTTCAACTATTAAGGTCGATTCATATCTACCAGCACAGAGCGTGTCCAGCACGTAGCGTGGCAGACACAAAAAACATTACATACAAAACATATAGGAACGTTCATACTTAGCGAACGTTTGTCAGTGCAGACACGTACCAGCACCGGGCAGCATTGTCGCCGAGAATGTTTTGCTTGTGCTAGCATGTGTCTGCGGTTGTCTTTTCTTGTCTGTGCGGTTGGTATGAATAGTCGACAGACAAGATTTGTGCAATTCCAATAGGTTAGGTGCCTACCTATAGTAAATTGCATTATAATTTTAATTATAATTTCCAGTCTTGATAAACCAAGCTTGCGCTAATCCGAATTCGGGCTAAAATCCGAATCGCCGTTCAGTACATATTCAAGATTTTTTTTAAAATTTTATTTTGCAAAATATGTATAATAATATATAAGAATATAAATAATAATAATATTATAAGAATATTATATAGTATATGTGATGAAATGTACGTGATTTGTAATATACGTGCGTGAAAAGAATCCTGCCAATTGGTTTTCTGAAGAATAGTTTGTTGGTCTGTAGGTGACTGTTGATGTGATGACCACATAGTATGAATACTAGTGTCTGTGCCGTGTCTGCTACGCTACGTGCTGGACACGCTCTTGTGCTGGTAGATATGAATCGACCTAAGCGTGCAACACACCTCACGCAACCCAACGAGGCCTAACACCACCCGACCCCTTGTCTCATGTTGGTGGTGTGTGCACATCCGTTCGACGCAAGCATACGCCACGCGACAGTTTCCACAGAGAATATCATTGTAGTATTCATGAAATGTATCTCTCTTAGGAAGACATGGAAGTAATGGCCGCAGGAGCGATCTGCTTGCTTTCAACGGCGAAAAGAAAAACAGGTTCATGAGGTGAACCTCACTAGAGGCATATCTAGCGAATATCATAAGTGGATTTCTATTTTAGAAAATGCTGACCGATTCAATATTTCAGTATTTTGTATTTTCGGATGACTCCATGAAACAATAAAGGAATGCATCAGGAAAACTAATACAAATTATTATAACCATGCACTATGTACAATATACGCTCAAAGACAAAAACCGGACACTCGTATTTTGTTGTTTATTTCCAACTATATACATTTTTATATTTATATTAATTACTAGTTAATGTAAGCCAAATTAAAGAAAATTAGAAAGTCATGAGTTTTAATTAAAAAATATTTAAATAAGATGGTTTGAAAGAAAATTTACCAAAAGACCGGAAAATCGATTAGTGAATGAATAAAATTTAAATAACAATTATTTGCCTAGTTTTAGCCTATGCAAACAACAACCCTAATTATTCCATCATACCCTCAACCGCAATAGTTAATGCATGGACTCCTGAAGGAGATTATTTCCCATGTAGAGTTTTATTAAGATTCAGGATCTCAAATCAATCTAATTTCTTCCAAAAGTGCTTTTCTGTTCGTCTTGAAAATTAAACTTTGTGAAATCAAAATATCAGGAATAGCCTCATCGTGTGCACAACCCAATAAATGTGCATCAACCATCATAACATACCGTGCAAGTGCTTTTAAAGCTTCAATTGACTTTGTAACTTGCATAAACTCACTGATTATAAACAACCCATGTTTCTCAATAGCAAATCAATACAAATGCCCAATTTAATTAACCTAGCTGATCCTGAATTCTTTAATGATAATGAAATAGACATGGTCTTTGGAGCTGAACTGTTTTGGGACTTATTTCAGTCTAGACAAATAAAACTTTCCAACAGCCTTTCCCTTAGAAAAACAGCTTTAGACTGGTTGTAGCTGGTAAATCATATTTAGAAAGCCTAACTTGTCACTTAACAATGCAACAATCCGATCCCTTAGAATTGTCTGTGCAAATAAATTTTTTTTGGAAAATAGAAGAATTTCACAATCCTTATTGAGAACCCGAGAAGAGTTATGCGAAGGGCACATTACCAGAAACATGTGAAAAGGGATAAATCAGGTCGATATTACGTTAGATTGCCTACCAAGGAATCGCCAACTGTGCTGGGTGATTCTAAGCAAACAGCACTCCACTGTTTCTACACACAGGAAAGACGTTTCTCCAAAAATCATAGACTTTTGGAAGATAAGAAATTTATTCATGACTACATCTCTCTGGGCCACATGAAGTTGCATACTTATTTGTCAGCAGTTGAATATTTTTTACCTCATCATCCTGTAATAAAAGAAGAATCGAGAACAACTAAATTAAGAGCTGTCTTCAACGCTTCCGAGAAGACTACCTCGGGAAAATCATTAAATGATATTTTCGTGATTGGACCTACCATTCAAGACACGCTTTATTCCAACCCGATACGCTTCCTATCCAAAAAATACGCTTTAATCGCAGACATTAAAAAAATGTATCGTCAAATTTACTTGCAGCCCGAGGATGCTGGCCTTCTTTTAATTCTATGGAGAGAGCCTAGAATTGAAAGCATACAAATTGCTCACTGTCACGTACGGTACTGCTTGTGCTTCTTATCTAGCTCCTAGAACTCTTCATCAGTTGGCTGATGATTACGCTGAAAGATTTCCTACTGCCTCAATACTGTTGCGTTCTGATTTTTACGATGACAATTTGATTACCGTATGTGATTCTCTGAAAGAAGGTATTATGATTCGTGAACAGTTGTCCCAATTTTTGAGTCTTTCCTCGAATCGGCGATTTCAATCTGAGAAAATGGAAATCCAACAGCACAATATCGATTCCTAAGTAACATAAAGAAAGCACTGACTCAATTCCTATCATAGATGGACTAACTAAGACTAGGACTAGCCTGGATACCCAAATCCGATTATTTTGTTTATTCGTATAAAACGAAACCTTGTCGCTCTAGTGTTTACTCTAAGAGATCACATTTGTCTGAATAGCGCAAATATTTGATCCTCTCAATTTCTCTTTTTGTCATAACGGCAAAGCTTATTATCCACAAACTTTGGCAATTAGAATTGGATTGGGACAAAGAGCTCCCTACGACTTTCCGAGAGAATGGAATGCATATAAGTCTAGTCTTGCTGAATTGCACTAAATATGCAATAAATACCCAGGTGCATCATGCCTAAGTTTCTAGATGAGTATGAGCCTTTTTACATATATAAATCAATACATTTGTTGATGCCTCGGAGCTTGCCTATGGGTCTTGCGTTTATATAAGAGTCACTTATGGTGATAAAGTCACTTTGAGTCCTTTGTCATCCAAGAGCCGAGTGGCTCCTCTAAAAAAATATCGCTTCCAAGATTGGAACTGTGCGGGGCCACGTTGGTCGCTAACTTAACGCAGCAGGTAACCCAAGCTCTCCGAATCAAGATAGACCCCACCATCTATTGGACAGATTCTACTGTCTTAGGATGGACCAATTCAGCCAGCAGCCACTGGAAAACATTTGTTGCCAATCGTATATCGCAGATACATTCCTCCTCTAAGCCTGAATGCTGGAAACATGTTAGGAGAAGTGAAAATCCTGCAACTTTACCCGATCATTCCACCATTTCCTGTTTAGCCACTTCCTATAATGTGAGCTTAGAGGCATTTTATAAGTTTAGTAGTTTCCTTAAGCTAAAACAGGTTATCGACTTTATGTGTAGGTTTATCAAAGCACAAAGAAAAGAAAAATAATTTCCAAATCTTGATATCCATATCAGCTGAAAAGATGCACGAGTCTGAACTGCCCATCGTAAAATTGGTGCAAATGGTACTTTTTTCTCAAGAGCGGCACGATTTGAATAATTTAGGTTACGTTAACGCAAAGAGACGGCTTCGACCTTGAAACCGTTTTGTTCATGAGAATGGTTTGATGCGAGTAGGGGGAAAGCTTGACAACTCCGATTATTCATACAGTGTTAAGCACCCGATACTGCTTCCTGACAGGAACAAGATAGTTGAGTTAATGGTTCAGTACGAGCACGAAAATAATTTACACTTGGGCCACAAGCATTGTTGGCCTGCATTAGACAAAGATACTTGCCTCTGAATGGCCGAAACTGAGCCAGAAAAATAACCCGTCAATGCACAATTTGCTTCAAAGTAAAACCAAGGACCTTTACACCATTAATGGGTTCCTTACCTAAGACTAGAGTGGAGGTGTGTCGTTCATTTTACAAAACAGGAGTTGACTACTGCGGTCCATTCGTTCTCCGTTATTCTAAGTCTAGGAAGGTAATTGTCACTAAAGCTTTCGTAGCCTTGTTCATATATACTTATCTACTGCAGTCCATTTGGAAGTATTGGGTTGTCCGGAAAATAATGCAGGATTTTGGTATTAAACAAAAAAAAAGAAACTAGTTACTTTAAAGCAATGTTCTTTAATCAAAATAATTTCCCATACTCTCAATACATTTCTCCCAACGTGTTGGTAACTTATTAATTCCGTCTGAGTAGAATTCAGAATTTTTAGAATTGATAAAGTCAATAAATGCATTTTCCAGTTCCGTTTGATTTTTGAATATTATGTGTTGTAAGTAGTGGTCCAGGTGTCTAAAAAAATGGTAGTCAGTAGGCGAGAGGTCCGGAGAGTAGGGTGGGTGAGGCAAAGTTTCATAGCCAAGCTCCAATAATTTTTGTGACGTTACACGTGACACATGTGGTCGAGCGTTGTCATGCAACAAAATGGGCCCTTTCCGATTGACCAAAGAGGGCTTCATTACTGCCAATTTCTGATGCATGGTATTAATTTGGTTACAGTATGATTCAGCATTGATGGTTTCGCCAGGATTTAATAAGCTGTAGTGTATTAAACCAAATGAAGCCCACCATACCGTAACCATTACCTTTTTTTGATGAGTTGGGGGCTTTGGAAAATGTATTGGAGCTTCTCCTTTGTCGAGCCACTGTCCAGAACGTCTAGTGTTATCGTAGAGAATCCACTTTTCGTCACATGTAACAATTCTGGCCAGAAATGGGTCATTTTTGTTTCGACAAAGAAGTGATGCACAAACATCAAAGCGCTGATTTTTTTGGCGATCGTTTAATGAGTGTGGAACCCAATTTTCGAGTTTTTTCACTTTTCCAATCGCCTTGAGGTGGTCAGCGACGGTCGTTTTACTGACTTTGAGTTGCTCTGCAAGTTCTCGAACAGTTGTTTTGGGGTTTTCTTCCACCACTGATCGCAGAACATCATCATTAAGAGAGGAAGGCCTTCCACGACCTTCTTCATCTTCAAGGCTGAAATCTCCCTCCCGAAATTTTTTAAACCACCTTTGCACAGTGCACTCATTAACACAACCCTCGCCCCAGACTTGGTTAATGTTTCTAGCCGTTTGGGCTCCGCTTCGGCCGAGTTTAAACTCGTAAAAGAAAATCGTACGAAATTCTCGCTTTGACATTATAAGGATGACTGAATTATTTCCAAGTAGCGGAATGCTACAGAGGTAAACAAACAATATCATTTGGAAGAGGATTAATAAGTGTTGACGTAAACAGAATATTTTATATAGATTTTTTTTAATGAAAACTTAAAATCCTGCATTATTTTCCGGACAACCCGATAGTAGGAGATTGCACTACTGAGAGTTTCATAGCTGCCCTCAAAAGATTTATGGCCAGACGAGGCAAATGTTCAGAAATTTATTCTGATAACGGAACTAACTTTGTCGGTGCCAAAAATAAATTAGCCAAACTTATACAATCTCCTCTCGCAAACACAACTATTACTAATTCTTTGCCTGCAGAGCACATTAAATAGAGCTTTATTCCCCCTAACGCTCTCAATTTTGGTGGGCTATGGGTGTCTCATATTAAGATTTTTAAATTTCAATTCAAAAGGATAAGTAAGTAACTCTTAGCTTTAACATTCGAAGACCTGTGCACCATTGTTGTCCAAATAGAGGCTTGCATTAATTCCAGTGCTTTGACCCCTGTCTCCTCCGATCCTTTTGACCTAACTTACCTATCCTCTGGCCACTTTCTGATTGGTGATTCACTGACTGCATTGCCAGAAACCAATACTTCTGATATCCGCAAAAATTACCAAGCCCGATGGAAGATGTTGCAGCTAATGCGAGAGCATTTTGGGAAACGCTGGAAACACGAGTATCTTTCATCCCTTCAGATGTGAAGCAAGTGGTCGCAGCCGAAAATTCAGTCCACTTAGTTAAGTAAATTCCGCTAATAATCCGAACCGAACCGAATCCTCAACACGATCCCTTACTTTAACCCTACCTAATCTAACTTAACTAAAAGGTTGAAGTTCAGGTTTTTATCAGATGTGCTTTCAGGGACAAAGTCACAGTGGCCCAATGATAAAGCGGCCGAGTACTGATCCAAAGACTATGGGTTCGAGCCCCACCCTTAATAAATTTTTTCATCTCAATTTGTAATTGTGCATGATATACTATTTTCTAACCCTAAACATAACTCCAGCCTTTTTCTTAACTTAATATTTCCCAAACCCTAACGTTACCTAACCTCGCCAGTCCCTAACCCTATTCCAACCGAACCAATTACCTAACACAACCTAACCTAACCGATCCCTAACCCTAACCCATTCGAACACATTACCTAACACAACCTAGCCTAGCCTTATCCATACCATCGAACCTACCTATTTAATCCTACCAAACCCTACCCTACCCGTTCGTAATCCACCCATACGCATTCCCCGGTAACGTGAAAATATTCACGCAAAAGAAAATTTCCCTAGCCAGCCTAAAAACGAGTTGTCAAGTACCCGGAAAATAGACCCTTATTACGTATAGAACTCAAGACTCTTAAGGTTGTTTTTTTCTTTCTAGTAATATGTATTGATGCATTGACTGTATTGTATTCATAGTGCTGTTCGTCCTCTATGTAAAGTTTTGTTGACTTTTTCGAAAATAAAGCCATCCAACACGCAAATAATTAGATCGTCTCAAAATTTATAAAAACTTGTTACCATCTAAAATGATTAAACTATCAATTAATTTGTTTACTGACTGAACTACATCAGATCGACTTAATAAAATGAAGGTTGGACAATTAGTTAATCATGTGTTTAAACAAAATACGTTAGTTGATGTGAAATTTTTTAAACATAAAACTTTAGATATTTGGCAACTTCCAGTGCCGTTAAACAACGCTAACTTACAACAGGGATGGAACAAGGTGTCTACTGAAAATCATTGTATTGACGTTTATGGACTAAATGGAGGTCTTTTGCGAAAGGAGACATACATTTTGCTTTCTCATCGTATCCACAGTTGTCCATATCGTTGGCTTCCTCACTTCGTCAGTAGGATTGTCTGTACGCTTTTACTACGACATAATGGAACCGAATCAAAACGCTTTCTTAAAATTCGGATATTCCTTAAAATATGTGAGTTCGTTGAATGCAATATTCCAATTCATATATCACCTCATCGCACTCATCGTTGATATTATGATAAATTGTTCGAATACTGGGGATGCTCCGCCCAGATTGATTGCTGTGAGGTCGTTCATCAGATCGGCCATCGCTATACCAGTTGGAATATTAAACGGCATCACGTACTGGGGGCTGTATATACAAAATATCGAATTACTGGGGATACCTAATTATCCGTCTTGGCTACGCCATTTCTTATACACGTCGCCTCCCTTTATTTTAATATGTGACGTTTTCAGCTGCAAGGGTGATTCTGCCAACATGATTATTGCATTTTGCACGATATGTATTTTATCATTTTTGTACTTGATATGGCTTCATATCATTTACCATTTCACAAGAGTGTGGGCGATCCCTTTCCTAAAACATTTCACCCTTCCGCAGAAGTTAGCTGTGTACGGTTTTGTCGTCATCGTGGAATATATATTTTTCACCATTGGCAAGATTTTAAATGATCTTTTGTGGAGTGAAGATTTCGTTCTCAGCTTTCCGTGTTTACGCAATAGGATTGGGGCACCTTCTCGTTTCATTTATGGTAATCCGTCGGATTCCTCGGCCAAATTTAAACAAGATTTAAGTAGAACACAAAGCATTTACACGGATACACAGAAAAAAAATAAATCCGCAGAAAAAAAATAAATGTTATAACCTGTCCTTTTTTTACATGTGATACGATTATATTAATTCAATATAATTACAGAGAAAAATAATGTTGATAATAAAATGAAGGAATTAGAAAAGATGATTTACTACCGGTTTTTTTAAACCACTATTTTTCAGTTTCATGTGTAATTTATTTTATATTTATTATTCTTGGGTATTTAGAGGGACTGATGAAGAATTCAAGATATAAATATTTAGAAAAATACTTTTATTAACTTGAAAATAAATTTACAAAATAATTTTTCAGTTTATCAAGTACATATGCTTAGTGTAGCACTATCATTCGTATCAGTCTTTTGTCCATTATAATTAAATCTTACAGTTGTAACAGTACATAAATTTTTTTTTTCAGTTTTCCCCTTGACTACAAATGTCGCTAAAGCAAAGGTATAGTTAGTTTGGTCTCTTCATCATCATAAATATTGCCAAAACCGGCTCCTTCCTCACTGAGTACATTTAGTAAATTTAAAAAGTGTTCGGAAAAATTTGGACCTTTGCTTCTCTTGAAGGACCAGGTTGGTCCATTATTTATGCAAATATCAAGGAGTTGATATTCACATTGAGAATTTAGAAAACTAAAACAGAACTCCCAAAAAAGTAGTGTTTACAGATGCCTACCAAGTACCAGATACAGATGATACCTGGCGCCCTCAAACTCCGGCTATGGAAGGTGGAAGCTTCTTACAATTTATATGGGCGCCATATACGGTGTCATACCTCGGGTTAGCAAACAGACGACATTAAAATTACCCTGTGGGTCTCAAAGATGATCGCGATTAAATCAGCTGCAGTGGCATCTATTGCAAAAATCACCCCTCCAAAAGCGGTGAACACCACCGCTTTATTTCATGTTAGTGGGGCGTGTACATTCGTTCCTCACAACTCGCAGGGTTCGAATCCCGCTCGTGACACTGATTTTGTATCTCAACCCATACTTTACATAAAGAATCCCGCTTGTGACACCAACTTTTTCATCTCAACCAAGACCTTAGACAAAAAGTATAATTAAAGAAGTAATAACATATGAGGGGCTCTATAAGCAAATCTAAGGGTAGGAAGGCAGTCGTGGGAGAACAACATGCGTACAACTATCCCGCCATCAAGCGTATCACTACCAAAGTATTTTACCTTATGTGTGCAAAACATATAGCGAGAAAGTGAAACATGCCCTCCCTTATTCCTTGAGTGCATATAGTACAAGGGTCACGATCCCGCTGCCGCTCCATCGGAACGCCATTCAAAGCATCTTATCAGCTCGCATCCTAACCTGAAAAGCAAAAACAGAATTCGACACAAACAATACCCCAAATTCATTTTTCTTCTCCAGTAATGTTCTACTACTTGTGTTACAAACTTTGTCCGTAGATTCTACATTCAAAAAGGAACCAGAAAGTCCTAATTAAGTATGGTCCGAATCTCCACAGTTATTTCAACTTCTTCTGATTTCTTAAGAGTTCACTACCTTGCTTCAATAAACAATGATATCTCAAAAATTAAAAAGTTTTGGACAAATCCGTTGATACCATTGAAAACTAAGTTAAATTTCCAATAAGATGTGATCAATACTAAACTTGAAAACCTTCGTGAAATAAGCGTTTTAGTAGCGAGAGCTTTGAAAAATTTTTTTTTCAAACTTGATAAACTTACAATGGTGATTCTAAACTACTATTCCAAACCTAGAGACCAGAAAATTTCAGAAAACTTAGTCCATTTAATATCCTTTTTAGTGGTGTAATTTATTTTTTAATTACTTTTTTCAAAGATGAAGAAATTGATGGAGGAAAGGAAGGAAAGGAAAAAACCGTGGCTGACGAATTCGTAAGGTGGAAAATTTAAAAAAAAAAAAAAAAAAAAAAAAAAAAAAAAAAAAAAAAAAAAAAAAAAAAAAAAAAAAAAAAAAAAAAAAAAAAAAAAAAAAAAAAAAAAAAAAAAAAAAAAAAAAAAAAAAAAAAAAAAAAAAAAAAAAAAAAAAAAAAAAAAAAAAAAAAAAAAAAAAAAAAAAAAAAAAAAAAAAAAAAAAAAAAAAAAAAAAAAAAAAAAAAAAAAAAAAAAAAAAAAAAAAAAAAAAAAAAAAAAAAAAAAAAAAAAAAAAAAAAAAAAAAAAAAAAAAAAAAAAAAAAAAAAAAAAAACGGAAATTTTGAATGAATTTATTAAACGTTTTTTAATTTGGGTTCGAAACCGAAATAGTGCAAGTGTTTACTTATTTACCAACACGACTGCAACTTTGATTAAAGAATTATTGTATTATTATTCTCCGGAAAAAAAGAGTTTAAAGATTCAAAACGTTTTTAGTTATCTATGTCATATCTTGCTAACACTATCTATTTAGTTAATATACGTTGATATACATCTTATGTTCGGGTTTTGCGGGTTTAATGCGACGACAGCGCGTCGAAAATACATTACGGAGGGGGAGAGCATTTCGAATAAAAATTAAAAAGTTTAATATTTATTCAATATTTTCTTAAGTCTTTTATTTTTTATTATTATTAATCTTTCCACCGTACCAATCCTTCAACCACGGTTTTTTCTTTTCCTTCATCAATTTCTTCTTCTTTGGAAAAGTAATTAAAAAAGAAATTACACCACTAAAAAAGATATTAAATGGACTACGTTTTCTGAAATTTGCTGGTCTCTAGGTTTGGAAATAGTAGTTTAAAATCACCATTGTAAGTTTATCAACTTTGAAAAATTTTTTTTTGAAAGTTCTCGCTACTAAAACTCTTATTTTACGAGGGTTTACAAGTTTAGTATTGATTACATCTTATTGGAAATTTAACATAGTTTTCAATGGTATCAACGGATTTGTCCAAAACTTTTTAGTTTTTGAGTTATCATTATTTATTGAAGCAAGGTCGTGAAATCTTAAAAAACCAGAAAAAGTTTAAATAACAACGAAACTGTTGAGATAAGGACCATAGTTAATTAGGACTTTTTGGTTCCTTTTAGAATGTAGAATCTACCCGCAAAGTTTGTAACATGAGTAGTCGAACACCCATATAACAAGAACCGTTCAGATTCTCGTGCACGCTGCAAAGATTGATCCCTTAAATTTCACTTAATTGAGCTGAGGATGTTTTTAAGTTGCATTCTCCTCAGAGGCTTATTTTCCACATTAAACTGCAAAGAGAACCAACAAATCTTGATTTTGATGCTGTAATAATGTAGGGAAGATTCTGAGTAAATAATACCTTTAAGATTATAACCAAAATTTAGTTCCTGCTTATATAGGTACAAGGGATCTATTGTGGTTTCAATGTAGCATATGGTTCGAGGAGGCAGCATAATTTAAAAAAAAAAATTTAAATACACGATAAATATCATTCAATAAATTAATGATATCATTTTGTTCACAAGGAAATTTCCTACAAAATTAGTAAGTAAAAACTGATAAAAATTTATTTTACGTATCCTTGCCTGAATTTAATTTGCTTTCCTTAAACATCCAATAAATTTTGTTTCTGATAGCTTATGATTGGTTCTTAATTTAGAATCTGTCTTTTTCTCAATCTCTCTCTCTCTTTCTCTCTCTCTCTCTCCCTCCCTCCCTCANTCTCTCTCTCTCTCTCTCTCTCTCTCCCCACTCCCTTTCTCTCTCCTCCACCACCTATATTTGTGTAAATTAACATAATTTTATTTGTGCATTATGATGTACATAATCAACAAATTTTAAATTTTATAAGAGATCCCATTCATTGTCCTTATAATCCCACAGTCCCATAAATCATTTAAACTTGAATTTACTAGACAATAAGATGATTCTCGGAGTGGATGTTGTGTAGATCCACCCGAAAACATCATGCAGTCCCATTAGTAAATTTTCAGGCAAATATAGCCCTTTTTCAATTCCATTTAAAGTTGTTAAACTACTTTCACTACTGTGTGTTTTTCTTTAATAAAATATCAGAAATTAATTTGTGAATCACATCTCCACATTCTTTCTGGCCTACAATATAGTCATTCTTGCATGAGCCAGTCATAAAGACATTTTCTAAAATGAAAATTTATTTATTGTGGAAAGAAATGAAATTGATAAGTTTTAAATTATGACAATAAAACAAATGAAACATTATATGACTAATCTAAATAACAAATATCTTTAGAAAGTATCTGAAATCTGAATGTCAGAATCTGAAAATATAAGTCAAATCATTATAATGGATCCAATATTTTAATTTTTTACAATACCCCACAGCACATTGACAAATGTCAAATATTGCTAGATATTTTACTGTTAAGCTTTACTGATACTTAAAATATTGTGTTGCTACAAAAAAATTTGTTCTGTGTAGATGTTAATGTTGATTTGATTTAGCCATGTATACAAAACTGTTTGATTCATTATTTAATGTTACTTTCAACATGTAAGTAAATTTTATTAAAAATCTTTTTATTCTATTTTGTTTTCACTTTAGGGTGGTATGTTGTCTGTCTTATGTTTTGTTTGTTTTTTATTATATTTAATTTTATTACTTAAAAAATTAAATTATTTTAGTGATTTTTTTTTAGTAATAAATAGGGTATTTAGTAGAGTTTTATTTGATTGTTTGTAAGTAAATGGCTCAGATTATGTAATATGATGGGTCTATTTAGTATTATATTATTTAATGTGATTTCTCTAGGGTGGGGTGATATGACCTTCGTATCGTTGATTCTGTTCAGTCCGAAGTTAAAATAACGATCAGGCACATGTTAGGGTCGAATTTCTCAAATCCAATCAGTAAAAACATGATTCAAACTTTTATATTTTTTTATTATCATCTGATTAGAATATAGCCAAGGAAATGGGAACCCTTTCTGCCATTCGACCATTCCAAATCAGCACTTCCTGGAAATCAGGAGTTTTATCACCGCTATTGTAAGCTCAGTCCTCAGATCACAATGTTTCTAAAAAGAAGACAATTTAAGTTAAATCTTTGTTACATTTTAATATTTGGCTTAGGTTTTGTTGGTTGCTACATTTGTTTACAATTGTTGTTATATGTGAGTAAGCATTACAAAACAAGTCTGTATACAATTTTATTTAAAAAAATTATTTAATTATTTTATAGAATAAATTACTTCAAGGCAAAGAGTTATCAAACAACGAAAGTATGTATTAATTTAAAATTGAATTTATTAATTTTTTGTTGTTAAATTTCTTTTTAAAACTTATTAGCAAACACTATTATTTGGTGGACAAGGTTCATTACACTTGACAGAATTAAAACATGCAAATCATCAGTTTGTAAATTCACAGCAAACAGAAGTTCAGCCAATCTTGAAAATGCAAAAGTATAATTCTCGTACAAAATTATTTCTGGAGTGTTGGAATATTTGTCATAACGATTTTTTTCCCAGGCTTTTTTATTTTATGGAAGCTCATTCAATCAGAGCGATCTCCCGTTACCGAGGGGTGATAAAATTTGGGCACTTTTCCATGAGGAGTCCCCAAGAAATGTCCCTCTTTTTTCTCATGAGGAAGCCCTGATCTTATTCAATTTATCTTCAACGTTTAGCCGATATAGTGATCTACCTCTTACATTACAGTTTTTACCCTCATTGGACAACATTACAAGTAAGCTTTATAAATAATAAAATGCACTATATTTTGGGTTTAAAAACTTTATTAGACAGAAAAAATATTTAGGACAACTTTTATGTAGGTGTTAACCATTATAAAACTTTTGAGGAAAAGACAGAGTTTCAAAATACTCTTGCACCTGTTATATACCTTCAGTCAGATTGTTCAACTCCTATAAATAGAAATACTTATGTAGAAGAATTGATGAAATATATTAAAATTGATTCATATGGAAAGTGCTTAAACAATAAACAACTTCCTGACAGGTCAGTATGAAGTATAAAATAATAAACAAAATACAAAATAAAGTTTATTTCAGTTTGCAAGATGCAATGAAAACTTTTCTGTCTTCTGAGTTGATTGAATTTATTTCAAGATACAAATTTAGTATAGCATTTGAAAATGGAATATGTGAGGATTACATCACTGAAAAGTTATGGAGGCCAATAGTTGCTGGTTCATTACCGATTTATATTGGTTCTCCTTCTATCAATGTAATTTACTCTCTTAAAATGAACCATATTTTAAACTTAACTAAATATTTCTTTTAGGACTGGCTACCAAATAACAACACTGTCATTTATCTATCTGACTTTAAGTCTCCCAAAGAATTAGCAAGACATCTTTTATACCTGAATAATAACAAAACGGCTTATGACTCGCATTTCGAGCACAAAATTCAACGTAAAATAATCAATGATAATCTTAAAAAGAATTTCAGACAATACTGGACTGAACAAGGTTTGGGTGTAATAGACGAGTTTGAGTGTCTGGTTTGTGAGAGTCTAACCAGGCCAGGCTTCAACGTCGTAAGGAAGAAACATTACGACTGCCCACAACCTATTTCTATTGTCGATTTTAAAAATAATATAACAAATTATTGGCTTTATATCTACAAGACTAGCAAATGTGAAGCAGTCACACTGAAGAAATTCGTAGAAGAAAATAGATCAGTGGATAATCAGTTTCCTTCCGACACCAGAAAAATTCTGTCAGATTGTATAATAAATGATTGAGAATCGACACTAAATATTTTTTGAAATTAAACTTATAAGTTGATGAATTATACAAAATCTGAATTAATATTAAGATATAAAGAAATACTATGACTGATCTTTAGAATTAATTTATGTTAATTAAATTTAATCTGTTTCATCATTTTGTAAAAAGAAACAAATATTTTATTAACTTAGGCAATCTTACTATTCTTTTAGTTATTAAAGTTTAAGGAAAAATGTTATATGTAGTTCTAGTCAGCGAATCAGTAAACTCATCCCAAATCCCTAAAACCTGGGGAAATACAACAATATGATGATATCGTGGGAACGAGGACACAAGGGAATTTTAAGTAATGAAATAGCACACTCACTGGCCTGAGAAGGACCTGCAAGACCATATATATGTGCTGAACCTATTCTTTGGATAACATAAACAATGGCATAATCTTCCATTACAGAATGGATCCAAAAAATACAAAAGGAGAAGTCGACATACTCTAGGGGCTCTAGACACAGTAAACTTATGCTAAAACAACCCTAACCAAGGCTGGCAAACTCGCTGCTACAATTAGAAAGGACTAACCCAGAGGAGTGATAGGACTATTTACAGGACACTGACATCTGAGAAAACTTCAACATGGTGTCCAACTCAATGATGACTCCATTTGTAGTTTATACAATGAAGAGGGAGAACCAGCTCTCTAACATCTTTGATTGGGGAGCGACACCCAGGGAATGAAATTGTAGCAGTGATGGTCAATTATTTAATATTTCTGAGGAGAAGGAACGAGCCGATTGCACTGAACTAAGGAACTAGAAAGGAATAATAGCCTAGAAGTCTGTAGAGCCTAGGGAGCACAAACACTGCTTCCTAATATTATTCATCATCATCATCATCATCATGTTACCAAACTTCAAAATGATTTATTATCTGTGTTATATTTCTGTAATGTATATAATTACTTTATTATTAGTAATAAATTAAAGTTAAGTGGTAATTAAGTACGTTTTTTTACTGAATCTTTCATGGTTGTCTTTGAGGGCACATACATAAACAATAAACAACTTCTCCCTCCCCCAATAATCTGATAAATCATCTATAAATAAAGCAAATAGCTAGAGCATAATATACAACCTTGTTTAACCTGAAATTCGCATTATATTGATGAAATAATTAAAAATGCTCAATGATTTTTATCACTTGTGAAGGAGTAACATACAAGCATGTTCATCCATAACATTCCGACCAATATTATTGCTTTTACAGTGGTGATTATGAGTATACTCTATTTTATAAATGCATGGTTTAAAATGATTTGTTTAATTTTTGAGATGAAAAACATTTTATTTATTTATTTTTTTAAGCTTTTTGTTTGGGAACCTCTCAATCCATTTCTCCCTCCATCACTCTCTCACTCTCTGTATCTATCTGTCTATTTATCTATATGTTTCCCACCATTCTCTTTTTCACTCCCTCTCTTTCCCTTTTCCCCCTCAATTTCTATTTTCTCTCTCACTCCTCCTCTCTCTCTCCTTTCCTCTTACTCTCTCACCTTCTCTCTCTCTCTCTCTCTCTATCTATCTCTCTCTCTCTCTCTCTCTCTCTCTCTCCCTCCCTTAGACTATCTCTCTTTCTCTCTCCCTCTCTTTCTACCTATTTTGCCCTCTCACTCTCTGTCTCTCTATCTCTATATACTTTTCCACCTTTCTCTCTTTCTATGTATTTTCCCTCTCACTCCTCCTCCTCCTCTCTCTCTCTCTCTCTCTCTCTCTCTCTCTCTCTCTCTCTCTCTCTCTCTCTCTCTCTCCTTTCCTCTGACTTTCTCTCTCTCTCTCTCTCTCTCTCTCTCTCTCTCTCCTTCTCCCTCCCTCCCTTGGACTATCTCTCTTTCTCTTTCCCTCTATTTCTTATTTACTTTGTCCTCTCAATCTCTCTTTCTATCTATGCACTTTTCCCTCTCACTCTCTCTCTCTCTCTCTATCTCTCCCTCCCTCCCTCTCTCTCCCTCTCTCTCTCTCCCTCTCTCTCTCTCCCTCCCTCTCTCTTTCTCTCTCTCTCGTTCTCTCTATTTACTTTTCCCTCTCTCTTTCTCTCTTACTCCCTCTATCTATTAACTTTTCCCTCTCACTCTCTTTCCCTCGTACCCCCCTCTTTGTCACTCATTCTCATTTGTTCTTTCTCGCTATTTAGTTCCCTATCAGCCTTTCCCTTTCACACGCTCTTTTTCCTCTCATTTCTTCTCTCTTCCTTTCCCTATTACTCTCTCTCCGTCTCTTTCTTTTCTCTCTCTCTCTCTTTCTTTCGCTCTCTCTTTGTAATTTTCGTAATTTGTAACTTTTTGTAAATTTTCGAATAACACGATTCACATTCATTCCCCGTCACTCAGTCACTCTATTGACTGTGAAAAAAGATCTCTATTAACAAGTTTTTCTTTAACATTTACAAAATATTTTAAAATTCAACTTTTAATGTTGATTGATTCATTTAAAATATGTTTTTTATATGTATGTATAAAATTTTTAAAAATTTTTATTATATGAATGAATTTTAAATCTTTTTTTGATAAATGCTAAAAGTTTTTATTTTTGAGTACTTTTGTCACTGCTGAAACATCCTCTACATGCATGAAATGGTTTTAAAATCTTCAGAGATAGTTCTAATATGTGAAATAGGATTAATGGTTGAAGTCGGTTGCAATTTGTTGGATGATTGTGTCGTCGAAATGATTTGTCGGATATTGTTTTGTTTTTTTTCATTCGGTCGGGTCGTGTTGAAGGGTGAAAGCATTGATTTTCGGAGTAGGCTTGCGCCCGGCGGCTCCGGTGCTGCCATCTCGGCGCTCGGGGCCGCATCGCGACCACTCGCACTCGCCCATCGCCGCTTCAGCGTTGGTTGTCCATTCGGAAGTCGGAGAGCCAGCCGCAGCCCGCAGTCGCAGTCGCAGTCGTCACTCGTCGGTTTAGCCTCTCACCAACGGCACCATCCACCGTCCATCGGGATTCGGCCCAGTCCCACGACCTGTTAACTCTTCACACGTGAACCGTGACCATTTGCTAATGAAGTTGGTCTGGATTTCGTTGGCCGTCCTCGCCGTCGCCGCGGGACTTGCAGACGCCAAAAGGAAACGCAAGTTCGACGGCGACTTCGAGTTCGCGGAAGAGGTGAGACTTTTTTTTTTATTTTAACCATTTTCGGACTTTCTTCTTTTTTTGCTCCTCACTCGCCCGTGTCTCAGCTTCGGCTCTCTACGGACCTTTCCACCTCGCCCTGATGAATCTCGAACAGGCCTCCGGTTGACAGTTCTCACGTTTTTAACTTCACCTATCTCATTTACCCTCGGCCTCTTTAATTATTTATAATCCATACATAACGATACACAATCGATAATTCAAGAATCCGCTCATTAAAAACAACAAACTTTTTTTTAATTATTGAACGATAATTATCTCTATAATAATATTATTTTAAAATCATTAATTGTTCAAATGGTAATATGGATACAATTAATTTATTAAGGTAATTATTGAAAAGAGAATTTTGATGGAGTTAGGTCGTTTGAATTTATGTGAGTTATTGAACGTTATGACATAATAATTAATACAAGTTATTGGTTTAAAATCCAAAAAAAAAGAAAAGTTTTTCAGATTGACAGTTCTGTAAGAGATTTATCTTTAGTATATATTATTTATTAGATATTTCAAACAATCAAATATATGTACTAGAAGATCATCAAAATAACTAAAGGATTTTTTTATAAATTCTAATTAAGAGTATATATATTTTTTTATTGAACGGTTAGGTCATTTGAAGGTCTGTAAGTTATTGAACGTTATGATAATGATTAATACAAGTTATTCGTTTAGAATCTTAAAAAAAAAGATTTTCAGTTTGACAGTTCTGTAAAAGATTTATTCTTTAATATATACACGAGTTATTGCCGGCAGACGGTCTTTCCATGCCGTAATAACATACTAATAAAAAACCAAAACAAAACTTGTAAAATATTGTAAAACGTAGAAATGTTAAATAAAGCATTATTATTATTATATATTTCAAACATTCAAATATTTGTAGTGAGATATTTTTTTAAAATAACGGATTTTTTTTTTTCATTCCAAGTAGGAGTGTATATACTTTTTATTGAACAGTAAGGTCGTTTGAAGTCGAGTTGAATTATTGAACGTTATGACATAATAATTAATACAAGTTACTTATTTAAAATTTAAGTTAAAAAGTTAATTCAAGTTGAAGTTTAAAATCTTTTGAAAAAAAGTTTTCCAGATTGACTAGTTCTGTAAAAGATTGATTTGAGGTTGGTGTATACTTTATGTTGGGCAATTAGGTCATTTGTACAGGTTATTGAACGTTGAGACATAATAATACAAGTTATTAGTTAGAAATGTTTCAAAGTATTATGTATTCTTTATTAGACTAAACAATATCTATTTATTAGAAATAACTCAAAGAAATTGATTTTTTATTTGAGGTAGGTGTATATTTTTTATTTGACAGTTAGGTCATTTGAAGGTAGAGTTATTGACCGTTATTACATAAAAATGCTGCAATTAGTTCAAAATCTTAAACAAAAGTTCTTCAGATTAACAGTTCTTCAAAAGATACCATCTTTAATATATATTTTTGTTATTAAACATTTCAAACATTCAAATATGTAGTATTGTAAAATATGTACTAGGAGATTTTTTCCAAAATAACTAAAGGATTTTTTTGAAAATTCTAAAGTTGGAGTGTATATATTTTTTATTGGTCGGTTACGTCATGAGTTATTGAACGTTATGACATAATAATTACTACAAATTGTCGTTTGAAAAATATTATATATTATTTATTAGACAGTTCAAATATTCGAATATAGTAGAAATTTACTTATAAAATAACGTAAAGAATTTGATTTTTTACTTGAACTAGGTGTGTATTTTTTATTGGACAGTCAGGACATTTGAAGGTAGAGTTATTGAATGTGATGACATAATTAATATTTAATACAAGTTATTAGTTTGAAATGTTTCACAGTATTATATATTATTTATTTGACGGTTCGAATAATACTAGGAATTTATTTATGAAATAACGAGGCATTTTATTTTTTTATTTGAAGTACTTGTATATTTTTTATTGGACAGTTAAGTATTTGAAGGTATGTGAGTTAATAGTTATGGGGATTATGGAACGAAATAATGTAAAAATTAATTATATACAAGCCAATATTTAAATATGAAAGTTCTGTAAAATATTTAGGCAATTTTTTAATATTATTTTTATAGTGTTTTGTTGAAGAATTTGAATGTATCTTTTAACTTGATTATACAATAATTAAAATATTTAATTCGAGTTATATTTTACAAAACTCGTAAAACGAATATTTTCCTGATCGAAAGGTCTGTCAAATCTTTATGAAACCTTTTAAGGTGTTTTTAGTAAGTAGGTCATTTGATTGTTTCGGAATTATTGAACGCACAATTACTTTGTTATTATTTTAAAATTATTTAAAAAAATAGTTTTTCAGATTGACAAGTTTGTAAAATTCATTTGTTATACATTGCATATTATTTACTAGACAGTTCAAATATTGTAAAATATTATAATATACGAGGGATATTTTTAATGAAATAATGCAAGGAATGATATTTTTTTAAATTGAAGTACGTCTATGATATATATATCTGGGGTCTGGATTATTGGAAGGTAAGGTGCTTTTAAAAACACCGATTATATAATAACTAAGTTTTATCTGATCGAAGGAAATTCTAAGGAATGTTTATGTAATCAGATACTTTTGAAAATCTTTTTATATTAAACAGATCATTTGAGTGTATCGAAATGATTGTACTTGGCGACATAAAATTTATTTCAAGAATGTTTGTTTCAAGAATATGTTAAAGTTTAAATTATGTATTTTTCGAGTTCTAATTATCAAAAAGCGAGAAACTAGGACCTGATTGAAAAGTTTTATCAAATCTTTCTGTAAAATTTGAATGCTTTCTTGTTAGACATTTGAATGGAATAATTGAAAAAAATTGCATAATTACTTCATGTTATTGGTTTATGATCTTTAATCTTCGTTAGTCTGTAGTAGGGATACATATTTTTTACTGGACAGTTGCCATTTGAAAATATGTGAGTGTACGTTATGACAAAATAATTAATACAAGTTATTAGTTATTAATTTACAGTCTTTATATATCTGAATCATTCTAAGCAAACCTTGTGAAACGACACTTTTTCTGACTTGAAAGTTCAAATATTTACGTAATTTTTCATGTGCTGTTCTTTTTCAAGTCATCAAAAGGGATATTACATATTTTCCCGATTCAATCAATTGAAACCAAACCACGATGATAAATCTCTTAGGTAAATGTTTGATCAAATTTATGACATGTTGACTTATGCACAATCCAAAATTGTACTTCAATAATTCATTTAACATTTTATCCCTCCTAAAGAAATTCAAATTCAAATAAATGTTTATATATATANATATATACTTTATTCTTAAACTGGCCAGCCATTTGAGTATTATTGAGAGAAATTACACAATATAACTCAATATTTTAAACTGAAAGTTCTGTAAAGTGTTTAGGATTTTGGATTTATATAAGCTCAAATCTGCACATGTATGTACATATATACATACTTACAGAGCCTGTCATGCCTTGCAGCTTCTTATTAGTCCAGCCACCGAGGTTGAGCTCCGAGTGCTGTCAACAGCTAGGTCAAGTCAGCACCTAACGCATGCATTTCCTAGATCCAAACCCATTCACACCATCATTCTTAAGTACATTCTTTCTTATTGACATACCATTCACTTACAGTTAGTTACGGTGGTGGAGTACGCGATATTATTCCATCACCCTTTGCTCTTATATATATAGTTTTTTTTAGAATCGTTGTTTGTTCGAGGGAAAATAAGCGAACAGGAAAGACAAACAACTTGTAGCTCAAGTTTTGTACAATTTTTAGGTTTTTAACTATGTGTGGTTATTAGTGACCGTTAATCGATAATTATTTAGAAATCGTGAGATCGGTCTGGTGTGATGTAGGTTTCAGAAAAACATTTTCACGACACGCAAGAATGGCACAATTCCACAGAAGACAAACACTTTGAGGCCTGAAAATGATCTCAATAAAGATCGAAACGTTGGCACGATAAAGAAAATGTTTTTCTGAAACCTACATCGCACCTGACCGCATCTCACGATTCTGAATAATTGTTTTTAACTATGTACTTTTACTATTTGTTCATGTCCTCGGGCAGGGCAATCATTAAAATTTATTGTAATAGTTGCTGGGAATAAAACTGACAATGAATGATCGATGAAGCATTAGCTCACTCACATCAAGATTAGACAGTGATTGCATACTAAATATCCAAAAACTGGGGAAAGAGCAATCTGATGGTATCGTGGGTACCGGGATACAAGGGAATTTTAGGTAACGAAAATCACACACATTGGCAAGAAGATCTGCATGACCATTTGTAGGCACTGAACATATTCTTGGGATAACAAAACCAAACACAGAATCCTCCATTGCAGAACGGATAAAAAAGAGCAAAAAGAGGATACACTCTACCAGTGCTAGACACAGCTTATTCTACAACTACCTTCACAAAGCCTGGCAAACGTCACAGTAAAATAGTTAGAGAGGGCTAAATTCAGAGGATCGATAGGACTATGTACTGGCCTCTGACAGCTGAGAAAACATCTGCACAACATGGGCCTACTCAATGATGACCCAACTTGTAGCTTATGTATTGAGGATGAAAAAACAGCCACCCATATCATCTTCAAATGTGAAGCAACAACTCAATAGTGACATAAACTGGGATACACAGTCAATGATTTAGTACTCCTAAAAATAAGGATCGAGTCGATTGCACAAAAAGAACACGGAAAGTACAAGAAACAAGAAGGCTGCAGTGCTCGAAAGCTTGGGGAACAAAAACCCCCACTTACTAATATCCATCATCATCACTTCGATGGGTATTTGCAATGACATTTTATAGTATGCCACGTTTGGAATTGAATCTCATTTATAAAAATAAGCATACAGTGAAAGGTCAACGAGGACTTTTAAATCGCGTTCTTTATCTCGTTTTCTTTGAGCAATTCATACATTTTAATGTATTGGCATGTTAAGACATTTTGAAACCAGTTTTTCCGATTGAAAGAAGTTATGTAAGATGTGTATAAATTCTCATTACAAATATTATGCATTTTCTTAGATAGTCTAGTCTTTTGAATGTATTCTAAGTTAAAAAAGGAAAATTATGGAGTGATTTTTCTTGATTTGAATCTTCACATGTTATGAAATTTTATTGCAACAATTTCATATATTTCAACTGCTAAACCGACTAAAGTTACAAGGCGCTCGAAAATTTTGACCTTCCTGAGTTACGTTTAATCCAAATAACATCCGGCTTTCCGTTTTTGATTATATGCTGTCCAGCTTATGCTGATATAAGATATTTCAAAGCCTAAGTTAAGAACTTGAACGTTATCTTGGATTCCCATTTTTTCTCCAATACATATTTCTGTTAGTGCAAGCAACCAGTTAAATAGTCTTATGTCTTTCTTTTTTTCTCAATTTCTAGAATCCTCATAAGTCCAACTGAGATGTCTATTTTTTTGTACCACCCAAAAATTGCATCTTGGAGATTAAAAGGTTAAAAAATCAAATATAACAAACAGCATGAACATTTAGTTGGTGTGTCTGGCCACCCGATAAAACCCAAATATTTAATCATAATAATGATGATAATTAATTAGAAAATTAGAAATATTTTGTCCTTTCCAGGCTAATTCAAAATGGGTACTGGTACATGTTTTAGCCTCCTATGATTGCATTTATTTTTATAATCTTTTAATTGTAGCGATTTTAGGTCTGAAGAAATTAAGAAAAAATAAATTCTTTGTAATTCCTAATTTAAAAACGACCTCTGTTTATTCCAATTCTTTCCATCTATTCATTTTTTAATACCTTCCTCAGTGATGCTTTTCCTTGAAACATTTTTGTCCTGAATTCTTTCAGGATGGGGAATTCGGCGTGAAAATGTTGCGTACCTTCTTTTGACCTATAATTGCACAAAGAGCATATTTGTTGACCTTCATTACCCCACGGTTTCGTATTCAGGCTTAAAAGGTCGCAGCTCGTTTTAAAAATTGAACTTTTAGAATCCACATCCGTTTTGTCATTTTCCTCCCTGTTGTAGTTTTTAAAACACCTAAATATGTCAATCTGTAGACATATTTTTTAAGATTGTTTTGCCCTTGTGATGACCTTAGTATAGGCCGAAATTTCGTTTGCAATTTTGTCGGAGAGGTTCCAGAATCATAGTTTTCGTATATAACCTCTTTACATTTGATCGCATGTCACAGCCAATAGAGCAGAGCCAGACGAAACTGTGTTATTAGGCGTACTAAAAAGTAAATAACAATAAATAAAACTGAATACATAAAGATTATCCATATAGAATTATTAAAACATTTAAATAGGAACTCTTGGAGAGTATTGTAAGAGTGATTGTTACTCTTATATGTGGAGGGAAAGAATATAAGGAGATAGAAAAAGCCTAGTATTTCTTCCTTAAAAGCTCTTTTCGTTTTCCAAGCACATGCTAAATTATCTCCTGCGTCTCCAGATTATTCGATCCAATAGATAAAATGAATTTTTCACAAAATATAACAAGTTTTAGAAATAAATACAAACTCGTTCGAATTGTGTGTTCAAAGCTTCTCAATAAAAAAGCTCAATATAAACCTATATAAAATACTAAGTAATCTTTAAGAAAAGGCTCGATTAACGAAATCGATAGGATTCTGCCGAAAATTTTACAGTTATTTGAACGTTCATATTTTGTTCTAGTAGTACTTATCACTGAAAGTCGTTAGTTCTGTTTTATAGCCCTTTTCTAATGAACGCAATTAGGCGTGAAGATAAATTTTACCCTTCAAAACAACTTTAAATAGTCTAAATAGTGTGAAAGTTGATGAATAGACAGTTTTACAAGCCAAATAGTTCAACATAACAGATCATCCATATATTTCCGCGCTAAATATTTTCTTAATTTATAAAAATTCAACAAAATCTATTGAAAATCTAACTTTTTTGTATTAAAAGAAGGCTAGGTTATTTGATTTGTTGCATTGACGGATTTCGAGCTTAAATATTACGTCAAGCAATCTTTTTAAAGACTATAACATTCGGTTGGGTAACCCAATTACTCAATATTTTGATAATAATAACTATATTAACAAGAATGCACTGTAGCGAATGATATGCATCGATCATAAGTTTTAGTAGTCCACATTTTCACAATTTATGACACTTTTATCTGTAATAGTTTTGTACAATAATAACTCTGAATAGACAATGGTGGACATTTTTTTTTTAATTGCAAGCAATTGCCAGAAGTGAGTTTATGTATTTTTGTAATGCTTAACAACTGTCTGTTAGGTCTTTTTAAATATTTGTGAATTGATTAACTTTTTCAAGTTGGATTTTATAGATTTATTTTATTTTTTAATGTGACTATGACTCTTTTTGGACTCAACTACGAGAATATTCGTTTCGGTCAAGAAACATTTTTCATTACTTCTAACATCTAATGACGCCACCTTTTGATGTAGTTCACTCCCCCAGAATATTCCTCAGGGCGGGGTTAAGCAACCCCTTCATTTCACGCCAATAAATTACTCTCACGATTTCCGAATAACCAATAAATTATATTCATTCCAAGAAATTAACATAAATACATAGGAAAACATAGAAATGTGGTCACATTCACTCCCCCCCCAGAGTACTCGAAATTCCTTGGGCAGGGTCCAACCCACCCCCATTCTCGCTAATAAATTACTTTTACTCTCCAGAAGTCAAACTCTCACCCAAAATTACTCGATATTCTTCGGGCTGTGTTAAATAAACTCTTCTTTTCACGTTAATAAACTAGATTAATTACATTAAATTTATGTGAACACAACACCCGTTACAAACATAGAAGTCTGGTTACATTCACTCTCCCAGAGTAGCCGACATCCTCGGGGTGGGTCGAACCCACCCCATTCTTGTTAATAACTTACATTTTAATCTCCAGATATCACACACTCACCGCGTGTACAATACTCAATATTCCTCGGAGCGTTAAACAACCTTTCACACTAATAAATTACATTCTTCTAATAAATTAACATAAACACAATACAATCACAACTTAAAAACACTATATGCGTTTAAAAATTCCTATAGTCCTGATACGCTATGTTGTCTATAAAAGTCAAGTATAATTTAAAAAGTGCTCCACCCTTATTGTATTCTTGTATAACATTTATTAATGTACAAACAGACACGTAAAAAGTTAATGCGAAAAAATAATAAGTGACCGATTATAATAATTTTCTAACACAAAAAAATTAAAAAAAAAAAAACCTTGCGTCAACTTAATTTTAATTTTACATTGGACGCTTTACTTTTGTATATATGTATGGATTCACACATATTTATTATTAATTATTACTATTTTAAGCATCAAAAATAAAAGGTACGTTAAATTATATAAAACTTGGGTTGTTTTTATTAAATTGCTTGTGGATTTTCTTAAAATATTTGTATTAGTATTAAAATCTATTCACTTTCGCGAAAGTTTTAATTGGCCGATCGATATTCCTGGATTTTAATTATACAACTTTGTTCTTCATAAGGGGTTTTAACTTTGAAGGGAGATTGTTTTATCTCTCTCCTATTTACCTGTCGTCAAAGACAAACTCTATTACATGGAGAAAGGCCGTGACATAATTACTTCGCCTAATTAATTCAAGGCGAAAAAATATAAATATGCAACATAAATCGTTCGCAATTTCATACTATTAGTCAAAAAATGAGTATTATCTGTTTGTTAACATATACAATTTGAAAATGCGTTAAGGTAATTGTTCCACGATTATATGCTGGGTCTTGTAAATGTCAATTGATTTGTTTCATAGTTTCAGTAATGTAAATAAAAATTGAACATTATTATTTATTATATTAATTCATATATGTTTAGTGGTCGTAATTGCCCATATTAATTATTTCAATTAATTATTCTTTTTATCCAAGGTCTTGGTTGACATGAAAATAATTGAAATTATTTATTATATTGATCCATATAGGTTTACCGGCCATAATTGACCATACATTAAACATTTCAATTAATTATTCGAATCCCGCTCTTGAACTTTTTCAACTCTACCAAGACCTTAGATAAAAAGGAATAATTAAATGAAATTATTATTTATTTAGTAGTATAAAGTGCGATAAACTGTTTGACTCAACCAAACTCAATCGATGATAATTTATTTTATTGGTGTTTATTGTTTTTCATCAGTCTCATTATTGTTTCCATTGCATTATAAGAAATATTGATGTTTCTTGGTCAACAGTTTTGCCCAGGGTTTTACAGATTAGTAAATTTTGTTCTGTTCAGCCCACGCAGATCGTTTATCTTTTTTTCCTCGCTATCATTTAAAAAGCCTTAGTTTATGGACATGGATCAAGTCAGGAATTTTTTGGCAGATAAAAGTGATATGAAATTCATGAGATATGATGAAATATAAATTTTTCAATTATGATGGTTTTGAAATAAAATTAATCAAAACATTGTAAAATCATCAAAGATCCATTTTATATGATAATCAGTTCGGTACAGGCATGGATGTGCATTCCACCCCATATTATGAGACTGCTACAAGCCAAACCGACAACACCTGTGAAGAGAACATACCTCCGTATGTCCACATTCTGCTCGATGCCTCTCCAGTAGTAAAGAACTTGATGCGGGACGTCTAGAGAATAGGCTATTTTCACGCTTGACACGGCTTATTTTCTGATGACTGTTTTAGAACTCACTCGTTACTTAAGGACCGTTTGAAGTTGACTACCTATGAAGGAAGCCGATAAATGACGGTTCCTTAGTGCGGTACGAGCAATAATATGATCGTTGTACACTGCGGTAGGCCATAACTTTCTCTTCGATCGAGACTTTCAGGGGTTCTGTAAAGATCGTGAATGGTAGAGCGCAGCACAACCAGGACTTGGACTTACCGTCAGTTGTTGACTATAGCATCTAGAAGGTCACGAGGCCATCCTCGATTTAGACGGTGTGGTAGATTATAATTGTGGTACGTTGAGGAAAGAGTTTGTTTTCGTAGTTTAGGGAGGAGGTTTAGAGTTGAAATTGAGAAAGCATGTTCGAATCAGATCTTCACAATTAGGATTTTTAGGTCTTTAATGAACTATTTGATTGATGACATAGAAGGAAGCGTTGAAGATACGGCGGAGAACTTTGGATTGAAAGGATTGTATTTGGTTGGATTGTGGAGGATTTGGATGGGCCCGACAGTTCGACTCCATAAGTGCAAATCGGTTTGATGAGTGTTTTCTAAGTGGTTACTTTGTTATGTAAGCTTACTGTTGATTTTGGTCCTATAGGTGTCTGAGTAGTCCTCATTTTTTGTTATGCTTTGCTTTTATTTGGTATATGGTTTCCGTGTAAGTCTGCTATCTCAGTAACGCCCAAGGTAGAGTACTGGTTGGATTGTTTAAGTGCACTGGTGGGCAGGTCTGCCGTTTGAGCATAATAAACGTTACTTGTTTGTTTTTGGCTCTTTCAACGTGACTGCCACCGAGTACACCAGCCGGTAATCACATTCAGAGGTTGTTGGATTGCTTCTGTGGCTAGGATAGGATTTGAATTAGTAGATAAGAGTGGTGTCCGCTTAGGTGAGTTGTGTATATGTGGATATGTCAGTGTAGTGGTATGTAGAAGGCCACCTTTGATTGGCGAGGTGAGTGAAAAATCGGTGAGGATTTTCACTTTAGACCATTAATCCGAGCAAGAAGGACTTAAGGATGAGGCACAGTAGGTGTTAGGGGTATTACAAATAAGATTGATTTTCTTTTATAAGTCGTTAAAAAGAAAAGAAACCAAGGGATTGGAGAAGTTAGATGGAGGAGATAAGACGCAAAAAGTTATCATTTGAAAGTTGCTATTTATTTTTTATTGTATCTTCAACCAACACCAAGTTTTTATGTGCATATATTTCACATAGTAGATGAAAGTGCAGAAGAAGCTTTTAAACATAAATAGTAACATGTATTGTGCGAGGATGACCTGTAAACCCACATGTGATTTTATCTTAACGGAATATACATTGAAACCTCACATGTTTTTTGAAACTTGTTTATTTATATCATTCTATTGAAGACTTTTTACCAGTGCTCAGAGATATTTTGCAACAGTTGTGTCCCACCGGACGTCGAAAAACGCACAGACGAAACCGAATGTGCGTGTTTGTAATGGGCAGGCGTTTCAAATTAAAATCGCCCTTTTCGGGTTTTCGTAATGAAACGAACATACAATTTATTAATTTATAAAATAAACGGAGTTGCCGACCAGATGAGTAATTAACTCTAATGCATTTGGAAGTGGGAAGGTGGCTTTTTACAATTTAATTGCGGGGCTAAAGTATTTTTTTCGAAACACCGACTGTTTTCTTCCAACAGCTTCTTTTTGATTTTAGCAATACTTGTTTGACCCATAAAATCGAAATCCTAAGCAAAAAAAATAATTATATGTTTATTAATTTATAAATCTACATAGTAATTTCTGATAATTGGATCTAGCAAAATCTGCAGAATTAACGGCTTAGCGTTTATACATCTCTGTTATCTATATCGATAAATTGTAAATTTCAAATTAAACGATGATTATTAGCTCCGAAACAAAACAAAAATTAAGATAAAGTTCGAAGTTCACAATATAATTTACATATTTTATTAAATTCAAATTTCTTATGGAATAAACACATTTCCTAAATTATTCAGGTTGAGTTTTTATTCTATGATTAAAATAGGCTAAGGTAACATAAAATATGTTGGAACCGTGATAGTCGATGGGTTAAGGCGTAACTCACTCGGCTCGTAGAGCTTGCGGTAGTGAATTCGATCTTAACGTAGCTCCTGGAATTTCTGATCTCTCTCCCTACTTAAAAATCCTGTTAACGTTCTTTAACATACTGACTTGATTAATGTAGAAAAACATGACTATTGAAAAAATATATGTTAACAAACATTAAAACGAATCATTGCAATATGTTTAATTATGTAAACAAATTACAGGACAAATATGGCCATAGTTATGCTTTTTCCTCCAAAAACGTTTATTTTGACCTGCAGTTGAAAAAAAGCTACCGAAGTTCAAATTTAGTTTTTAAGACAAAACGGAGGGCCTGGCGATCTTTGATTTTTTGACGATCTTTGATTCTTAATTGACGCTCCGTGAGTCACATGGTGAATAGGGTCTGAACTCATGTATACACACGTATAACTACATATCTTCTGTTCCTTTTTAAGTTTGGAGGGTCTCACAGTAGTGGCTATCCATTGAGGACCCGCCATCATTCACGCTAGTAACTAACCTGTTTGATAGGGTCTGTTGGGTTCTACATTCCGCCGAAAACCTACCTATTCATTCAAACCCTCACGCTCGTTCTAATGTAAAAAAAAATTTTTTTGTAAATATTTTATTTGTACCCTATACATATTAATACATATTGCAAATATAATTTTCCACATTGTTTCACATGGCTACACACTAATGCCAAGCGCTGCAGAAATGCCATGAGAAATGCTGGCACTTAGTGAGAGGGATGATGGAGCAAAGAGGTCTCAAGGCCGTCGCCGATAAAAGCACGTGGCGGTTTCTTGGGATAGGTTTATTTTCTTTAGGTTCTTTAGGTTTATTTATTTTGCTAAAAGAGAGCTTGATCAGTAGGGTCAGAATGGATCGAGAGGTTGGACGGATCAGTTCGTTTGACAAAATGTGGAGACTGCTGTGGTTAGGTTATAACATAATGAGGAGCTTTGACGATTTGACTGACTTTTGATTGGAAGAATTGTGTCCACTGGCTGTTGGATGTCACGTGTGTCACTCAGTTTATAAGAAGTCCCCGACTAAAGCGAACAATAGTTACTTTTGATTTTGACCTTTACAGACACCAATGATTGAGAAATATTTCTCGTTTCTTAAAGAAGTGGCGTAAAGTGGTCGCAGTGAAGCCTTCTGCGTTAGTTTAATACTGAAGGTTCCTATAAGTCTTCGTAGTTGCCCAAATCTTCTCTTAAGTTGTTCTTAAGTCTTGTGTTGGGATTTCCCGTCACTCGGCTTCTTTGTGTAGTCCTTTGAATGGAAGTCTGTATCTTTTTGTTGTTGATGAACAATGGAGGGCAAGACTGTTTTTTTTTCCATTTAGAGGAAAAATTGCGGTAACGTCCCCGTAGGTACTGATGATGTATAGGGGTATGCAGTAAGTCAGTAAAGGATGGGCCAAGAATGCTCCCTTGTGGGACTCCGCCTTGTGTCTGTTGAAAAAAAACCATGCGTGGAAAGCCACCGGATCAATTTAATCTCAATAATACAACTTAAATATATTATAACAAACAATTTTATAAAATTGCTTTTAAATATTTAATTATAAATGAGGTTATAATGTTTTTGTATTTCAAAGAAGAGAATGAACACTGAACTTTTCAATCTTGTGTAATTAATGAGGATAATCTTCCATTAGAATTAACAATTTAGTCTACTTTGGAAACATTTTACCAAATGGCAAAGTTATTATGTTATACTTATAACTAGACTCAAAAGTTGTTTAAAAGCTGGACTTTTATTAGGATAATAAGCGTACCTTTTTATAAGAAGTCCTCGACTAAAGCGAATAAAAGTTACTTTTGATTTTGACCTTTACAGACACCAACGATTGAGCAATATTTCTCGTTTCTTAAAGACTAGCTAGTACTGATTTGTCCGAAGTCGTTTGTCTTATGTACGTGGCATATTTTCAACATTGCTCGTAATTGTATGGAGGCACGGAAGGAGACCCCTCAAACACGCAATATTTCACACAAATCGAATACAATAACAAAATTCCATGTTATATTTTTCGTTGGATGCTTTTGCGGTTTCTGGGCGAAATAGTTAACCCTTTAACGGTGAGAGGATTTTGTATTGAGATGTAACACAAAACCTTAACAAAAAAGTGAAAAAACGCCTTCTACATGCCGGAGCAGAATTTACGGGGCCTTGGTTTTACTGTAACTTGTTGTAGTCCATAAATCATAAAGGTTGTGTTGGTATATATTTTTTTTACCGTCTCTGTTGCCCTTAGTCATACCCCGGCGAATCACTTTTCTTGCGCGCTGAATACATTTTTCAAAGTGATTTTGCATTAGAATCTGCCTTTGTATAAAATTTTGTACGTAATATAAGTTCAGCCAATTTCAAACACATTTTTTATTCATATTTTTGCGTAGCACAGACAATTCATTGAAATTTATTCGCAGAATGTGGGCTTGAACAAAGCGAGAGTGTTGGGAACTTTTAAGTTTTAACAGAAAGATACTCTTTAATTTAAAAAACGGAATATTCCTACCTGTAATTTTTTTTTTTGATAGGTTTATTTCAACGACCTAAACCTTGCAGTTGTGTCGTTTCCGATCATTTTGGTCGGCTTATCCTCGCTATTTTGGTCTAACGCCATCTTCTTGCTTTTGCTCCGTGTAATTTCATCAGCAGTGAACCTTTAAACCAGGGTTCATCGCACTGTGAAACCACTGTGAACTTTCGATTTCATAGCCCTTAAAAAGGGCCAAGTTCATGGTCAAATATTAAAGTACGTTATTGATTTCCCCTTAAGGTAGATAATAGAAATGTTATTAAAACAAATTCAGGTAAATATTGGTTTAGTTTTTACATTATATAAAACAATCAGTTTTCTCAACCTGATATAATAATTATATTACTACACAATGTACACGGACTAAAATCAAAATTAAGAAAGACTTGATGATTTTTTTTGTTATTGGCATGGAAGAGAGAGAGAGAGAGTGAGAGTGAGTGAGTGAGAGAGAGAGAGAGAGAGAGAGAGAGAGAGAGAGAGAGAGAGAGAGCGCAAAAGGTTAAAGGTACTTGTATAGAGAAAGAGGAAGACAGCAAGGAATAGATAGACGGATTGATGGATAAAGAGAGAAAGAGAAAGTGAGAGAGAGTGAGATAGAAAGAGAGTCAGAGTCAGTCAGCCAACAATTTAAAATAAGGTTCATCGCACAATAAAACGGAAGATGGAATATCAATAAAATGAGTGAGAAAATGAAGGAATGAATACAGTTTTCTGTAAAAATCTCGCAAATATAGATCGCAAACGACCTGTTTTACAATTAGAGAGAGAGAAACACACACACACACACAGAGAGAGAGAGAGAGAGAGAGAGAGTGAGAGGGAGAGGGAGAGTGAGAGTGAGAGAGAGAAAGAAAGAGAGAGAGAAAGTGAGGCAGTTAACATATATATATATATATATATATATATATTCGTAATTTGGTGTCAAATTGTCAAAAACATTCTGGATTATTGAGTAAAAAAACGAAAGATTAGACGTAAACGTGTTTTACACGCAATGCTCCAATTCGGGTCAACTCTCTAGCCAACGTCCTCTTTTTATCGATTGAATCGAGCATCTGTATTAAATTGTGAATTACACGGCCATCGTTAATGTTTGCCTACGCAATTTTTCAGCCTGTGGTTTTGCAAATGTCTTTGTTTTTTCCCCTCATTATTCCCTAACGTTTCAATTTCCCTATTTAATTTTTACCCTGTGGGATTATTAAACCGGCGGGGGGATGAGGAGAAGCCACTTAAAGCAAATGTGCGTGCTCAGCCAACCATCGAACCAAACCTTGGGATTATTTCGGAGAAGATTTAACGAGGGATCTCTCGGGAGTATCCCGGAGATGTAGAGTCCCTTTCCCCCCAGTGAAGAGTTTAGTACGGTATCGACATCAACTTCTCCACTCAACTGATAAATGCCAAGTGTACTTGACTCATTCATTGCTGCCGATATTTTGCAAACATCGTCATATTTTTCAGGCATAGACATCAATACTTTTACTCTACTTAAAATTGTATACCATGAGAATTTCATTGTCTATGTGAGAGTCCATGTATTGCGAAACGTACGAATAAAAAATAAAAACAACCCAGGCCTTGTGTTTGGATATATTCCATATAGGCTATATGAATCTTGACATATGTTTCTTCAATAGAAATGATGGAGTGAGTGCGGTGATCAATCCTTTTTTAAAAAAGATAGTTCCTACTCACTTTTGCAATTCATGTCGAGAGACGTGGTTGTAGAAATCCTTCAACCTGATGATGAGCTAAGGGCTCGAAATACGGATCGTTGGAAAACAACTTACTGTGAGTAGAAACTATCTTTTCTAAAAAAGGATTGGTGTTTCTTCAATGCTAGACAATTTCTCAGCCTTGTTCTCCTTTTAAGTTTCACGCTAACAACTGCTTGGCTCTTTCCTCCGCACGACGGTTTCGATCGTTCCTAGATGGTAATAATAATGGAAAAGGTTTTTTTACTGAGTTGTGAAAAAAAAGATGTGCGTGTGATTTAAAATCCAAAATTACACGTGAATTACTGTGTTTAGGTTGGCCGTTTTTACCAGTGTATTTTCATTTTTCGAGGGTTTAGTCTTGACTCTTCACGATGCAGGAATGCATGATGTAAGACTGATATTTTGTTACGTTAACCAAAGCAATATTGAATAACTATTAAGTAGTATTAAGTAGTGCACATTTGTTTTGATAATGTACTGATACATTTTTTTCTCTTAGTATCCTATTTTCTTTGGCCTGATTTTTATTTGTACTTCATTAATCATACCATCCCTCTATACTCTTCCTGTCTTTCTTGCGTTTTAATACTTATAATTTCTTTTAATGTTTCTCCGGCCAATTTATGCTATATATATGATAAAATCGTAACCGTCTCTCACTTTTCTTTATCCGATTTCTTGCCTCAGTACCTCAAGTTCCCATCAATTGTGGATAAAAAACTTAAATAACAAACACATACCAAAAACATAATAAAATAACAATAGTCTGAGCATTCACTCTACTCCAGAGTACTCAATAATCCACGGGTAATTAGGGAACAGCCCCTCCACTCGTGCTAATAAATTACACTCACACATCCATCCACACTACTCCAAAGAACTCGATATTCCTGGGGGCTATTGTTGATAAGCCCTGCCATTCACGCTAATAAATTACACTTCACATTCATTTATTCTACCCCAGAGTAATCGATATTCCTCGGGGTAATTCTGGATGAGCCCTGCCATTCACGCTAATAAATTACATTCACACTAGTCCAGATTACTCGATATTGCTCAGTGTAATTGGGGACAAGCCTTGTCATTCGCGCTAATAAATTAAATTGCTCACTAAAATTTATTCACATAACCCCAAAATACTCGATTTTCCTCGGGTTAATTGAAGATTCATGCAAATTAATACATACGTTCCAATAAATCACAGATATCACATGCAAGAAGTAACAAAGCTATATATATATATATATATATATATATATATATATATATTGGATCAGCGGGAATGTCGTATTTCTTCTTTCAGACATAGTGCTTTGCAGCCTGTTATTATGTGTCAGCCTGTTTTGTTCCCGGTTATCACAGTGTGCCCGGGAACCCATGCCAGGACGACCTTTTCCCACAAACATCGACCCCTTTCAGTTTCAGACTTTTCTGATAGATGTGTCTGCGGAGAGCCTGTGCATATTAGGAATGTATATTGTTCAAACCGCTTTTCTTCTTTCTGGATTAGCGACCCTAAATTTATTAAATCCATTAGTTTTGAGATATTCTTTTGAACAAACTGATTTACAAACAATCCATTGTTTAAGTTTTTTGAAAATCCTTAGATTATTAATTTTTCTTTATTGTGTAGAAGGACGAAAGATATCAAGTATATTTTACACCCCATTACAAAAACAGAATCAAGACAGACAGACACACACACACACACACACACACACACACACACACACACAATAATCTTACCTAATGGTTGAGAGTACTGCCACAATCAAACAATTTCCAACATTTTCAGAAGTGTATTAAACTGTTTCTATTAGACAAACACGCAAACAAGCACATACTACACACTATATTTAAGGAACATCTCATCCTTTAGGTAGCTTAAGCGGTCATATATTTTAAATTAACAACACCCAAGAAACACTTCCACATATTACATATTTTTTACTCTTCTTATACTTTTTGTACTTCTTGGGTTTCTTTTCAGAAACTAGACAACAGTCAAACTCATTTTATTTTTATTGATAATAATAAAAATAAAACAATAATTAGAAAATGAGGTTGATGGTTGTCTAGTTCCTGAAACGACTCCCACATATTGTATGATATTTGGATAACAACATATGTAATTTGGGCTTAAAAAAAACTTTCACTGAGTTTGAGGACTTGGTAAAATTTCACGTTTTATTTCTGTTTTCTCTTCGTAGAAACGTCGCGGAAGTAATTTGCAAATAAATAAAATAATAACAAGGCAATTGATAAGCCTCGTATTCTTACGCTATCTTGGAAAAATTCCAATCCTCCCTCCCTCCGCTCCAGCCCCTTTTTTCATCACCGGCCCGATTACAACATTCTCACAAATATTTTCGTTGACGTTTGTGGTTTGTGTATTTCCAGCTTTACGTATTTTTATCTTGATTAGATATCTCGTGCCGCCAGATCGTTTCCAAGAATGAATCACGGCGATGCGGATCTTCTTCGATGCCGTTTATCCTTCTGAAAATAGTTTAAAATTCAACTTTTGATTTTATAAATTGTAAACCGCTTTTTTGATAGGTGACAATAATTCTAAAATTTAATATTTTGGGCTGTTTCTGATCTTCATGATCTAGTGACTTTGTGAAACCAGATCTATCTCTTTTTATACCTTAATATTTCAAAATTTAAGCATGATTTGAAGATTTAAATTGTTTCTACGATATAATAAGTGGTGAATACTAATTCTATAGTATCTATAATTTTCAATATTTTGAACCATTTCTGATCCTTCTGACCTAGGTCTTCGTGAATACAGATACCTTAATGAATTGTTTTAAAAACAGATCTTTACCGCTCTCTTTATCTTTTTTACAAATTCCTTTCATTAAATGGTAAATACTAACTTTATAATATCTATAAATTTTTAACATTTAGGCTCATTTCTGATCTAGTGATTTTGTGAAAAAACATCTACCACTGTCTCTTTATCTTTTATGAAAAAGTTGAAAATTCAATTTTTGATTTTATAAATTTGAAACAGCTTTTTTGATACGTGGTAATGATTCTAAAATTTAATATTTTGGTATTTCTGATCTTTTTGATCTAGTGACTTGGTGAAAATAGATTTGTACTATCTCTTTTTGTCTCTTATAAAGCATCTCAAAATTACTATACTATAATATTGAATGTTTTGTGCCATTTATTATCTAGTGACTTTTCGAAACCAGATCTCTACTGCCATCTCCTTTTATCCCTTATAAAACATTTTAAAATTTAAGCTTGATTTGAAGATTTAAATTGTTTTTATGATATAATAGATGGTGAATACTAATTATATAGTATCACTAATTTTCAATATTTTGAGCTATTTCTGATCCTTCTAACAATACAGATACATTGATAAATTGTTTTAAAACATATCTTTACCGCTCTCTTTATCTTTCTTTACAAATTCCTTTCTTGATATAATAAATGGTTTATCTGTTAAGACAAAGTTGAAAATTCAAGTTTTGATTTTATAAATTCAAATTGATTTTAGAATGTAATAAGTTAATAATTACTCCATTATATATATAATTTTTAATATTTTAGGCCAATTCTATTCCTAAATGCAGATTTCTATACCCCTGTCCTTTTATTTAAAGTAAATTTATTTAAATTTAAATATTTGAAAAATCAATTTTTGATTTTATAAATTTAAATTGACTTTTTGATATAATAAATGGTAAGTAATAACACTATAGGGGGGCGCAATAGTTACAAACTTTTTTATTTTGATTTATTTTTTTTAAACGCCGGCAATCTCGTAAAAAAGTAAAGTTTTAAAAGTTGGACCCCATTTCGATCTTTATGATATAATAGTGCCTTGGCGTTGTGAAAATAGATCTCTATAACTGTGTGTCGCTGTATACTTCATAGAATTTTACAAATTTTTAGTATTTTAATATTTTAAACATATCTATTTACAATCAAATCTTTAGAAGAAGAAATTTCTCTAAATTATATCGCTAGATATTTTAAGTTTATTTTTCAGAAGTGAGTGGTGTGAATGATGCACTTCTACAACCTGATTTTTCCTTTATTTTATGTAAAATTCTTTTTCAGTTAATCATTTCGGCGCCATTTTTCCGGAAGATTGAAGGAAAAGAAAAACAGGGCATAGAAGTTCATCATTCTCACCACATACACAAAATAGAAATGAAAAAAAATTAAGAAACGTGATATTTTAAAATTATATTAAGATAATACATTTTTTGGAGATTTCTTTTTATATGTTTATGAAAACCGATCACTAATCGGCCGTTTTAAAGATAATATAGTAGTAGTGAATTTTTATCTGTTGTAAGGGTTAAAATATTTTTAAATATGATTATGAACAATTTCAATTGATTTTTCAAAAATTCGCATTGGATACGCAGGACTCGAACCCACAACGTTGGGCTCAATACGCCGGTGCTTTAACCACTTGACCCCCTAGGTTCTAGTCGCTCTCGTAACTACTTTTCATCTCAACCACACATAAAAATTTAAATAATCACTTTGGTTAACTAGGACCAACTAAAAACATACAGTAGAATGTTCAAGAAAGAAATGAGAAAATAATGTTATACTTGATTTTGCAAATATTATTCCTCGTTTAAATTATCGTATCGATGACCGGAGCCATTTCCTTTCCCCCGTCTCGTTGCAGAAATGAATAAGTTATGCCTTCTTAATTTCCCCACTGGATTTGAATGGGATAGAAATGAAAAGAAAATAGAGTTTTCGACACGACCCATCTTTCCAAGCGGAAAATAAAGCAACCACCCTTCCCCCAGCTCTCTCAACCCGTTCTTTATTAAGAAGAGTACTCTCTCAAAACACATTCAGTTTACGAGAAAGAGAGAAACTTGTTTGATGGAGGCCCTTGGCGGCTTTTTTTTACCATAAAAAACAGTTTTCTCGCATTGGGTAAAATATCCGAGAAGATTGTTCCAGCTGCACAAACCGCCCTTAGACAAGAGGGACCTTCAATGTCTTTTAAATAAAGTCTTAATTGTCTAATTAGTTTTAAGGTTTTAACGCAACTAATTAGAGTTGTGAGAAAGCTTTGATTTCCTCAAGAGTGAATTTTATTTCAAAGTCTTCACCTGGATCAGTTATTACTCTATAACATTTTTTTTCCAGAAAACTTACAATGAATAGATAATTTTAATAATTCTGTAAATAGTTCACAACTTCAGTATATTTCAAGCAAAGAATTCCAAATAAAAAGCAATTTAATCAAATTCTATTCATTTTCATCGATCAATCCTACGAGGTAGTTTTCAATTTTGATTGACTTTGAGATATAATTTTGTAAAAAACATTTGAATGATTCGTCATGAAGCATAAAAGTAACAGCCTAACCCACCTAAATTATGCCTTTGAGATACTATAATAAATTTACTTATCCTACGTACATTAAATAATTCAATAAAGACAGACCCCGGTGGGTTTTATGTTTAATAAAACTCTCCAAGTCCAATCAATTTATCTAATTTGAAAAGGTCAGAAGCAAAATCCGGGACCTGGGAGGCCCCATAATTTTAATAATTACTTCCAAACTTGCTCCCTTGTTTATGGTTCGGGTTACCTGTATCCTGGAGTTTCCCTAATTACTCTCATTATCGAAAAGTAATTGCCCTAATTATTGAGTCCACGATCTGAGCCAGAGATAGTTTGAGGAAACCGAATTGTGGACAACTCCATGAGCGCTGAATTCACTTTCGAAGGAGTCCGAGATGCCAGTTTAACAACTAAAATCCCACGATATTTAACAATACATTATTGTCTTTCTTTAACATTTTTACTTAAAAAAAAAAAATTATTCAGATTCTGTGTAAAAATAATGAATTAAGAATATATATTTAGGAGTACTTTTTGAGTTTTGAGCTACCAGTTGTTATCATCTAAACTGGTTAATAACAGATTGTTATAAAGTTATTAAATATAGTTATTCTAATCTTGGAAAATGTTAGATTAATAGTAACCAGTAAGGCAATTTTTTTATTTTACTGATTTACAAACGCTCAAATTGCACATGCACGTACTCACGCATGTGTACAAAGTACACAGTTGGGCCTTTCTCGTCTCGCAGTCCACCGGCAATTCCAGCTTTTGTAATTTACAATACATTACCAGCAGGCCTCGAGAATTTGCTTGTAGCCCTGGATCAGACCTCGTTATAATCCGTCCAGTTGTAGAGGTTGGTCTCCAGGGGTTACAAACAGCCAGGTCATTCCAGCTTTCAACGTAACCAGTGTCCCATTTACGCTCTCACTCTTTCTTGAACACATTCTTTCTTTTTAACATACCTATTATGTACACCATTCACTCAGGGCCATTCATTCAGTCGATTTGTCTCCATAACCCTTTACATCTATTGCATGACTAACCTAACTGAGGGTCATTGGGACGACCAATTCCTCCATAATCCCTCACACACTACACATTCACGCTAACAAATAAATTTACTCTCAACAATCACTAAGGGTCACAAGACTATCAGTACTGTATACAATAAAACAACCCGGTTCCTCCAAGAATCGGAACAGGGGTCCTAAATACTCCTGGCTGCTCTGGCCATATCGGGTCGCATTCCTACGCGCTCTCTATATGTAGCCAAGGAAAGACACCTTTCATTCAAATACATTGATCAACCTTTCTCTGCATGTCGGACACATACGCGGCATTCGCCCAAAAATAAGTGTTCGTGTTTAAACCTCGCATGGCGTGTGCTTAATAGGGTAAGTATAATCCTTCTTCCACGAGAAAGATATCCGAGGGTCACCTGTCGACAGTTCTCTTGATACGTGAGAGCATCTCTGCCAATCTGACCCTACCGACGTTTATATTTATAGACAGCAATACATATATACATATTAACCAGATTTATGTATGTGTGAATCAGTAATAATTTAGTTATTCATTTGAACCCCTCAACCAATTATAAAGAAAATGAAGGTAACTTAAAAGATACAAAAAAGTAGGTAATTCATTGTTCCATAGTAAAACATTAACAACTATAAAGTGAACAATGGAGTGTTTGTATGACAAGGAGTAAGATATTATCTATTTTATTTGCTTAAGTTGAAAATTAATTAGGCTTTAAAAAATCGCTAAACGAATTTATTCTACTTTTTCATTGACAAATTTGGGACGTTTTCAATTTTTGCACAGTTCACAACTGACACTAGGAATTTTTTTTCCATTCAGATAAGAATATAATTTTTTCCCGAGCAAACGAGGAAATATAAGGTATAATCGTTGTAAAGAATGATAGGTTTGCGGGATAAATACGAGCTTCATCTGGGTTTCTAGGAAAAGGGTGAAAAATTACCCCAAATAAAAATGAAATCTATCGGTAACTTGTAATTTCTGAATCTTTCTGATGATGATATTTTTGAATTCTAATGAAAAACAAATTGTACTATTTACCAAAAGATGGTTAAATCGTGCCAATTCAATTGGAGAAATTTCAAATTTACAATTATCTTTACCTTGATGGTATAAAATTAGGGGAGTTTTTTTATTTTCTCACCATAGAGAATAATTACAATTAATTAAGGTTTTTAGTTGAGATAAAAAAAGTCAATGGCACGAGCGGGATTCGAACCCACGATCTTCGGCTTGTTACGCCGCTACTCTACCACTTGAGATGGGGTTGAGATGGGAAGTTAGGGTCCGAGTGGATCGAGTTGGTCAAGGGGACCACGAAATTAGTGAATAGAGAATAATATCAAAACGCCCCCACGATTAAAATATTTTCGAGATAAACTCAATCAATGTAGATTTGACCGTGATGTTTCAAGCCTCAAGTTGAATTTCCCTGGTGTAAATTTGTCCATATATACACGTAATTGCTCATTTCACCGACACGGAAGAATTTGCTCGAGGCATTTATTCCAATGAAAATCCTGTCACGGTTCATAAATTAAGGACGATTAACTAAACGCCAACTGCTCTTATATTTCCCGTAGTAATAGCCGTAATTATTTTCCTCTTAACTGTTCATTTGACATTCGAAATGTAAGTTTAAGCCTTGCAGTCATTCGGTGTTTCCAACCCATATCGACCATTTTATCATATAACGGTGTATTTTTAAGATAATTTAACAAATACTTTTTGAACCTTGCTTATCATGAAGATGGATTTTTCGACAATAGAACATTTAAAAATAAATAATTTCCTTTTGTCAAAAATTCTACCTATATGTGGGTAGTGTAACGATGTTTCTTGTTAAACCGGTTGCTTGTGATGATGTGCAAATATTGAGCGCGTGACCTTACTGTCACGGTTACTTAGTTATCTAAGGACTTTTATGGAATTGTGAAAAATATGGCAACTACGCTTCAGCCCATTTCTGAATGGTATGCAGTCATATTATGTCATGGCGTTTATGCACTCGTATTTTGCTTTTTATGTCAAACTATATGCTTTTTGTATCGTTATATTAATTACAAAATTCTTATTTTAAGAAACATTTTAAAATCATTTAGTGATAGATAACAATCAATTTTATTGCCTGATCTGGTTTGCCTTAATAATGCATATTACGTCGTCTGTCCTCGCGGAGGACATTCCTAGGCATCGAGTATATAAGGAATCGGACTTCGTCTTGTGAAACAGAATCCCATGAATCCTATTCTTCAACAAAAGCGGTTTGAAGCTGTTCAAAGGTGTGTTTGTTGGAGGCAGCGAACGATGTCTAACCTGTATTTTTATCATGTCCCATAAGTATTCTATGAGATTCATGTCAGGAGGATGTATGGGTGACAATACATGCGCTCAAGCAGTATCATGCATTAACACGTAGTTATTTGAATAATGGAGCGAATGGAACAGCTATCAGAAGAACTTCCTCAATGTACCTTCGGTTGATTCCACTCCATACCCTGACTTTTTTGAAAAGCTTCGTCATACGAAGCAAAGTCTTTTCCGCATACGGCCCCTGTCATCTGATTGCCACAAACCAATTCGGCACCCTGTGAAGAAACAGACCCTCATATGCGAATAGTCGCCTTTCAACTCGATGGCGCTCCAAAAGTAGATAGACGTCTAGAGACTAAGCTATTCTCACGAAGCCTTCTGATGTCTATTTAAGAGATCATACTTACATTATGGACCTTTTGGAATTGACTACCTATCAAGGGAGGCATTAAATGACGGTTCCTTAGTTGGTAAAAGCAATAAAACGATCGTCTCAAGCCATCGTACTTCGCGGAAAACCACTGCCTCCTCTTACATCGAGACTTCCGGTGGCCCTAAACCGATGTAGCCCGTTTTGGTTGGCAGAGTGCGGCCCACCGAGAACTTAGGCTATTTAACGCTCGCTACGCTTATAGTTCAATTTTTTTACTACAATTTAAAAAGAAATTAATTCACCCGACAAATTGCCTCTGGTAATGATGAAATTGAACTGATTTTATTCATTTTTACGCTAAAGCGTGTAAAAGGATTAGTAACACTATGAAGTTTAACATTAATTCCAAATTTACGTTTTAAGTCAACTATTGTTCAATTTTATACCTAGTTATTATGGAAAATAAACATATAAATAAAGTGTTCGGTATTTGTCTTTGAGTGTATATAAAAAAGTCGATACACTATGGTGAATTTAAAACATTCAACAATTTTTTCAACACGGCCGTGGAAAAGTAGTACACGGGTTAAAAATAATCGTAAACTACTAAATAAATCCGCATCAGCGCAATATAAAAGAGAGGTTCTCTTCAGAACTGTCAATTCATGGAAAATAGGAAAGCGTCTGATAATCAACAGTGCAGATTTAACGACGTCGAATTAATCCAAATAGTCGCATCTCTTTGCTTTCAACTTGCATAAAGAGACCAATTTGACGTGAGGAACAAAAGAATTTTGTTAGCATAACTGCCTTGGACATGTGAGCCGTTCGAAAAACACATTAAACATAGTTTTGACGCAGAAATACCTAGACACGTTAAAAAACTTTAAATTTTAAGAAATATATTATGTTATTAATATATATTTTAAAAATGTTTACTATATAAAAACAAGCCTATGACCATTATTGTCGTTGACTTTCGTACTCAAAATTATAATTCTCGACTGTTTATGATTCAATAGCAATAGTTAATTACAATTTTCGTTTATGTGCATGTTATATATAACATGAGTTCATTATTATAGTTTATATGTACATTTTGAACTTCATACACTGAATTTTCATGATATGCACGACACACTTTTTCTAGAAAACGAATGATTATAAAAACAAAATATAACAATGAAACTAATAATAGTTATTAGATGCTACGCATTATTAGGTATGTTAAGAAGGAGTGGAAGTTATCAATGAATTTTTACGGATTGAAAATTTCTGTTGTCGGATAATCGTCGCTAATGTAACATCGCACTTACTAACGAATCTGAACAATATGATAAATCCAAAACCATAAATCGAACCACGAAATCTAATGAATTTAATATGATAATATTGTACGGCACATTGGTACTGCACTAATTGAACCAGGCTTCAACAAAGTTAGTGAAAATATGTTTTGCATATACAAATATCACCCTTACACACTCTCGACGCGACACACAACAATGACACGTGTACACAGAAAACACACTTTGAGCCCTGATGATGATCTCAATAAAACTTGAAACGTTGGCACGATAAAGAATGTGTTTTTCTTACATCACACCAGACCGCATCTCACGATCTGTAAATAATCATTAACTAACGGTCACTAAACACTACATATTTATACAGGTTGAGAGATATTCAAGAAAATAGTTTTCATGTTGGTTTAGTATAGAAGGAAAATAGTAATCGGTCTTTTTGCTATTTTACCTAAAGTAAAAAGTAATATCAGTAATTAATTTAATTTAATCAGTAAAGTACTTACAGGCAGCAATGCACCAAAACCGCACTCGACTTTCTACTCTTACATATTTACGTACAAATGGTGGCTTTGATAGTACCAAAAGGTACTCTTTATATACAAGGAAATAAAGGCATTTCTGAGGAGGAGCCACCACGCAATTCTGCAGGGAATTAAGACAAATGAGACGGCAGTAATGAGAGAAAAACTCAATTTTGACAGACCCTTCCAAGTGGTTGTAGACCTCACTTAATCGTCATAGAGATACCTTTGGAAGGAAGGTAGCCGCTAGTTTAAGGCAGGGGCCCATTTGGTACACAGATGGATCGAAGATGGTACATCGAGTACGTATATGGGCAAAACGGCCGAACTATATCTTAGCAAAGACCCTTGTATTAACAATTTTCCAGCTTAGGTTTATGCAATACAAGGTGGTAATACAGATAAAGGTGCACAGATCTACGTACTTTCGGACATTCAGGCTGCTATAAAGACCAAAATGCATATGCTTTTAGCTCCAAACTAGTCTGGGAATGTTTAAATTGCCTAATGACTATGAAAACACAACATTACCTTCAAGTGGAATTTTGGGCATGAAGAAGGAAATGAACAATCTGACCAACTAGCAGAAACAAAGCTGTCTCAGGGGATCAAAACCACTACTACTCACTGACCCGGAGTGGTGCTTAAGTTAGAACTGATAAATGACGTGAGAAAGTAAATTTCAAACACTGGACAAAAGCTCCAGTTGTGAGGCAAGCTAAGAGATTGAAGGCGAAAGAACTCTGTTTCAGTAGGCAGGATTTGAGGAAAATTATTGGCCTCTAGATCGGGCTTCTTAGCTACCACCTTAACAAGATGTTCAAAGCATAAAACAGAAACATGTCACATATCTTTTCCACTTCGGTAAGGCAATTCTCACACCAAAAGCGGCTCGAAGAGCACCGATGAAAGTGCTGTCTAATGGGAAAAGTGCACTTTCCAAGGTTTAGATATAATTTATAGGAACTCCATAAAAATCTATGTAGGTCGCAATGGAGGAAAGGATTTTTAAAATTCGTATTCAATCCTCCTTAAAACCTTAAAAAAATAACAGATAAATAATAAAATGCTGGATGTTAATGTACATGTTATAATACTACTAGTATTAAAATTTATTCGACTACGTCGTTTGTTTACCAAAAATTTACTTGTATTTTTGGAAAAGTTCTTATTTATAGTTTTGTATTTTAGAGTTTTTTGAAAGAAGAAAAATGTAATTTAATTAATATATATTTAATATTGTTAACAGCAAACAATTATATGTGTTCAGCTATATGTAGCTATCTTACACAATAAAGTCAGCCCTGCTTTATCGTCCAACTTCTCTTTAACTTATATCTCGTTTTTAAGCTTGACTTCACATTTTTGTCAATTTGGAATTTACTTCATAATAGGGAAATGTAAGTTGGAGTTCTTTTCCTCACCTTAGGGAAAAAAACCCCTGAGAACTGGAACCTGTTCGTTTTGTTTATTTCATTTTTCTCTTTTCATTAAGCAGTATACAAAAAGCATAAATAAAACATGTTATTTTTGTATAAACAACACAGTTAGGTAAAATAAAATTTAAAAAATATGTAATATTTGATAAAAATAAACCTTGTCGAAACATGAGTCAATCCTGTGGAATGTAAAAAAGAATTTGTAAACAATACTGATCCGCTTTAATTTTTATATGCATAAATATTTTTGTTTTGTCATCTTACAACATATGCCCTATTAACTCTTTAACACAATCCGGTCTTTTATTGGGCACCCAATTTATGATTCTCAGAAAACTATTTATGCTTAAGCCGCATAAAACCCTCGTAAACGAATGGTAAAATGGGCTTCCTTGGAATTTTTTAACGCGAAAGGAGATCGTTTATTATTATTTTTACATACTACTATACTATTACACATATATAAAGTACATGCTTAGAGTTTTTAATTAGGGTAATGAGGAGTTTTACTTTTCACTCGGGAGGATTTACATTCAATGGAAAAAAAAATTAACTTTAAATGAGTTTTTAAATATTGTAATGCTTGAAGCAACAATTATTTTCAATTAATTAGATGGGAAGTTAGTGTCCGAGTGGATTGATATCACGATAGCTCAGAGAGTGGTAGAGCAGCGGCGTATTTAGCCGAAGGTCGTGGGTTCGAATCCCGCTTGTGACACTGGTTTTTTTATCTCAACCAAAACCTTTAATTTAAAAGAATTTATTTGGTCAATCGGACCACGAAACCTAATAAACTTGGAAAAATATTTTTAAATTTGAACAATTTGCACATATAATTAGTATAAATATGCACATACGCACATAAAAAATTATATTTAAATAAACATACGTTTACACGTACATCCCACACAGTACATACATTTCTATATGTGAGGAAATACCCCAGTGTTCCTTAAGAATTGGAACAAGGGATCGAATTATTGACCAGCCCGCTCGAGTACCATCTTTCAGGGGTCTTGACTACTCGCTCCCTGTAATCGGCCAAGGCATGGTGTCTTTCGATTAAATGTGATACTCTGAGGTGTTCGGTTTGACCCAAAAGCTGGTCTCCGTTTGCCAGAAGAGATCCTCAATCGGGTTTGTACGATCTTTTCGGTTCAGAGTCTCAAAGGGCATCGTTCAGTCATGGTCTTGATTCGCAACTGGCATTCTGACAGCATTCTTTACTGAAATTAGTTATAGCAATAGGATTGGACTTCTATCTGGAGGGAGAGGTCCCACCTTTCGTTGCCTCGTTGATTAGTTCTATTCTTTTCCAACAAAAAAATTACGCATGTATTTATCATGCAAAAGGTAAATGTATGATCTGAAAATTTCTGTATAATTATTAAAAAATTGTAATGTAAATTAATCCATATTTGTTTAGTGGTCATAATTGACCTTATTAATTATTCCAATTAATTATTCTTTATATTTCAACCAAAAACCTTAGATGAAAAAAATAAGTAATTGTAATGTAAGTCGAACAGATTAATGACGATGTTTTTCCTCCATATTTTCGTCCGTTTTGACCATTTACCCTGTTGTATCCACAATAGTTCCCCCGGCGCGGAGGGTGAGAATGGAAAGGATGATTTTAAAAATTATAAAGATACAGTGGATAAATTTGGGCCCGATGGTTATCTAGCAGCGTATATAAATCGCAAAAATATTTTCAAGGCAATTTTTTTCCCCATTCGCTTTATATTATATTTCACATACACAAGATAGCCGGTGAATAATGGAAATGACGTTAAGAATTAAATAGGTAACAATGTGTTTGATGAAAGACAACATGGTATAATACAGAAAATCCTTTTGTTCCTCTCAACACAACATATAAAAACGCTATTCTTATCTTTTAACTTTTCTTTTCATTAAAAGTCTTTTTAATGAAGTTGAATAATGATAAGGGAATACATTTTTAACAGTATCCTCCTTGAGGATAAGTTGGCTAACTTTTTTCCCTACCTCTGAAATGTAATTACAACTTAAGACGTTTAGTTCCGCAATGAAATTAATAAAGCGTTTTGAATTATTGACTATAATTAAATTTTCCGAAACGCAAGACACTAAACATGGTGAACTTTCTCAAATTTAATACTCCCTACCCATTTATCGCGCTCATCCTGGGTTAAGGATTCCTTCAGCATTCATAAGGAAACATGCTCGGCCTTGCTTATTTTTCATTCTGACAAGAAAATTTAAGATAAAGTTTCATTTCCTTCCGTACATTCGACTCTTATTTTTGGTAGGTTCATGTGATTTTGATGTCTTTATTTTTTTAAATATAAAACCACAAAGAAAATCGACCAGCTAGTTAAAATCAATGTCTTAGGCATCATTTGTAAATGTAATTCAGTTTAAATCTTTCAAACAGTGAACAATGGAAACTGAGGGAGGAGACACAGGCAAATGCCATACTAGGCTGTCGATCGATGGCACTAATCCAAAATATAACTTCCGGTGTTGATACAAGTACAAGGTATACCAGAAAGAGAAGATTGGACAAAATGAATATCTCCGAAGGCCAATTCAATGGCGGAGAGAGCGGATAAAGCACAAAAGCTGGAATATTTGGGTGAATGCGAAGAACTGACTTTAAACTTCGATAAATACCTTCCAGTTTTTCAGTCTGAAGTCATAGCAATCAAACACTGCGCCTGAGAAATAAAGAGGTTCCAGGAAGGTAGCCATTTATCGGACAGACAGGCGATACTTAAGGCATCTCATGCGAGGGATAGGCAAAAGTGTATGAAACTGCATGGAATCCCTGGCAGAAATCAGTGACACCAATGACTTGGCCAAGGCCTGTGTCTCTGGGCATTCGGGGCATAAAGGTAATGAGAAATTATACGTGTTCAACAAAAAAGGCCCAAATGAATTCTCTAGGCCCAAACCTACTATGCCTATCACCTTGCCACAGAAAAGGATACATCCAAAACTGGATCTTCAATTAGTCCAAAACCTGGTAGACCAACACCCAGATATAGGTTTATAGAAGGCCGTCCACAAGACAATAGGAATTACTGGAAGGTAACTTCAACAGAACCAGGATTCCGGTTGGACTTCTGACAGGACATTGCCACCTGAGAAGGCACATGCACTCGATATAAGTGCTGACAAAAGAATCACTGTACAGATACTGATAAGGAATAAGAAGAGACCGCAGAATATGAAGACTTATGTTGGGGTAACTAGGAGAGGAAAAGCCACGAGGAAGATTCTATACAAAGGAGCCGCTGACAAAACTAGGCCCAAACAACCAAGCTGGCCAGAGAGTTCTAAAAAATAGAAGAAAGTAAAATCGGTAAAGGTCGGGGGCGGAAGGCCTTCTGTCTTATTTATCAATCAATTTTTATTTTAGATTCAGTGTGGCAATAAATTAGTCCAGGAGAAAGTTGCACCTGTGCGGCTGTCTGTACGTTGTCTATATCCAAAAATGTCGCTCCGTTTGACAGGGCGATTTCTCGGGGCATTATTTAGACATATGAACAAAAACTAATAAAATAAATAGCCTCTTCCGTTGTCCAGTTGATAGTAGGTCAAGTCGGTGAACTGATGCTGAATATAGGGACACTTATTGGGAGTTCCTCACTGAAGATAGCGCCATGACGGAACGCGTTTGAGCCATTCAACAAACCCACGAGTGAAAATTGACCCAATAAGTGACCCCATGACGGTTCAGCATTACTTCTCTTTAGATTACAACTTTGGGGAAACAACAATCATTTCTCCATAAACTTCTTTTTTGGGAGATGGATTCGTTTGGTCTCCAAATCATCATGGTTTGGTCATTTCATTCTTCATATGACCGTTGAGCCACGTTGGTTAGAAGGTTGTTGCCCAAAATTTTGTCCTGCTTTTCTCAAAACTTTGACCGAATCGAGAGGGTTGGTGAAAATATCCGTTTTTATACAACCCGTGCTATTTAAGGTCCAGTTGGCACACGGCCCGATGCTATATTTCAATTTGGAAGCCTCGCCCGCCCCTATCTCACCCCGCAGTTTGGTTTGTACGAGAATATACTGCCCCATCTTTTCGCTTTTACCTGAATCCGGTGTAGATATGGTGTAGATAATGTTTTACGGGAGAATTTGACTTTCTTCTGGCTGCTGTAATTTTTTAATAAGAGGCAAGATATGCTTAATAACAAAGAAGTTGGAATTTTTTGATTTTTCAAAAGTGTAGCATTGAATCCCTGATAATTCTGGGTTGTATATCTTGCTGTTTCACCCTTTCACAATCTTCAGATCGTTTTATTTTGCCTAGTGGTTTACAAAACATCCATAATTGGATAGTTAAAGATGCAACATATTTTTTTCTTTTTTGTATACAGGGTGAATTGCTACTCGTGCTACAAACTTCTCCAGTAGATTCTTCACCCTAAAATGAACAAAAAAGTTCATATTGTCCATGGTCCGATTCTCAACCATTTCAGAGTAATTTCGCTTTTTATCGATTTTGAAAGATATCACGTCCTGGCGTCGGAAAATCGTGATATCTTTTAATCTAAACATTTCTCTTAAAATCTATAAGCACCGTTGAAATCCCCGTTAATTTTTAGAGAGAATCAAAATCATAATTCCATTGAAATTTTTTAATTTAATTTAATGCCCATTTAGTATGTAATGCTTAAGAAGTTTACAAACAGCTAGAAGGTCAAGGAAGAAAGACCCAAACGTTTTGCCACCTTCATCTTCTTATTGAAAAATTAACGGGGATTTCAACGGTGCTTATAGATTTTAAGAGAAATGTTTAGATTAAAAGATATCACGATTTTCCGACGCCAGGACGTGATATCTTTCAAAATCGATAAAAAGCGAAATTACTCTGAAATGGTTGAGAATCGGACCATGGTCAATATGAACTTTTTTGTTCATTTTAGGGTCAAGAATCTACTGGTGAAGTTTGTAGCACGAGTAGCAAGTCACTCTCAAACATTAGCAATCCTTGAACCACCATTTTTTCTCTTTTTGTCATCAACATCTTGGTCTCACAACCACTAAATAAGAAAATGACGAGTGCGTTGGAAGCGTTATTAAATCAGGTAGTTTTCCTCAAATTTGCTGCCTTCTGAGACTAAAATTAGAAACTCTGGATTACTTTATACACTTTCCGATTTACACAATTTTCCACTCTTTTTGTAGTTCTGGCTGAAATAAAACACAAAAAATTAGCCCAAACATTTTGCCACCGTCATCTTCTTATTGAAAAATTAACGGGAATTTCAACGGTGCTATTAGATTTTCAGAGAAATGTTTAGATTAAAAGATATCACGATTTTCCGACGCCAGGACGTGATATCTTTCAAAATCGATAAAAAGCGAAATTACTCTGAAATGGTTGAGAATCGGACCATGGACAATATGAACTTTTTTGTTCATTTTAGGGTGAAGAATCTACTGGAGAAGTTTGTAGCACGAGTAGCAATTCACCCTGTATATATTATTGTTTTCAAAGGTTCCCATCATAAAGATCTTTCAGTCTAGCTTTGCAACCATTTTTTAAGTTTCCGCAGTATTTTTCGCCTTGTCGTTGACAAAGGCATTCATAATCCTCCTGTGCTAATCCGAAGGAGGATGTTGCTATATGCTGAATTTAAATTGGATTTTCATTTCACAAAATTTTCAAGAATCTAAGGAACAGAATGATGAATTTTTCCCACAACCCCTGATCATCCTTAATTCTTCTTTTCCGTCATTTTGCAATACTTCATCCGCATCTACATTTATTATAGATCACCATTAGATAAGCATTCCCTATAAGGAGCCAAGGAAAAACTCCAATTAACTAGGATACATTGAGCAATCTTCTTTTGTGTGTCAACCGCATATGGCCGATTATGAGTCGTGTTGGAATGATTGTTCTTCTGTGATTTAGACTGGGGGCTACCAGTCATCCATGCTCTGAACGCGCAAGTGCTTGTAGGACGGCCTGTCGACTTACGTTTCCATTTCTTTTTATCATGTCATGGTAGTTTTAGCGTCAGAGGGATGGATCACGGTGATCAGGTTTGGCGGTTCGGGGGTTTCCTTACCCTCGTTTTGTGTCCGGACCCAAGCAGCTACTGCAATTTATTTATGATCTATTAAATTTTTGATGAGGGTTTGCAATAGCAGAGGTCATATCAACCCTCGGGGTGTCGAATTTTTTTAACCATTTGCATGTCGTGTTTGAAAGCGAGGCCGCTAATTCGAATTCCTGACCTTTACTTTACAGAGATGAGTACCGTGTCCAGCAGCTACCGATGACCACCCCTCATTTTAAATTCATTATTTATTAGTAAATATTAAGATTTTCTCGGAAATCTACCGCATTTGCAATATAATGATTCAGAATTTTCTCAATAATATGTTAAAATAATGGGGCGTTTTGATCAAATTCTTCAGGATGAACTGCACAATAAATTTATTTATCATAGTCGGAGTGGAATTGTGTCAATTCCGTAGAAAGATGTTAAAAAGAAGGAAGATAGGATTTATTAAGAATTGTTTTGCCTTGATTGATAATCGTTATTATTATCAGTATTGAGGTGCATAATATGGAAAAATATGATCAAAACAGGTCATCATTTATTCAGATATTCGTCTTTACTAAAAAATTTGCTTGGATCTTGTATCTGATACAATAATGGAGATGTAACCTTTTTTTAACTTCTCTTCCTACTGAATAGTGTGAAAATATAAAATTTCTTTCGATGAAGCGTTTTAGTTTGTAGCTTGGGCCATTTTTTCCCCTTTTAATTAACCTAACAAACATATTGAAGAATAACCCAGAATACATAACTCAGGAATGTTCGATCCTATCACAATTTTCCTTTCAGTAAAAGTGGCATAAAAGCTCTAGAATCGAATTGTACAATAAAAATATGGGATTCTGATTTAAAATAATAAAGTTAATGTCATTTCTTAGCTAGATGAGAAAGTTATGCTAAATCTGTTTCCATCACGCGATTCCTAGCCAAAATTAACTCACGGTTTGTATAAGACCATTTTTTGCTAAAGTTCGTCGTTTACGAGATAAATGGGTGCACTATAGAAGTTGATACGCCCTGTATAGGCTTTTTCAGAATAAAGATCATATTTTAATAGAACTGAAGGAGTTGGAATAAAAGAAAATGTAAAATTAATTTTTTAGGTCTTTATTCCAATGCAAACTTCTAATTCTGAATTGCACAGACATTTGCTCTTAACTAACTTCCAACTATTCAAGAATTAACATCAAATGACGAAGAACACCCTACAAAAAGATTTCGATTTCGTCTTACTGCCTAACATTCTAAAATATGGAAAATACGAACATTTACAATTTCCCAGAACAGCTTACAGATGGAAAATATGAGAAAACTGAAATTGTTGAAAAATAGAGCGAAGATACGCGAGATATGATTTTACCCAACCACTTCATTCACCCATTTTATTCTCAGATTTGTTTTGGATAAAGTACAAAATAACAAAAAAGCTGTATTAAGTAGACCAGAATGTTTAACGTGTGTGGAAAAAATTCTTGGCAAAATCTATTATTCCGTTTACTTTGCCATAGTCTTGACTAATTGATTAAATAAATGCCAATTTTTGGCTAATTGATTATATATCACTGATTACGTTTCCCTTGCCAAATGTTTAAGATTTTAAAAGAACATTGAAAGAAAAATCCTTGAAAGACAGGCTTTGTCATGAGGATTATAGAGGTTTTTCCAAACTAGCGTAAACTTAATCTACGCTATATTATCTCCTTCTCGAGTTTTCTGTGAAAACGTAATTGCAAAATGTCGGGAAAAGCAGAATAAAGCGGACCAAGAGGATTATGGAGTGTGGAGAAAAAGGTATTTTGGTCACAATTAATTATATGATTCCATGACTATATTTTTGAAAATTTAACCTACCTAGAGTACAAAACCTCGCTTCTTTGGATTACCACAGGAGGATTGTGGCGCTTTCGTCAACGACTAGGCAAAAAATAAAACTTAACTTAGAACTTAAAAAATAGGAAAGATGGCTGTGTCATGAGAATGATATTTACAAACTAAGCGTTTCCTTAGCCCAGTATAAGTTATGAAATGGAATTCAAAATTTTGGTCGCCGCCGATTACTCGATTTTCCTTCATCACCTATAATTAACCTAATTGAGAGTCAATATTCCATCGACCTTCTCACAGACTAAACATTCACACAAATAAATGCATTCACATACACTTTAAGGACACAAAACTATCAGAATTCTATGCAATAGAACAACCATGTTGCCTCATTAAAGTCGGAAAGATACTCGTTGTCATGCTGAAGTACGATTCTCGAGTCGCATTCCTACACCCTCCCTATATGGAGACTAGGAATTGCACCCTTCAATTAGGTGGGACACGTCGAGCAACCTTTCTATACATGCCTTGTGTCAACCTCGCATGGCCTATTCTTGATCGAGTAAGGATGGCCCTTTTATGAGTCAGATCCTCAGAGGGGTCATCTACAAAAAACTTAATTTAACTTGATATATCAAATCTTGCAATTAATTGTAATAACCATTATAGATTTTTCAGTATCGGAAAGAATAAAATTGAGGGGATAATAAATAATTCGAAATAAAAGAATTACTCCCAATCGTCCATCGTATTTTTCCTGTTCACCTTAGCCTTTAATCAACTGATTCTGATTTTTTTTCATAACGTTACCTCTTCATAATTCGATCGTTACAATTTATTTTCATGAATTTAGCTTAGTATTGCAAAAAGTCCATGATTTATTACACGTGACATGTTCATCGAGTAATTTCTCTTTCATTCTTCCTGTTTCCTTTTTCACATTTTAGCCCGATCAAACCGGACAATATCCCTGCGATCCTGGTTGAATATGTATAGGATAGGTGGCAGTTTTAATATTAAACAGCCTTCACGAAGATTTTATTCGAACATCCTAGGGTGTTGAATGAATATTCTAAAAGTTATAGAACGAACTTCAGTGATAAAACTCCGCTGATTTATTCTCCTGTCCGTTTTATTTTGACGATTCGCTTAATATAAACCCGTAACGGGCTTCACGGGCAATAGACCTTCCCCCTACCACTATTAATTTTCAAAAGCTCCCAAGTACGGCTGGAAAGGAGGAACTTTTCATATTGATCTAATGCTCCAAAAGCAAATTAGGGACGAAAAGACGTGGCACGGACGAAAATGTAATAATACTCAATACAGAAGTTTTCCGAGGTCGAACAACGTTTACTGTCAAATATTTAGGAATATTTAATGAAATCTCATAAAGCTAATTACAATGTTCATTAATGAAAAACTTATTAAAATTTATATTCGTTTTAGGAGGATTATTTTGGTGATAATTGTTACAATTAAAAAAATTGTTTTGGTGGTTACTATAAAAGGTTGAAGTTTAATTTAGTTTAACTATTTATTTCTATTCCAGACTTAATAATAATTCTGAAAAATAGAGCAAAAGCTTCCTCGGCTTTTGTATAGTCAGGTAGTTTAGGATGGTCATGTGTGGTCAAAGTGTAGTACCGATATTCTATAGTACAAATAAGTTCCAGATTAAGTTGCACCTGTACCTGGACTTGCAGGTAGGACTACTGTAAAGTGTAAACCGACACTTTGTGTGTCTATTTTGACAAATTTGAAACCCCAAGGCATGGTGTTTATACCATTGCATGACGAGAAATTCAAATGGTGAAATTTACAAAGTAAAAAGTATCTAGTTCAGCAATAAATTCGAGACTGTATTGTTACGTTATGCTAGAGTAGTACAAGAATATTTAACAAATAATTTATCTGATTTTTAAGAGAGTTAAGAGGAAGGATACAATTTTGTGGTTTTTTTGATATGTTTTATGTTAATTTTTTTTTACAACTTTTCACTTTTATTGTGAACAATCATGTTACACCTCATGACTGCACAGCCTTAGCATAAATTTCTTTTGTTTTGAAATAGTCTCTCTCGAAGATATCATTTTGGATGACAGTAATAAACTATCTGTTATATATATTCGGATGTAAATTTTCTTCCTCACCCCAAGTTCCTGTACTTAGCATGTCCGCCATGTCTTGCATTTATGCATTCAAGTCTTGGAAGAAGGGGGAACCGTTCTGAGGAGGTTTAGGGAGTCTTGTTGTTATGCGGGCCACCCTAAGGGCGAAGCGGGCCCATTCTTCAACCATGCAACAAAAGGACAAGAAAAAAAAACTTTTTCGACGCCTTCCTTATCATTAATTTTCCTGGGATTCATGCTTCCTAATAAGGGAGACAAACGACCAAGCGCTGTTTTAGCCAAAATATTTCTGGTGCAGTCAAAGGTAGATGACACTGGCAGATAGTTTATTTTTAATTTTCTGTCACTGGTGCCTAAAAGTTCTATTGTGGAATTGATCCTTTTTTAATTTCCATACATTAGAAAGTGCAGGGTTATTATATAGTTATTTTTATATAGAGAATAGCCAGTGGATAGTTCTTTTGCGAAAGCACGAGTGTTGATCTGAAATTACTTTATATTTTTCTAAAAAACTAACAATTTTTAAAAAAATTATTTAGATTTTTATAGGTATATAGATATTTATTAGGTACATACATAGATATAATAATAATAATATCTATAAATATATACTATATAAGATAGGTACAGATACAAGGGCAATTGGAAATGTAAACCTGTGTTATTCCGAGTTTTTTTAGGAGGATAGTCCTTTAAGAAAGAAATATTGTTGATCAGTAATAACTTTACATTTTTCTAAAAAACAAACAATTTTTAAAATTTTTTTTAGAGTTTTGTACGTATATAGATATTTATTAGGTATATAGATACAAGAGCAATTCGAAATGTAAACATGTGTTAAAGGAGTTTTTTGTATCAATTCTTTTATATAGTCTGTTTAAAAAATTTATAAACAAAACCTCAATAATCCTATGTTTATTGGATGTCTGGATTCATACAGGTGTCCACTTAATCACGACCATCCGATGAACGTTTCTACCGTTGACGAGAGTCAATGATTTCCGCCAATTTTCAGTAATTCCACCCGATTCCTTCTCGTTTCCATCTAGGCGTCATATAATTAATCCTCGTTTGTTCCTTGATATCGAGTTTCTCGGATATAATTTTTAGGGCATGTTTCGGTTTTGAGAAATATATATTGCGGTCGGAACAGTGATGCACTGTACTAGGGGCAATGTGCTCGTGTAAGAAAAAAAAATCCTTCGTTTTCGTATCTTATCCGGCTAGAAGTTACAGGCTGGAGTTTCTATTGGAAAAGTTCCAGACATTTTAGAAACTTTTCCCCGGCTTGCATTATTTTCACTTTTGCTGGCAACTCTGTAAATAAAGATTTGATATTCTCACTTACCCGTTATAATGCTTTTTGTTTCTTTTTTCTCATAACGCCATTTAACTAGACTCACAAGTAACAATAATATTAAAAACAACACAGCTATGTTCTGTTAAACAGATTAAAATTACTTTAATTTTTTGTCTGCTAAATGTGCTAAATATACAGGAATGTTATCCATAAGTTTGCTATTAATTGTCTTTTTTTTATTGGGTTGTTCGGAAAATAATGCAGCAGGTGCATGGTTATAAAATAAAAACAATTAAATAAATTATTTTAAACATTTTTATTAATTAAAAACCCTCCATCAATACCCTTCTCCGAACGTGATGGCAACTTATACCCTCCGAATTCTATTTTAAGTCTTTATTATTAACAAATTCTGTAAACGCATTTTCTTACGACTTTTAATCAATAATGTTGTGTTTTAAAGCGTTGTCCAGGTGTCTGAAAAAATGATAGTCGTTAGGGACGAAGAGGGAGGCTGAGGCAGAATCTCATAATTAAGATCCAACAGTTTTCTTGTTGTCACATGTGAGACATTTGGCCGAGCGTTGTCATGTAACAGAATCGGCCTTTTCCGATTGACCGAAGATGGCTTCGATAATGCCAATTTCTGCTATATTGCTTCAATTTGAGCGCAATACATTCGGCATTGATTATTTTGCCAGGTTTCAAGAAGTTGTAGTAAATCAGCCCAAATGATGCCCAACAAAGAGCCACCATCAAATTTTTTTGATGATTTCAGGTCTGTGGAACACAAAGTTTTGCTTCTTCTTTGTCTTGTAAATCTGGGTGTTATCGTAGAAAATCAACTTTTTATCGTATCCCTAACCAGTTCGTTTCCCTTTCGTTTGGAAGAGGATTAAAAAGTGTCGAAATTAGTATAAAAGCATAACCCATCAAACGTAAACAGTTTATTATATGATAATTGACAGAAAACATGAAAACCTGCATTATTTCCTGGCAAACCCAATAAATGCCAAAGATTAATGATTTTATATGTTGGTTTTTCATTTATTTATCATATTTTTTATTGATGTAGCATGGTTTTGATATATGATATATCTGATCGATTGTGTCTTATGGGTATATCCATTATAGTGGTCCGGTCAAAGTAGAGACATTTGTCCATACTCAAAGATCACATAATTGTTTCGCTATGCTTACTCGGAATATTTTATGGTTTGACAAAGCAAGTACCTGATTCATACCGAAGTGTACTGCATCTACAGCTAACAAGATCTCATGAACGTTTTAGAAGCATTTACGTAACAACCAACCCAGATTTCACGGTTTTACGTTGCTAATTAATAAAAAAATTTGACTAACACCAAAATCCCGATCTGCGCTGCCATCGCAATCCTCTCCGCTCATTCTGACCCTATCCTTGCAGCAAAAGTAACCCATGAACTTATACATTTTACCGACTGGTGGCGCATCATTCTAAACGAACATATGCAATAAGGTAATCCCTTCATTCAACCAATTCTGCAGCCTTAGTAGTACTACTTGGACAGCATACTTAAAACGAAAGACACGCATAAAACAAAACAGTACAAGAACTTAACTGAAGATACGGACAAATCAGGCCCCTTATTTAGACCCAGTGAGGTCCAATAGTCCGCAGTGAGGCACTAATTATACCAATTTGAACATGGAAACGAGCTGTGGGCCAAGTCATCCACAAAACGATTCACAAAGACCTCGACATCCGATTCGTAACACGATCCCAACACGATGCCACAACTGCACTCCAAGCCCTCCTTCACTCCACTAGCTCCTCTCTTCAACATCCCACCCTAACAATCCTCCATGCTGCCTAAAATACAGTGGTCTCTTGGCCTAAACACTTGGACGTCTAGCAATCGAGCTCTTCGCCCCCATCCCCGTGATCTGACAGGTACCTGCCAGATCTTTTATTGTCCCATACCGTCATTGCTAAATGTATAAATTTTATACAGAAAGGAATAAAAAAAACAATGTAATTTAAGGTTGACATGTTTCCTAACTCTGATGCATTGATTTGCAGTGATCTTATCTTTCATGTAATGCTAAAGCACGAATAACCTTGTTTATGTTGGCTGGCAGCAGAAATTAAATGAAAGCTTTATAAAATTTTAATCAATCATCCATTTTTTAGAGGAACTGCTCGAACAGATTAAAAAATTATTGTGGTTAAAGCATGGTGTTCTCTAGGTTTCGGGTCTTTCTTAACTGAACGTCTTTTATATAGAATCATACAAAAGTGGAAACGAGAATGTCTTTTGTTAGCCGTCGCCTGTGGTTTTTGTCAGGTGTATTTCTTCTTCCATTGGCCTAATCCAGGTTTCGTACGGTTTAAGCTCGTCACTTCTTTTCCCTTTTGTATTTAATAATTGTACACGTTGATTGTTCGTATAAAACCTCTTTTTCCATATATTTCCAGATTTTTAAATTATACATGTATTATGCCTGCCAGGTATGGCATATCCGGATTCAGCTGTCAACACCACTTGTTTCATGAAATTGACCCATTTGTTGAAAGAGGGTCGATCCCCTATTAACTCGGAAATTTGCTTATAATGCCTTCTCCCAAAGGGCTATCCCTTCATCCCAACATTTGCTAATCACCGCTCCTTTGTTATCCACAATTAACATACCGTTTTCATAACAGGGTGATCACGCTTTCAATTTGTCCTGAATTTATCATGGTTTCTACTAAGCATCGAGGTGCTGCTTATTTTATCAATTGTTTTTGCACATGAGAATTTTTCTAATCAGCTAATATATGGAGGGAATGATAAGGATGCCAGCTAACTAAAGACTAAAATATGCATATGTTTTAGTCTATTTGTTTTCTATTGTTAAACTATGTAAGTTGAAGAAAATTAATTAAGCTGGGTACTTTAAAAAAATAGAAATCATCCTTATAAATTGTTGGAAAAGTGCTTGTTTATATCAATTCTTACCAGGATTTCAATATTAATATTAATTTTTTATTATATATCGATAAGCAAGTGGAGCTTCAGAAAGTATAAATCAATAATAACCTACGGTGAAGAAAGTCAAATGGCGGAATGACAGGGTATAAGCAGGGGGAGGCAAGGCGCGGTAGTATTGCTCTGCTACTTCGTGTATAAACTATATTCTCTTTACCTTTATATATTATCATATAATTATATAGCTTCAAATTTTTATCAGGTTGATTGGCTGATTTATCATGGTTTTTTAAGTTTTAAGCTTTGATTACTGACAACAGTACGCAGTAGGTCATACAAGAATAACGCTCGAACACCTGACTGGAAAGAGACCGCATATGTAGTTATGCTAGGATAAAATAACAGTCGAGCACCTTTTTAATTATAGAAGGCTTGACATATGTAGGCAATGTTTTGGCATATCGTCAGAACCGTGCGTAGTATTAGAGCACGGCAGCGAGCACATATCGGTTTAGGTACCTCAGGGACTTTTGTATTTTTAAATTATTTAGTATAGTGTCGTGTTTGTGTTTTGCTTATTAGAATTTATTAGAATGATAATAGTTTATTAGCGTGAAAGGAATATTGGGTACTTTGGGGGAAGTGTGTGTGTCTATTGTTCTATGCTTGTATAGGGTGTATGTAGTTGACATCCTGAAGTACAAACGAGAGGCTAGCATTTTAGGATATTGACTCAAATTTATGTGAGTTGAAAAATAGTCGTGAAAGACCTGAACAAGAAGTAAAATACGCAGAGGTTCGGCGATGACCTCAACTGTTTTCGAGCATATAAAACTTCTACATCACATTACATATATAATGTATATGTCTTGACGAATTATTTTGCAGTGAGATGTTTTTTAATATGCTCTTACGATGATTCTCTTTTATGATTTGATGAAATTTTTCAGGTTTTATATAATTCTTGATTGGGGCATGAAGGCCATTTTTACGAATTTCGTACACATCGGTTTTGTTACAGCAGTGTACTTGAACTAAGTACATAGTTTCAATAATTGAAAAGCTGACGGATATACAAGCCGTATATGCTTTTGTATAGCTTCTTTATACTACGTAAATTCATGCTGAACCGGCATTGGGTCCGTTTTTACTCGTGGGTTTGTTGAACTACCCTAACGCGTTTCGGCATTGTGCCATCTTCCGACTAACGTGTTCTAAAGAGCTCACCGACCCGCAAACCTACACCCAGCATCGATTCTATGTAAATTCATAATTATTCTGAAATAAATCATCCTGTTATTAATTGTAAAGAAAGAGTTTGCCAAATTTTGAAAGATTCGTTGAACCAATTGAACTTAGATTCGTCCTGCTAAACCTTCACTATTGTCCACTTGTAATTATTTTTCCTGTTTGGACACCTTTTTGATATAGGAAGATATTTAAACTACATTCGGCTTCTTTTGGGCTAAGAAAAAAACAAAAACCGTTAGTCTCTAATCTGGATATCTTGGACAGACGTTATCTATGATTGCTGCTTACTGTGGCATATTAAGCTTCAATTTTGTCCTATAATCCAACAGTGTTAGCGCACAAATCCTGGTTTACACTAATTAATCTGATCGAAGCTCATCTCGAAGATCCATGGTCACAGTATTGAAATGGACCAAAACGCTTCTTAACATCTTCCACCTTTTCTGTTCTCTACTTCCCACCCAATTCATGCTATGTTCAATATATATTTTGGGTTACAAGACAGCTTTCAATAGTTTATTGAGTAAGAATCTTTCATCATGAGATGGAGATAAAATCTTCATTCCCCTCCCAGGGTTAGTTTATTTTGCGGCTTTGTGAGATTACAGGGAATTAACGCTCTGTAACAATAAGATTAGCTTCGATGTGTGAAATCCATTAAGACAGTCTTCATTGCATCCATTAGGAGCCCAATCCTCCGACGAATAGATAATAAGGCTTATTGAGAAAGGTACATGTGCCTTGTTAACATAAACTATTGGATTCGGTTACTTTTGCAAAGATTCCCAATGTAAGGAAGGTCTGTTTTTTTATAATCTGTTCATTCGAAATACCGTAGAACACTGATTAAATATATTTTTCTAACTGAGTGTAAAAATATCAATAATTAATTTTCTGACAGCCAGTAATTTAATGTGATAAAGTTGTCAACCATTCCACGGTCACCGCCAACAGGAATACCATGCTCAATACGACTGGACATCATCCCATATTGAGCACATATGCCAGCAATATAGTTATCCGTTGCTACCCCTTCAATTGTTGGGTTGGTCGCCAAAAACACTGTTTATATAGTATCTCAGTCGCGAGCTTATGTTATACTGTATTTTATTAAAAAAAACAGATCAGCTCATTAGTGGCATCTGTTTTCACTGAAATATACATACTTTCTAACAAAACGTGTGATCTGTGTGTGCTTTGAAAAAAATCGTGTAGAATAAATGAACAAAGAATGCTAAAAATGTGCACTGACTGTCAGCATATTGGTGTTGAATAACAAAGGATCGTTTATCATAAAAATAAGGCCGACCGGGTCGGAAAAGCATCGTCAAGACTGAAAGATTCAGTAATAAATAGAATCTTCCAACACTTTGTGACGTCTTCTTTTTATCTACCTCGTTAGGCGTATGTATACATAGAATTTCCACCTGGTGGAACACGTTGACCACAATACTCAATTTCCATACTCTCCCTTTTAAGGGTGGCCTTTTCTTCTGCAATGCACGCAGCGTACCATAACTTAGGGTCCGTATCGTTCCTCTTTCAAGGCCCCTTTATGTATTTTGTATTTCGTGCTATATATATCTAGGCAGTTTACAATTCATGCTAATTATACGCAAATATCTCCCTTTTGAAGTCGCCATGTTTGTCTACCGCCTGGTTTTTCCCCCGAATAAAATGGGTCGTTAACATTTCACACACCCACAAGGAAACTGACACAAGTCGAAAAATTATAAAAACCGAAATATTTCGTGTTTTTTTAAGTATTCAGGTACAGATGCTGCAGGAAAACTAACGCAACTGTAGATGGATTCTTAGCTGCTAGGACGTACTATCTGCCATTTTGAATTGGCGGGAACGTACTGTCTCCATTCACGAATAGTGGCATAACTTAGTTCTGTGTCTAGCTTCGGTGTAGGTATTTTATCAGGAAAATGGCATATTTCGAGTTACGTCTGTTTTTTCTTGTTTAGTGAAGGATTTTATGCTGTACTGGAGTCACATTCTCAAATTATGAAAAACAATTTTTAAATCATTTCCTTACACAAAAATGTCTTTTTATACCTACACCCTTCCCCAGCCCTTCAAAATCAAACGTATATAAACATAAAACACCAACTCACTGGCACTCTCAACACGACCCACAAGAATGGCACAATTACACAGAAAACAAACACTTTGAATGAGTAGAAATACTTTGATTGAATATAAAAAATATTTTTTTGTAGTGTATAAATTCACTTTTTTTCACATCCTACATGCATTTGTTAAATTTAAACAATGTTTGTAAATCCCAGTCCCTGAAGATGATCTCAATAAAGGTCGAAACGTTGGCGTGATAAAGAAAATGATTTTCTGAAACCTACAGCACACCGGACCGCATCTCACGATTTCCAAATAATTATTGTTAAATCAATTGTGCAAATATGTTTTTCATGATGTGATGTATAGGTCGAAAGCTTGGCAGTTACAACTGAATGCTTTTTTCTTCAAAACATATCGTGATCTAAAGTGTTCGTGAGTTATTTTAACTTCATTTCTTTTATTTTAATAACTTTCTTAATTATAATGTTGTTTTTCATAATTTTTGAAGAAAGTTGCCTTTTAACTTTTACATTATTTTATAGTTTCAACGATTTTTTAAATGTTTTATTACATTATTTGTAATAACCAATAAAACCTTTATTTCAGTAATTAATTTTATGTGTGGTGTTTAGTGACCGTCAATTAATGATTGTTTGGAGATCGTGAGATGCGGTCTGGTGCGACGTAGGTTTCAGAAAATCAGTTTCTTTATCGTGCCAACGTTTCGATCTTTATTGAAATCATCTTCAGGGCCTTAATTTTATTTTTTAAATAACTAATTAGCCCTGACTCGAGGAGGAAGGCCCATTTGAGTCAAAAATAAATTTAGTAAAATTTATTAAAGTTACTATCATAAAAAGATGAATACCCTTAAAGTCATACTTTGGACACCATTATCGTTTGAGCAAACAAGCTAACTTAAATTACTGAGAGGCAATATATGCAAGAAAAGTGTCACAACTCAAAAAGGGATACTTTTTTAGGGGTAGTACAGTTGGGTTTTTAAAATTTTGTGTTTTCGCTTAAGTCTTGAAGAAACGAAAGAAAATATTGATGGATCATGACAGTTTTTATTGCCAACCGTAATGAGGTAATACATAAGTCAAAAAAGTAAACTTCCATTTGTCTCTCCTGTAATTTTTTTTCAGTCGTGTCACTTTTCTTGTGGGTGTGCTATTTGTCCGAATTTATCACTGAATGTACAAATAAAAGCATACAATTTTAGACAGTCATAATTATACATATATGTTAGTCATCCACTATAACCAAATAATAGAGTTCAAATTAATTTTGATATTAAAAGCTGAATGTAAATTGAAATAATATAATTTATTGAAGGAAATTTTTGTGGGTTCTTAATTACATTTATTATTTGCAAGAAACGACATGTTGTAACATAATTTTCGCTTTTTTCTAAAAATAATATCATACAAACCTAATTGCTTTAATATCACAACGATAGCTTCCCAGTTTTTCAAATGAAAAGTATAATTTAGAACCTCATGAATCTTTCTTCTCCAATAAGTGGCCAAATAAGCCAAAAATCAATTATAATCGAATTCCCTGAGTGCAATTGGGTCGACCTGGCCGGCCACTCGGTGAGAAAACATCGGTCGATTGTTGGTGGTTGGTGGTGCATGGCGAGTTCTCAGATTCAAGTCATCTTAAAAACTCGTTCTCTCGTCATATCGATCGATTTCTCCAACCCTGGCCTTTCTACCACTAGATTATATGTTGCAAAATTTATTTTAGTCCTGCAATATGTGTCGATGTATTATGCGAGACGGTTAGAATTTTTTCATCTCAAAGCGAAACGAACAGAATTTCTTTAAGACCTCCAGCAAATAAATATTATCAAGGGTTGAAAGAGAAAGAGATATTTATTTTCATAAAGAATTTGATAGAATGGTTGAAAGGGAGAGAGAGAGAGAGATAAATTGCAAAAATTTTCATTCTTGATTATATAAAATTAAATAGTTATCGCAAACACGAAAATATTCTTCTCGCCCTCCCTGCTTATAAATCTGACATCACGTTTGATTTTCACGGTCAACTAGGGTCATCAAAAAATTTAACTTAACTATTTAAGAACTAAAAGAACAGTCAAATAAGGGAGAGAAAGCAAAAGGTAATTATATAGAAAAATAGACAGAGATAAATAAACTATAATAGATAATAGTTGGAGAGAGAGAGAGAGAGAGAGAGAGAGAGAGAGAGAGAGAGAGTGTGAGTGATAGAGAGAGAGAGAGAGAGAAAGAGAAAAATAGAAATAGATAGATGGAGAGAGAGAGAGAGAGAGAGAGCGAGAGAGAGGTAAACAGATAGACAGGTGGATAGGGGAAGGAAGAAAAATGCAAGGAGAAAGAGAGAGTGAGAGAGAGGTAAACAGATAGACAGGTGGATAGGGGAAGGAAGAAAAATGCAAGGAGAAAGAAAGAGAGAGGGTGAGACAGAGGTAAATGGACAGGCAGAGAGAGAGAGAGTGAGAGAGAGAGTGAGGGGTAAATAGATAGGTAGATAGAGGAAGGAAGAAAAATGCAAAGACAAAAGAGAGAGATAGATAGATAGATAGATAGAGAGAGAGAGATAGAGAGAGAGAGAGATAGAGAAAGAAAGAAAGAAAAAGAGATCGAGAAATAAATAAATAGACAGATAGATAGATGAAGGAAGACGAAGTGCAAGGACGAGAGAGAGAGGTTAACAGATAGACAGGTGGATAGGGGAAGGAAGAAAAATGCAAGGAGAGAGAGAATGAGGGAGAGGGAGAGGGTGAGACAGAGGTAAATGGATAGACAGAGAGAGAGAGAGAGAGGTAAATAGATAAAAAGTGGAAGGAAGAAAAATGCAAGGGCAAAGGAGAAAGAGAGAGAGAGAGAGAGAGAGAGAGAGAGAGAGAGAGAGAGAGAGAGAGAGAGAGAGATAAATAGATAAAAAGTGGAAGGAAGAAAAATGCAAGGGCAAAGGAGAAAGAGAGAGAGAGAGAGAGAGAGAGAGAGAGAGAGAGAGAGAGTGAGAGAGAGAGAGAGAAATAGAACAAACGAAAGAATGAGAGAGATGAGTTACTTTCATTTGTCAAAAACTACGTTGAATCTTTACTTATCCGCATGATTTGAAGTTTTCTCGTCCGCCTTCATGTCACACTAAATATTAAAAAATTCTATTACAATGATATAACACGGGTGTGTAAACGTCCTCTTCTAAAGTTGGTTTCTTGATCTACTAAACCTAATTTTATTTACCATCATATTCACGTTATTTTATTACTTCTTTAAGTAAATAATGATGATGCAATATGATTAATTGAATATTTACCTTATTCTACCCATTTATTATATTAAATGTTATTAATCTTGTATTCATTCCTTTTATTTTATAAACCTTGTTTTTAACGATAATCTAGTTAGACCTAACGTATAATTATTATTTGTACTTACACAATATATATACAATAATTGTTATTATTCTCCTACAAGTATGTATTGTTTTTACATTGAGTCCAAGAATTATTAATATCTTTGTAATATGTATTGTTTTCGTTAAATTTTATAATATAATAATTTTAATATAGAGGATAAAAACGGAAAAGGGGCTAAGTTTATGTCGGAAAGCTGACTAAAAAAATTAAAACTGCTGGAACAGTACGTGAAAATGAAATGTGCATTTATCAAAAATAACACTATACCTTTATGCTAATTATAAATTATTAATAATTAAAATTATTATCTATTTTACGAATAGATATTAATTAATAAATTATTCACTGCAGTGACAGGAAGTCTAGGACGGACACGTTTGATTTCCCTTAGTTTGCTGACTATAAGCTTCTATTGGTGGAGGATCAAAGCGGCTTTAAGGGTAGTTTCCTTCATTCCATCTTGATATTGCGGTGGAGAACTTCATTTTTAATCCTGCATTGATTTTGGCACTGGTTTAGCAACTTGCTGACCTACTGGTATCACCTCATCGGCTTGAGTGGACTACCTAAATTCGACTAGCCTCTTGTTTTATTGAGAATCTCTAACCATGATTACCGTCATCAGCGTTGGTATTTTGCCTTGCCCGGTAGTCGTTAGTGTTGAGCAGGTATAAGGACACTGCCCAGGCGCACACTGTCTTAAATCTATTTTCGAACAGGCCTCCTTTTTTTAATACCTGCACGGTACGATTCAAGTTCTTCGTAGGATGGGAACGCTTTTGATCATTAGACTTCGTCGATTTCTTGGGGTACATCAAGCTTTAGTTTCATAACGTTAATGATTCGGTTGACTTGATCTATTCTGCATTATTGCCACATAGAGCTTAAAAAACCGTTGGTCAAATATTAACTTTCGCTTCTTTATGGTCAGTTTAACTTGTTGCATGAATTTATACTCTACTGCTTTTATTTAAATGAAGTTCCATTCATTTTCTTCTTTAATTTATAATTTAATTCTTGTGCTGCCTTGATTGATTTATGGATAAGTGAATTATTCGATTTGGGAATTGTGTGCATTTAATTGTTAATTGGATCCGCAAAGAATCAGTTAATCAACGGTAAATAATTTAACACAGCTACCTATTTGTTGAAAAAAAGACTTGTTGGAATTTCTCGAACATGCAGTCAGAGATAATTAATTGAAGTGGTATTAAACATTTCGGTGATGTTTTAATTAATTAAACCCATCGTCGTTTTTCACTGCGTGAACAAGATTTTTAGGTAATATCATAATAAGAGTTGATCCTGGGTGTGGTTCTGCGAGTCGGTGATTTCATGGTGAACCGGAATTGGGTTTTTGGATCCGTCTTCATTCGCGGGTTTGTTGCGCATTTCAGCATTGAGCCATTTTCATTGTAGACCCCATAAAGTGATCCTGTGTCGATTAGTTAAATTTGTGTTAATTCGCAGACCAACAGCCGAGTGGTTTGTTCATTGTGGAAAGAGAATGGTCATTATTGTGTAATTACCATTTATTTATTGAGTAAATTTGTGATTCCAATAAAATCGACCATATCAATTTTCTCATCGACATGGATATGCGTTTATTTTGGGCCGAATTGGATCTCGTTTCTCGTGTGTACACTTGCCGAACAAACGACTTGTTTTCCCAACTGCAAAATAAAGACGGTAGTCATCAGGAGGGGCCGGGCGCGATTGCGATTGTGGAGTAGCATCGTCTAGCTTGTTTACCACCGCTACCCTCCCGCCCATTTCATTTTCACAAATGACAAATAGTGGAGAATTTGCAAAAGGACGACGTCGAGTCTGGGGACATATCGATTTCGGTGTTGGAGCCAGCCGACGTCTGGGCGCCTCGACCCTCTCCTCTTAGTTTATCCCCCTCGCCCTAAAACGCCCATCTTGCAGTTAATAGTTTCCAACCCCCCGCCGGCGTTTTAACTGCATAACAATGCCACATTGACTTGTGAATTGCCCTGGTAAGACGACCCGGTGGAAAAGTGTGTCGTGTGAGCAAAAATCAATTTGGCTATAACACAATTTTATGAGAACGGTTTTTTCCTAGTAAAGAACTTCTGACCATGTGTTCCTATTAGCTGCAGTTTTAAATTAAAACTTATAGTACTTTTTGAAACAATGACTACTTAAAGTGGCTTCTGATTACACCCATAGATGATAGGACCAAGATGATCGGACACGATCATCCGAATTTTGTATCCGATTCCCTGAATTATACGCAAAATGTACTAGGATGGAGGTGTAAAATAAGTTAATCTTTTTATGTAAGGTATTGGTTGAAATGAAAAAGTTAGTGGTCATGAGCGGGATTCGAACCCACCGACCCTACCCAGCCGAAGGTCCTGCTCGTGACACTAACTTTTTCATTTCAACCAATACAACACATAAAAAGATTAATTAATTGAAAGAAATTATTCGATCAATCGGACCACGAAATATATTAGGTATAAAATAAGGTTAATTCCCCCCCCCCCAAAAAAAACCCCGCAAATTTTACTCAAGATCAAAGTAGAAGAGTTTAATCATTCTATTTTCTTCTAGTTCTATTTCCTTTTTATAATTTTTTTTTTCGGAGCCGCTCGAGCATACTATTTTAATTGGTTAATAAAATATTACCATTTAATCGAAATAAGTGTAAAACAAACGGCAGGCAAACGTTATAATCCACTTAATCCTTAATCACAAACTTTTATTGCTTCAAGCGCAGTACCTCTTTCAAATAAAGCAGTACATTTCGATGTACTTTTTAGTTAGTTTGCAAACTTATTAAAATTTAACCCAAATAACTGTACGAAACACAAAGTCAAACAAAATTATAAATGGTCTTAATTCATGAATCGTTACTTGTAGATCTCAATCGTCTATGTTAAATAGTGCGATAACTTTTGTTGTAATTGTACGGTTTAAATGCTCTCACACTCTCAGTTCACCGGATATTCCAGCTTTTAGAATTTTACAATAAATTACCGGCAAGCCTTGAGAATCACCCACTCCCGGGTGTTCACACTACGAGATCAGACTTCGGTCTTTATTAAGACACCGAGGTTGACCTCCAGGGGTTGTCAACGGCTAGGTCGTTTCAGCCCTCAGCGCAGTCAGTTCCTAAATCCAAACCCATTCTCTCTTAAATAGTTCTTTCCTGTATATATTATTCACTCAGGGTGGTGAAGTCGATATTCCTCCAACCTTTACACGTACAGATTATTTAAATAACCTAACTGAGGGTCTATGGCATACCCATCGGCCTTGCACACCACACATTCACGCCAATAAATACATTCTCTCAACACACGTCAGGGTCACAAAACTGCCTGAATTATATACAATGAAACAACCTTCAAAAATCGGAACAGGGGATCCAATTTCTTTCTGTCTTGGTCAAGCATGATTCTCATATCTGACATTCCTACACACTATATATTTCGAGTCAAACCACCTTCAACTAGGCGGGAAACATCGAGCAAACTTTCTCTACATGCAAGACCGTATGCGGGGTTTGTCACAAAAGTGCGTCAACTTTGCATACCAATTCTTAATCGGATGAGGATGACTCCCTTCTTCTAAGGCAATCCCCCGAGGGCACCTAAGCAAAGTCCTCTTGGTACATGATTTGTTACATTCAATTTTCCATATATGGTTTATAATTACATAATGTTATCTATAGTTATATAGATAAAATCCTGATCTTTTTACGTCTTTCGTATTTTTTCTGGAAAATTAAATTTAAATATTCATAAAACAGCGTTGGCTGGTACTATGTTAATAAATGATCGCACTGTATAAAAGCCAGCAAATATACAATTTGTATTTCATATATAAAAGTTAAAGAAAATTCAGTACTAACAATCATAAACATAAAACATCTACTGGTTTTTCAACAAAGCAAGAGTTTGGTATATGTTTACTTAATTCGGTATCAGCTAGGATTTCTTATGGCTCAGGGGAGTAAGTAGGGCGAGGCGTTAACTCCTCACATTTTTCACTAAATGATGCGGACTATGTGTTTAGATTCGTGTTTGGTTCATTCATTCTTGCTTCTAAAAGTTCGTATACGTTATTGAGCTTTTACAAATTAATTCCTGATCCTCTCGGTCTTACATCCTTTTCTAAGTTCTAATTTTTCGGCCGATACGGTACTGAATAAAAAAAGGTAAAATGAAATAAAAACGTTTATCAAATCCACTAGTGTTATTTAGATGACTGATATGTATAAAAATATTACCTAGTTCTAAGAATGCTGTTCGTAGTAAGTTCTGCTTAGCCCCCTTTTGTCTAGCATTCTTAAGTTACTAGAGGCAGGCCACTGGGAACGAGGAATAGGTCAGCACGTCTCGGCATTTATTATTAAACTTTCTTCCTTCTTGGAGAATTAGTGAATATTTTGAAAATAAGTTCTATTGCATATTTGCCTGGCCAAAGCGGTCGTTCTTGACCTTCATTCGAGCGACAAAATCCAAATTCGGGCTGATTGGAAGATTTTTAACGACCTTTCCTTCTTCTGCGACTTCCTTTGAACTTAGATTTGACTGTTTAAATTATTAAAATAGTGAGTTCCTAACATTTTTTAAAAATTCTTTACTATTTCAACTCTCAAATAACATATATTTACTTGAACCTCTTAAATTATCAAAAAATGAATAATTGTTTTTAGAAACTTATCAAAAGAAATTAAACAGCTTCTCCAGCCAAGTTATGACCAGTCTAATTTCGATGGTGACCGATCATCTATCCTATTTCTAGTTTTTACTGCACCTCAGGGCCTCAGTTGTGGAAAAAAAACCAAAACTACACAAAAAACATAAAACATGATAGTCTGGTTAGCATTCACATTACCTGAGTAGTCGGCATTCCTCGGGTTAACTGCGGACAATGGAACCTCCATTCACGCAAATAAATTACACTACCCCACGTAACGTTATGTTAAACGTTTTATTGTTGTGTCAACTTAAGTGGAGGACTTTAGGGTATCCGCGTATACCGCCAGTCAGGGGTTATATCTTCGGTATTTTTCCCCACTTGCGACGTTTCATAGGTCGTCATTGTCTTCTCGTTTCTCGGGGTTGGATCCCCCTCGCTAGTTTCGGGAGTTATTTTAACCACCTTCGCTTTGGGGGTGGCTTTGGATACCGCAGAACGGTAGAGAATAGTGGAAGCGACCAAACTCCTCCAGGACAGAAACATCATTCGAAAGTTGTAAAGAACAAAGCGGGGGGCGTCGGTGGCCGCGACGGTTTAGGTTTTGACACGTCGCTAATTACTGTAAGGTAAAGATAACTATTTCAGTTGTATTAAAATATGATCTATATTCCGAAAAAGCCTATATATACAGGTGTATCAACTTCTACAGTCCACCCATTTATTTCGGAAACGACTAACTTTACCAAAAAATAGTCTTTAACAAACCCCAAGTAAATTTTGGCTAGGAATCGCGTGGTCGTATCTGATTTAACATAACTTTCTCATCGAGCTGGGAAATGATACTAACTTTGTTATTTTAAATGAGAATCCTATATTTTTATTGTACAATTCGATTCTGGAGCTTTTATTTTATGACACTTTTATGCCTTAAACAAGAAGTGATAGGATTGAACATTTCTGAGTTATGTATGTGCCTGTATACGTTTGTTACGTTAATTTAAAAAAAAAAAATGATCCAACCTTCAAACTAAAATGCTTGATTCGAAAGAAATTTTATATTTTCATATATTTAATAGGAAGAGACAAGTAAAAATGTCACATCTCCATTATTGTATCAGATAATAAATCAAGCAAATTTTATATTAATGACGAATATCTGAATAAATGACCTGTTTTGTTCATATTTTTCCATATTATGCACCTCAATACTGATAATAATAACGATTATCAAACGAGGCAAAACAGTTCTTAATAAATCCTATCTTCATTCTTTTTAACATCTTTCTACGGAATTGACGCAAATCCACTCCGGCTATGACAAATTTATTGCGCAATTTGATCAAAAAGGAAAAAAAAGTACAAAGCCTTATGAACTAGTGTTGGTAATAACTTGGTAAATAGTAAAGTGTATATTTATTATAGTTTAAATAACTACATAACAATATTTGCATTACATTATAACATTTTTAAATTTTTGTGATCACAGTTTGAAAAAAAAAAACTCTTACCACATAAACACGTAAATAAATAATAATAAATAACTGCATGACAAATTATTTAGTAAGGGGATAAAAAATCTGAAAAACCCCAAACTTCTCACCATCCGTGATAAATCCTCCCAAGGGTTATAAGCCGGTGAGTTTTCCAGATACGCTATTCACCATTTTATCTTTTCTGTGTTCTTGATAAAATTGTATCTGGGTTTCCTATTATTTTAGCTTGATCCCGACGCTTTTTATCGTTTTCTTCTTTAACGTTTAATTTATAGGAGAAAAGGTAGAAAAGAATTTCCGTTTCGTTCTTGTCTTTTTTCAGGATAGTTTTGACCTATTTTCAACACCCTTTCCTTGGTGTATCTATGCAAATTTTATTTATTTTTATATGTTGCTGTATCAAACAAAGTATTATTAAAAATACTTGTTATAATCTCAGAATCATCGAACTAAGTTTATTTCCCTTTCTGGCAGTTAAATCAACCTCAATATAAGGGTTTTTTTTCATAACGTTCTTTGACATATAATTATTTCATGCCATGAATAATCGTGAGATGAACATCATCTGGATCTTGGCTCACGAGAGCTATCGTTCCACATGACCCGCAGACTCCAATTCGCCCGGCAGACGCAAAATAAGAAATGCTGAGAAATAGTTGGGATTATTAGCTAATATATGTATAAAACGCACGGTGAAACTATAGAGAATCATAAAAAAGTGAAAAGCGGTATTCGCCTGTCATACCCGCTTAACCCATTAGCACACTCACTATCGGAAAAACTTAGATGTGTGCACCGTGTGGGGAAAAAGTCACCATAATCTACCCAATTCTGAACGACTGCAAGAATACTGATAAAAGTACAACGATAAGGCCATTGGTTGAATATTAATTAATATTTTAATATCCCCCGATGGCAGAATATATTGGTTTAAAATATTGACGGAATAGGTGTACTTATCTCCGAGAATGATGGATGGGTGTGCATGGTGTTTTAGACTACAGTTTTCGTTTGAATGATGATCAGGTACCATCGGAATAAAGGCTACCATAGTAGCCCACCATGTAGTACTTGTTTTGGTATGAATGAATGAGACATTATTAATTTAATTACAGGGTGCAAGGTAATATGGTGGAATATAGCTTGATAGCGTAGAAGATAATATCAATTTATGAAATAACTTTGGACGTTGAATCAGACTGAAAATACCTTCATGTCGTGTTCATCAGTTGATTTGATCAAATATTTGCTTTCCTTTCTCTCCGTTCTAACCGTTCTATCACAATAGCTTCGAATATAACATGTACGCAATGAAATGGATGAAAATTGAAAGATAAAATCTGCGGTAAAGAAAAATTGGGCTGTAGTCTTAGCTCATAGAGAAATAAGGAGACGAGAGTTTTACGATCGACATAAAACCGGTTCTGGCCTGGGGAGGATATTTATTGGCCGCGATATATTCGCATTACGGAATTTGTATCTTTTCCACCCTAAATTTTGTATTTCTTGCTTTCCCGGTTAGTTTGAAATCCCTTGTGTTATTACAGTTGAAGTCCAGAAATGCGGATATTGAAATTTAATTTAAGTTCTTAGAGATGTACTCCGGATTTACAATTTTAAGCCGTAGCGCTCTCATCTTGTCCAGGGACTTCGGGACTCTGATTATGGCGTGCGTCTAACGTTCCATGCACAAATGTCGATTTGGGAAGCAGAAGAAAACGTTCTTCCATAAATCATATCTACTGATGAATCCACGTTCACTTCTAATGGCATTCTAAATCGTTGGAATTTTTGAACGTGGGTAGAAGAAAATTCGAGAATTTCGAGAAACTTTTTGCCATAACTTTGTCATTTTTTGACCAATTTAAAATCAGCCAATGTTTTCAGCTTTAAAAAATACATTAAAATTGTGCATATAGGGTAATATTTTAAATTTTGTAGTTGATCTGGGCCAGAGGTACCCTTGTGTAATTTTTCTCCAAAAAAAGATAAAAATGTGAAACAGAATAACGTGGGACGCTATTTCACATAGCGTTCCCTTAACCTGCGCATGCGCACTTCAATCGTTTTAGCGCGTTTTCACACTAACGTTATGCCTAATCTCCCTTTTTTCGCGTGTAAATATTGCCTTTGTACCATAATAGGTACATATAAACAGATATTAATAAGAGTTTTACCTTTCTGTCTATGCATAATGGACTTTATTTCTTTTAAATAAAAATAAAAATTTAAAATACAATTTTATACGAACAATGACTTGGAAGATGGTAGGACGTCCTATAGATTCGTCGGGGGAGCGTACGTGTACAATTATGCCTGCGAGAAAGCAAGACATTCGTCTTGAAACATCTTAACTTTTTTTTATTACTGCTACTGTATTAGGATTATGGTTTTCTTCTTTTCAAAGTTTTACACTTACCACTCAAAGTGTGAAATGTTCTTAACACTCGGGTGTTCTTCCCTACCGTTCGGCAGTCGGAAATAATGGGAAATTGAACAAAAAATTAAAGGTTTGAATGTTTTCGGCGAGGTAATAGAGGGTGACGGTGATAGGGTTCAGGGCGGTTAGTATGCGCGGCGGCTGAATGTATGTCATATCGATCTGTAAGCGAGCTCTAGGGGCCCTCGGGATATAAAATTCGTTAAGTATGGTTTGCTCACAGAATTCGCGAAAATTGGCCCCACATGGAACTATTTCATTTTCCAGGTATATTTGATTGTATTCAAGTTCCACTTTTTTTATTGTCTTCCGTCAGTTTTTCTCCTAATTCAAAACTGGATCTAGATTGAACTTTTTAAAAAAGTAATTTATTAAAAACGTATTTTTCACTATCAATTGTAGTTTCAATAGTTTTGATGTGGGCTTGGTTGAATTTTTAAACGAACAATTCTCATATTCGGATCACCTACCAGACACTAATTGTGGACAAACTAAAAGAGGTTGAACATGTTGCAAATTTTTTTTAACGAGCAAATTACCATTTTCTATTAAATATTCCCTCAAACGCCAAATCAAACTTTAAGTAATAATTGCTGCTAAACACGTTCTTATTTAATTGGTAAAAATAATTAATATTACAAACTTGGCAAATTAACCATGGTAGTTTCTAAAAAGATTAGACTAATAATTTTGGCTTCTTTTTTTAAAAATAAAGTAAGATAAATTCCTATTAAAATCACTTTTTATATAAAATAAATTGTAACCACTTCTTAGGTTATTGTTTGTACACATTGTGGTTACTTTTAAGACCGGGGAATTACATGACAAATTACATTCAACTTCTAATTCAATTTTTCTGACTGAAACCAAGTTATAAGATATGTATTTAAAAACATATTCGTTTATGTAGCCATCATACTACCCCAGTGTGCCTTGGGATCGAGATGTTTCCTCCATTTTCGCTAATAAATACATTCACTTCAATAAATATTGTGCCCGCTGTTCCCAAGGCTTCGCTTAGATCATGTGGAATGTCGACATTATTTCAACACTCAATTCTCCAAAATCGTTGTTATGTGTTCTACTGCGACTACAGGCGTGGTCTCATCCTCATTAGTTAAAAAAGACATCCCTGAGTTTTGCCTGGTGAAACCTACGCCGACTGGCAAGTATGTATGATCTTTTTCATGTAGATTCAGTTTCCACCGTACTGGGATGTCTTTTTTAAGTCTAAACCATTTTTATTGTGTTTTTTTCGGTCCATTGGATACTTTATTCGTTTTTTTTATTGCCCGCGCAATTGTTAAATCCATTGGACGTATACACCGTCCATGGGGTCGAGTGGTCTCCGTATAGTTATTGGTTATTATTAATCGCATAAACTTTAGCACAGCAATGGCATATCTACACAGAAAACAATCGCATTGAGCCCTGAAGATGATCTCAATAAAGATCGAAACGTTGGAACGATAAAGAAAAGGTTTTTCTAAACCTACGTCACACCAGACCGTATCTCACGATTTAAAAATAATCATTAATTAACGTTCACTAAATACCACACATATACATACACACACTGTATGATTAAAGTTAAAAGCTCCCAAGTACCTGTATCGTAAGCGAAATTTGCCAATGAAAAGTGATGAAAAAAAAGTTGTACATTTCGTTCAGTCGTCCCCCACCTCGTAACAGCTCACTGTTTATCTTCATCCTGGTTATATTCCTGATGTATGTCCGTTAAATTATTTTCTATAATTTTTCAGAATTTAATTATTTGTTTTACAAGCACAATATCAAATATTTGTCAATCTTTTATGTTGCTTTTAAAACAATCTTATTTTTTTTAATAAGTTTAAATTATATTTTACTATATTTACTGTTATAATATCTTCGAAAATTGCTTCATCTTTCCTGAGAATTAAAGAATTTCGTTTTAATAAATAGGTCGCAAAGTCCGCACAAACTACTCCTTTCACCTGCTCATTAGCCGCCGTGCTTTTTCGCCAGTAAAGTCCCCCTTTAGCACCGTAAGTGGGGTAAATGTTGTCATTACGTCTAAGTCCGCCTTCCCTCCAACTTAAGCCTTGTAAAAAAGCTCCCGTTGGTGTTTAAAGAAGAATATTGAATGGCAACTCGTCGGAATAAAATCCTGACGGTAGTTTATTATCAACAAAATAGTCTCATTGTGTTCTGGACAATTGTTATTTCGTTTTTATTTGTACTTTTAAATTAACCCAAAAATCTAATATCGTTCAATGAACATGCTTCAGTTAGGATTTATTAAAAGAATATTTTTCCTAAACAACTGTAGTTGAATGAAAAGATTAATATACATAAGTAACCCGTTCCAAAAGAAGTATGTTATAGAATATTTTAGGCACCTTAACGACAAAAATTGTAATATATAATAAATAAACTATTGAATGGTAAATAAAATATTGGAAATTTATGGGTGGTGATTAGTGACCGTTAATCGATAATTATTCAGAAATCGTGAGATGCGGTCTGGTGTGATGTAGGTTTCAGAAAAACATTTTCTTTATCGTGCCAACGTTTCGATCTTTATTGAGATCATCTTCAGGGCCTGGGATTTACAATACTTTCATTGAATAATATATATATTGCATTGTATAAATTCACTTTTTTCCACATCCTACATGTATTTGTTAAAAGTAAACAATGTTTGTAAATCTCAGGCCCTGAAGATGATCTCAATAAAGATCGAAACGTTGGCTCGATAAAGAAATTGTTTTTCTGAAACCTACATCACACCAGACCGCATCTCACGATTTCTGAATAATTTATGTAATGGGTTCAAATAATAAGTGGGGAAATTTTATGTGATATTTTCAATAAATATGAAATCAACCTGAGCGAGCGTGGGTTATTCCAGCTGAACACATCATTCTCTTGGCTCATTCTCTCTGGGCTGGAGCAATAGGTCATCTTCTAGGGCTAATAAGCAGCGTAAAGATCCGATCTCTACTTGACCGTTTTTATGAAAAGAGTTTTCAATATAAAATAGAAAATTTGGAATTCGATTTATATAGGCTCAAATCCTCACATTGTACATACAAACATGGGCAGATTTGTGCCTATCATTTCTCGCAGTCCACCGGCAATATTGTATTCATGTACTACCTAGCCAGCCTGATTAAGAGTCGCTGAGGTACTCAGTATTGCACCTTCGGCCCTCTTTCGTTACACATTCACGTTAATAAATACATTCACTCTCAGCACATGCTAGGTTACAAAACTAAATACAAAACCTCCAAGAATCGGAACAAGGGATGCAAATACTCGCAAGCATAATTCTCAGATCGGGTGACATTCCTATGAATTGCAACCTTAATTTAGATGGGAGACATCCAACAACCTTTCTCCATGCAGGACACATACGCGGGATTTGCTCCAAAATTTAATGTCCGTCTATCAACCTCGCATGGCCTATCCTTAATCGGGTGAGGATGTCCTTTGTTCTACGGGTCGAAACCTCTGAGTGCAACCCATCTTGCTCTGTCAAAATAGAAGAAATCTGGTCAGTTTCCTGTGTATTTTCCCATTTTTTCAAAATTACTAGTTTGTTTTGAATTCAAATTATTTTATTTTACAGAGTTGCATTATATACTGTTTATTGGTGTTTCAAAATTTATAACGTAAAAGAAAAGAATACTTTATATCAGTTCATTTTTACATAAATTCAAAAGCAAACGAGGTGTCTCAAAGTTAATTTTTTTAAAATCAATAGTAACAGGATTGTTCCTGTGTACCTGAGTCAGTCTTTAAATTAACGTTTTTCCCTATAAATTGAAATAAAAATATTTCTGTTGTAAAGATCTATTGATTTTGTTTTCCTTTCTCTAAATTACAAAATTAAAACAATTAAAAAAATTAAATTAAAAAACCCTAAATTTTTAGGTTATTCATACTACACTTTACTACTTTATAAGTCTTATTAGTAAATAATTAATTGTAACAATTATAAAGCATTATATTATATTAATAGTTACTCAAATTTGGTTTAAACATTTTTAATAGCTGTTAGTAATTGAACAAAATTAAATTTAGGTCCTTAAATTCATTTTTCCCCTGGGGGAAGTTATATTTTACTTAAGGTTTGATAGTTACCTAACATCCTGGTCTATCTTCCTTGCTGAATTTTTAAAATTCAGACTCGTTTTGGTATTTCGCAATATTTGGATAACATATGCTTATCAATTATCCAAACACTGAAAATGGCGAAATGCCGAAACTCTGAGTTAACAAAAGTCAGCGAGAATAGGCAGACCAGGATGATAAGTAACTATCAGACAATAGGTTTATATCCCGCAGACCATAGGAAAAAATCTCACAATATTTTACTTGTTGGACCACAGCACGATCAGGAGAATAATTTTCTTTTTCCTTTCTAAGGCGACAAGATGAAGAAGGTGACAAATCTAGCTTACCTAGTGAAATGGCCGTGAATGGCTGAAAACAGCGAGATTAGGCGTACCAAAAATAATCGGAATCGACCAAGTTACAAATTATTTTTGTCCTCTCTGAATACGATTGGAAAACATATAGATCTGTTCGAAAAGTCCGAAAACGCTGTGAAAAAACGTTTGAGTTGACCTGTTGTCCAACAAATATTTGTACAGTGTAAAAAGAATTGGTTCCAGGAAGAAAAGAGGGATTGAGTTGAAATCCGTTCGACAGGGAATATCATTTTCGGGGCTTAGGCGAAAGGGATCGACATGAACCGATGCCACGTCAATATCCCAAACGTTGATTACTTGTATGTTCAACTGGACATCGTCTTAACCATCGGCTCTAGAGGATTATTATTGATCGCTTGTCCTATCCATAAAATCCATCAATTTTTCCTGATTTAAATAAGATTAAAAATTAGCCCCTTCTAACTTCGTTCATGTTCAAAACGATACAATTTCACCTGACTTTACCCGTACTTGCTAACTTTTCAATCCAAATCGAATATCAAGTTTTATCTCTAAGAAGCTAATGGGAAAAAGTCAATTGAAGTTCAGGACTTATTGGTTCGACAGAAGAAACTGTGGAAACACTTTCAGATAATTCCTTAAGGCCGGATTGAGGATAAGCCAGGGGGTGAGTACTGGCACAAGGCCACTTTTGCCCTAAAGGTCTGCTGACAGGGCGTTTTGAAAATCGCCATTCAAAATTGCCTTCGCAATAATTCAACAAATTAAGGGTGAATTTATTTGTCGGATGAAACCTGTACAAAACCGTGCTTTAAGTAAATAAAATATGTTTTGTTTTTTTTCAAGTTGTTTCATTTAAAACATGGATTTTTTAAGACTAATCCGTCTTATTTAAATTTTTTGGATTATGTAATTTTTTCCATATATTTTTTCAAATATAAAAAAGTAAATAATTATTTACGTTTTGGGAATTTACCCATTATCAGCACCTATATTTTTTGTCAAAAGACATGTCGAAAGAATACCATTGATATCCATATTTTACATCATTTTATTAAAATCTTACTTTATGACCATACTGCACTTGTAATTTAAGTTTATCATAAATAAATAAATAAAGTATTTTCTAAAAACTACATGGAAATGTTTTCTAACGTAAACCAACACTTTTTTTGTAAATCAGTGTTGTTATTGCATAAATTAATGTATAAGGTTTCAAGCCGAGTCAATTTTTGTATGCCATTTTCTTTTGTTATTATTTTAGGCTCTTTGTATTAATTTCATTGCTTTAAGTTCATTTAAATGTGCTAGCCCTTTAGTTGTGTTTTTTCGCATTTTTAAGCTGTGTTGACTAATTTACAGTTGTGATCATATACTACATGTATGATAAGACTTGAAATATGTAGTGTAGGCAAAAGTCCGGCTGCGTTCCTCACGCAATCAGGTTAATAGTAAATTTTGTAGTAATAGCTTGCAATAATTATTTAGAAGTAATAGATACGAGTTTAGGAAGTGACTCTTTCTTTTTAGGCATCTTCGTGATCTTGGAGTTGGTTGGCTGTGGGCAATTTCTTGCATCAGTTGTTCGGGGTTCTCCGTGATGAACTGGTGGTGTCAACGATAAGGATGTCTAAGTCTTTGTACCACCAAATAATAACCGGAAGATAAGGTTCAGGGTAGACCAAAATCAGAAACGACCGAACTACAATATTATTTTTGTTTGCGTTAAAAATTTACATTAAGGCGTGTTTCGATTTAACTCCTTTAGAAAAAAAAATACACTGGCTATTTTAGATAATTAATCCCATCCGCTTCTGTTTTAGCTTTTTAGCTTTTACGTTTTGAATTACGCCCAGAACTGAATAAACGCCGTTGGGACCTCTGTGAAAATAATAATCCCAGTTTAAATTACAAAGCTCGCTAAAATATCCGAATTTTCGGATTGTTTTACATGTGTACGATTGCCTTTTTACATACTTGAACCTTAAAATACTAGGTCTTGGATATAGTATCAAATAAAAAGTCAATTTAAAAGTGCTATACTTTCATCAAAAAAATAAAAATGAGAGTATGTACTAGATAATCGTATAGAGGTATTTCATCCGTCCAGCGTAACGATTTAATACACATTTGCTAATTATATTAGCTTTAATTTGCTAATCATATTACTCAGAATTGCTAATTACAATCCCCCAAATAACTTTAATCAGAAGCGTTCTAGTGAGTTGTGTGTAGTCATGCAACAGCCTGCAAAGAACCCGAGAGGATCAGTGATAATGAAAAACCCAGACAGAAGTTAATTAAATGAACATTTGTAAATAGACGTTAAACAGCTATGTTTTTTCTACCCTACAATGCATTCGATTGGATTGACAATACATAAAGATGACCTGTAATGATAACAAAGCTTTAATTCACTATTTGAACAAATAATTAAAATTAAATATAAAGATTCAGTGCGTTTTATGTGAAATTAACAATAAGTGTGAACATTGCATAAACAAAAATGTCAATTATCAAACAGTGTCAAGCAGCTGATAAAAACTGGGCCCATCAGATTTAAGGTCAAGTTTGATAAAAAGTTCAAAGGGATTGAGCTTTTCCTTTTAACTTCTTGGATTTTGAACTGTTTAGACGAACAGAACAAAATGCAAAGAACACAAGAATGATACATTGGTTAATAACTAACAAAAGAAATTTTTAAAGAAGGTATTAACCATCTATAATTAATAAATACTCTAGGAAGGATGAAGTAGATGAGCCTATAAAATACAACAGACCACAAAAATACGACTGAGATGCTCATTTTGAATCAGGTGCCAATGGTCATTTTTATCGTTCAGTCATTTAAACAAAATATAATATAATAAAAACGATCAAACTGGGAAAAAAGTAAAAATTGGAATTAGGTATTAATAGATGTAATCCAGCAAGGATTTTCAATTTATTTGATTGATTGACTTCATTAAACTTCACACTTATAATTTTAATACCATCTCTCATTAGATAACTTTGAATCTGTCTAACAAATAATTAGCGATAAAGCGACTTGATAAATACGTCGATACTTTTCATAAATTGTTAAATACGGCATTGTTTTTGTATCTATTTGCTAGGATTTTCATTTTTATTGGCCGAATGAACAAAACATTCTATGAACACCGATATAATAGAAATAGATGTTTATAAATTATTTTAATTTCCAAGATTTGTCCATTTAATTTTGTTCTTACACATCATATGAAAGGATATAACAATCAATAATAGGCCGCTTGAAAGAAAAGGTTCTATGAACGAATTTATAAATGAGAATCAAGCATAAACCTTTTTTTTTGACGGATTAACGAAAAAACACTTTACAGTTCGATAACCTATAAGAAACTACATTTTGTAGGTAACCAAGAAATACTTGACCTTTCGAAGTTCAATTACTAAAGCTGGTTTTCAATGGGTAATTTAGATTCGATGAATGAACACAACTCGCGCAGTTCGATAAACTATAGGCAACCTGGTTTTTCGATCAGGAAAAATGAATAAACTTTATATTTAGATAATCTATAAGAACCTAACTTTTTGACGAATAAAAACCTACCACTTTAATGGTTGATAACCTGAATGAAACCAATTGCTATTTTATAATACATCGCAAAACCCAATGCAGTTCGACAACCTGTAAGAGACTGAAACCATAGTGACATGACCTGCTATGAAAACATACAAACTCATCACTTTACAGCTTAAAGTATAAGAAACCTACCTTTTCTCAGATAACCAAGGGATAATCGATCCATTTAGTCTGACAAAACAAGATGTTTTAATGAGTAACCTAGATTCGACGAAAGAAAACACAATTTTATAGTATCCATAAGAAACTTACTTTTTTGATGAATGGAAATTTTTTCGATAACGTGTAATAAACCTATTTTTTTGACAAATGGAAAACCTAAAAACTTACTGTTCAATAACAATAAATTATTTGACCATTGAAAAACTTTCAACTTTTTAGTTGAATAATCTATATAACCTATAAGTATCCAAGGGATAACCGACCTTTACAGTTTGATAAAGCAAGCTATTTTTTCCATGGGTAACCCTAGATTCGACGAAAGAAAACACACTTTACAATGAGATAACCTATAAGAAACCTGTTTTTCAATCAATGAAAAACCTACGACTTTTATCGTTCTACCTATCTTTTATCTCAACCAATACCTTACAAAAAAAAAAAAACCGTATATAAAGATTAACTAATTGAAAGATGTTATTTGGTCAATCGGACCACGAAATCTAATGAACTTAATAACTTCAAAGAAACCTAGTTTTTCGTCAGGTAACCGTGGAACAATCCGCCCCTTTACAGTTTGTTATCCTATATAAAACATCTTGATGGATAATTTGCAGTTTAATGGGCTGGTAAGTAGCTCTAATCATCTTGGACTTGATGGATTGATTCGATCGAAACCTCATTAATCCTAACTTACACTCAACACTCGTTATTACTTCTACTTAGTTGGTACTTATCTTCTCCCAACGATCAAGTTCGATATTCTTTTGTATAAAGAACTTTCAATGGTAACGAAGAAATAGCCTACCTCTTCACACTTTGACGAGTAACCAAAAGCAAACTACGATTTCGATTTATTTGATCGATTAAACCTCATTAATCCTCGCTTTTTACCTCGACACTCATTATTATCATTCGGTGCTTTTAATCTTCGTAACGATCAAGCTCTATTTTCCTTTGTAATAAGAGCTTTAACACCTCAGTCAAGTTTATCATTCAGGAGTCTAAATAGATGACATGCCGTTGCAAATGAAATGGAATGAGGCAACCATGAAAGCTGAAACAGCATATCGAAGGTGAAACACCGGATTAAAGCCCCACTTGATTACGGCTTAATTTAAACTGTCGTTGTTGCTTGTCTGTCCCATGCTGAGCGCAGCAGGCGCGCCCGGTCCCGATCTTGGCCCTTATTCCGTCCCAGACTTGCAAAACCTTGCATTGTTTGATTAATGGACGAATTTAAATATTTATGTCGCTCTATTGTTCGAAAAAGCTTGTTTGGATTTTTTCTCGTGAATTCTGCACCATTGAAGTTTCCATTGGGAAAAAAATATTAACGTTTTGTATGCTAATGCTTGCTCGAGTGGAAAACTGATTTATGTTAAAATCCAATATGAGTGAACAAAGAGTAGATCTGAAAATAATCATACAATTATTTTAAATTCTTATTGAAATATTATTTTATATAATTTCCTTGATCGGTACCCTTAGTCTTTATTGTTATTAAGATGAACGATTAAACACGCACAAATAATTTGTTTTTAGACAATTTATGCTCGTATCAATTAATAAAGAAGTTGGTTTTTATTCGGTATTGATTTTGTTTCAGGTGAGCGCTTTACAATGAACTTTTAAATTGAGTGGATCTTAAGTAGTAAGTTGTTTTTAGATTATTTAAACACAGGGGCTTTTCACCACTAACACCCAATCCCTCATTTATTAATTTTTAACAAATTTTCATATCAAAGCTTGGAAGTTTTGGAATCGATAAATCTTTATTTTGCATTTTATAGCTCTTTATTCTTCATTTTATCTTTGTTTGTTGTTCATCTTTATTTTAATTTGTATTTGCATATTTTTTTGTGGTTGACTAGTTCATTTACGCTAATCAATACATCGAGTCTCAACACACTCAAAGACAGGATACTACTAAGTTATACAGTAAAACAGTACCGATTCCTCCAAAAATCAGGACAGTAGACGAAATACTGATCAAGTATAATTCCCACATCGGGTTGCACTCTTACACTCTCTCTATGTGGATCCAAGACGTGACACCTTTCAATTAAGAGAGACTTAATAAGATAATCCAGCAACCTTTCCCTACACGCCGGACATATAATCGGTCTTTGGCCTCAAAATTGAGTGCATGTGTGCCAAGCGAGCATAAATCAGGTGAGGTGCCTCTTCTACTATCAGATCCTCTGAGGATCACCTCTCGACAATGCTGCTATGCGTGAAACTACTCTGCTGATCCAGCCCACCGACGCTGACAGTTTCTATTATTATTCATGTACTTTATTGCATTCACGGGGCCGGATTGCAATGGTTAATAATGGAGGTAGGAACATCCCGGACTTAGCCGCTCGTCCTTTTTTTCGTTACTCTCCAGACCTATCGTAACCGGGTACGCAGACAACAACCGCCGTTTTTCCAAGATGCTCCAGTCCATCGTATCTTTCTAGCAGAGCAAATTGAGAGTGTCGACGTCACAGAAGCAATCACAAAGAGAGTTGATGCAGACTAAGTAGTCAGAACTTGGCTAACACGGATAGTCCCGGACGAGGATAATCGGAAGGACCCAAAGCGGAGGCTGCCGAATACATGCCATCAATGCCTAGAAAATCTTAAAAGAGGATACACTGACAAAAAAATATCATAAGATCGGATAGCGAAGCAGCTACTTAAGCATTAGCGTGCAAAAAAGTAGCCAGTGAATTTATCCAAAATCTCCGAAACCTAGAACAACAACCTGATGATACCTTCAGTGCCAGGGCACAAAGAAATTTTGGGTAACGAAAAAGTATACCCATTGGCCAGAGGATGATCATAGGCCCCGAACTTTGGATAACAAAAACAAATACAGAATCCTCCATCCCAAAATTTATCCATATAAAACAAAAGGAGAAATGGATAGCGGTGCTAGGCACAGTAAACCAATGGTAAAACAATACTCACCAAGCCTGGCAAACCTCACTGTTGCAGTTGGAGAGGGTGAGCTTGAGAGCTATGATTCCTCTGCCGGGAGAGAGCTCAGAGGAATCATAGGACTATTAACAGGTCACTGGCAGCTGAGAAAACGTCTACACAACATGGGTATATACAGCGATGATCCCATTTGCAGATTATGTAATGAGGAGGAGGAAACAGCCACCCATAGAAGCATAAGATAGCGAAGCAACGGCCCAATGGAGACTTAAACTAGCATACAGAAAAAGCTAGGGAATAAAATTGTTGCAGCAACAGTCAATGAAAACAAGATCTAGCCCAGCAGCGAGTCAAACATTTTCAGGAAGGCCTTCCTTTCCGCTACCCAGCTAAAGCGACCAACGAACGATAAAAGGGTTACGCCATCTTAACTTTTGATCAAACGTAAGACCGAGGAAAGCTCATCGCTGACCCCTGGGGACTACGTTCTCTTCATCAAAGCCCCTCGACTCCGTTCGATTCCTCAGGAAATCCTCGAGAAATTAAATTTGCCTCCGAATCCAATGTCCCGACATTTCTGAAGTATCGCATGTCTCCTCATCGTATAATACGTTATATACATTCGCACTTTTCACGTAATTATACGTGCATTTGCGTAATGTAATATAATTTAAAAAAAAGGAACACCAAAAAAATTGTTTATTAATAAAAGTACATGATAAAAATGGTTATGGTAAATTAAAATTTTTTATGTCATTTTTGCTGTTGTTTTTTTTCTTTGCTCGTTTTATTTTATGATAGCAGATTCATTTGCAGATAAATTGTATATTTCCCTGTATTTCCGCTATATTCAGAGATGCTGAGAACGCTGTATTTATGTTTTTGAAGCTTTTCGAACAATTTTCAACGCACACGGGGACAGTTGGCCCGTCCTCATCATTTATTTAACTTGCCAGATAGGCTGAGATGAATGATTCAGGTTGCTCTGAAAGCCGTCCGTCCCTCCATTAGTCATAACCCGAGGGATGTCCAAACTCATAATTCCACTTGGCATTGTGCACAGCCGATCCGAAAACAACTTGTTCCGCTGTTCCCGGATCAGAGGTAACCGAGATAGAAAAACATCAATCAATCGCCACACGTGCTGTCGATTTTTTTAAAGCAAGTGCCACAAAGGGTCATGGTTGCCCTGAAACTCTGTTAAAAGCCCAAACCTTTGCAGGCAGGGAGGACAGGCATACCGGAGCCAATCGCAGGCAAGCCAGGGAGGGCGGAAAACCACAGAGGCCGATGTTCTGACATCATTTTCTTGTTCCTCTACAGACTTACAAGGATGTGCATGTATGCGCCACCATCCACATCCCTCATGTGTTCGCATTCTATAAGTACCATGGAATGGCCTGCCCAGCATCACCGCCCTAGCCAAGCCCCCAGCGGCCCCCCGTCACCCCCCACCCGTTAGGTTAGGGTGATCAGGGTTACATTTTTGTAGTGTTTAGATGGCTTTTGTGTCATATTTTGTCGTACAATTTCGTAGATTTAAAAAATTTAAAAACTTTAGAGATATTATCTTTTGTATATCTAGAAGAGTAAGGATAAGGGAATGGGCATATTTTGCAGGTTGTCAAGATAAGTTGTCGTAATTCCTTCGTTGTACACTGTGCATATAGGTGCCATCCTGACCCTTGGTGATTGACAATGCCCGATTTCTGGACAAAATCACTTCTCTTCGGTTCGCCCTACAATACGTCCAAGCACGCACGGTGGCTTTCACTTCACGGAGCTTTGCTTCTCTTGGACCGGCGGGCCAGATGCATTCCCACTACTGTTATTAAATGGGAAATATCGTCTCTGGATGTATCTCTGATTTTCAAACCATTTTTAATGCTTCCTTGGAAGACTTGTCAGCCAATTCATTTCCTATTATGTCGGAGTGCCTAGGATCCCACACAAAAATAACCCTTATGTTATGTCCCGTTGAAGGATAAGTTCCAACGTCGTAAGAATATCTTCCACGATGAGGCAATAGGAAAAAGGGTCTTCAAAGGCCTGAAGGGTAGATAAGAAGTCAGAACATATCACTGACTTGTCACTTTCTGGCCATATAATGTTCAGAGCTTTGATGCTAAAGTCGGTGCAGTTAGGATTGAGGGAAAAGTGGTAGTTCTGTTACTGCTGATTCAAGCGGCTACTACTCCGTCAGGTCCTCTACATCCATCGGTGTAGACAAAAGTTGCTTTAGGAATAACACTCTTAATCTTTACAAATTCTTGTTTGTACATATAAGAAGTATCTGCTCTACTGAATCTAGTCAGTGGCAAGTGAATTACGGATTTGTGTGAAACCCAGGAAGGTAGAAAGACAGTTGATATGTTTTTGGATGGGTGGTATCAACATTTGAAGGTCCCGTTGGTGGAGGGATGTTCGGTTGTTTGATTTGAACTATTCTTGATATGGTTGGACAACGATGGGCAGCTGGGAGGGCGTCTTTTAGCAAACAGGAACCAACTGTTTTATGAGAGGATACAGCAAATCCATTATCGCAGAGCCGTGTATTACTTTGAAGGAGTCCCTTATAGTGTTGCGGTATTATTCCCTCTGCAATAAATGACACGGTCATTACCATAGAGCCTTCCTATACATGCGGATTTTTATACAGTTCATAACATTTCTAATGGCAATGCTAAACACGGTCGCGCTCAGAACACTGCCTTATGGGACTCCATTCTCTTGAATGTAACTTTCTGAGACTGGAAATCCACATCTTACCCTAAAGGTTTTATTATTGAGGAAATTGCTTATAAAATTGAGAAAATTTCCATTTATTCTGAGATTTAAAGGGAGCATAGGGGCGCCTCAATGTATTATGAATATCAGAATAGTTTCTGTTTTTTCTGAACCGAGTCGCCGATTTCAACATCTAACTGCATAAGATTATCTCTATTACTTTGCCATTGTGGGAGAAGTCCTTTATTTTCTGTTCGCCATAATTTTTTCAGCTAGCTTTCACATGGAGCAGGTCAGAGATATCGGGCGATTGATTTTGACATCTGGCTGTCTCTTTTTGGGATAGGTATAGTTACAGCAGTTTTCCGGATGTCAGGAAATTCACCAGCCAAAAATTTCGATTGATGTTGTTTAAAATAGCTAACTTGTCGTTTCGATTTAAATGCTTAACGAAGCTTATGCAGATGTCATCAGGGCCCGGGGTGATTTCTTCTCTAGAGTTCCGAACGGTTACAAATTCGGCCATGGTGGAAGGAAAAATTAATGGGTTTGTAGGTTCAGGAATAGCGGATAGAGGAAGGTTTTCTGCTGCAATTATTTTGGCTTCAAAACAGTGGGTAAAATTTATTTACAATTAGCAGATATTCTAAAAACTGGTGATGATTTTGGCATACTTATGTATGTCTTTTTCCCGGAGAACAGTAATTGACTTTCATTTTGGTATAATTGCGTAGGAGCTTAATACACCCTTTGTTTCTTTTTCTCGGTCAAAAGTAATTTGTGATTAATACATAAAACTAGAGAGCAATTTCATATTTCACGTTACACTTTGATCTTTGAATTCATTTAAAAAAAGTTGCAAATTGTAAAGTTTTGCCAATAGAATTGCTTGTTAGCCATTATTAATAATATTTAACCTTTATTGTTAAAAGTCATCGATTTTTTTCAACCAGAAAACTAGTTTTTAAATATTGGCATGTGATGGGGTAAATAAATGAGCGATTGACCGAAGAGATCGATTTGGTTGGTGCCATGGCAGTATGTAAGCAGGAGAAGCAAATCTCCCATGGCGTCGTTCCTTAAACGATTTGCCCCTCTGCTTCAAACGCGATGCAGAAACATGAGCCTTGTTGTAGAAATGCTTGATTTTGGTTTTTTAATTTTTTTCTTTACATAGTGGAATTTTATAGAGTTAGTAATTTCCAAAACTAGAAGAATAGCCGTTATTTATTTATTTTAAACATTTCTCCAGCCTCCGGTGCATGAAACTGTTAGTACTTCCCGTTTAATGACATTTAGCATATTTAAATTGTATGTATAGGCAATAAACCTTTCAATTGCTTAAAATTAGTATCAATAGGTCATAGTCTGATTGCCCGATGTCAGGGTTATAAGCAGGGGAGACATCGAATACTTCCTGTTTGGTTGATTGTACTCGTATCAAATAGGAACGATGTGTTGAAAACTTGTTTTTTCTCAGGAAACAGATATACCCTGTAGTATGTACTAGTTGTTACTAACGCCTTAAAAGACTTAAATTAGAGTCATTAAGAAATAAATGTTACTACTTCGACTTAATGGAGATTTAGCAGCATCATCCGATTGTTGATATGAAGCAAAAACCTTTCCGACTATTTTAAATAAAGTGTCAATTGGTCCCAGTCTTATTGCATAACTTAGGGTTTAAGAAGGGAGAGGCAAAACGTCGAATATTCGTGTTTAAATTGATGTCATGAAAGAATTGTTAGTGCTTCTTGGCGCAAAAACCTTCTAGGTTGCTTCAATAAAAGTGTCAGTAGGTTATAGTGTGATTGCGCAATGGCAGGGGTATAAGCAGGGAGAGGCAAGACACTGAAGTCACACTTCATTTTTAAATTGGAGTCATCATGAAATAATTGTTAGTTCTTCGCCTTTTATGAAATTTAGCATAATAGACTGTTGTATTAAACAAAAAAGTTCTCGATTGAATTAAAATAAGGTCTGTTGATAATAAGCATAAAGATGCAAGACGCCGTCAATCCAGCCTTGATCTAGCAATGCTTTATTACAGTTGGTCAGAAGTGTTTCTTTAAATTATATACATTTACCGTGAACGTTAGCCCTAGAAAATCTATAACAGGCTCTAAGTACAAAATATAACTATACAGTTGCAATAAACTTATGGAACCCACAAACGGTTTTTATACAGTTTTAATCAGTATACTAGATTGTTTTTTTTTTTTAACATCGGCCAATTTTTGTCAGGTCGTTGAGAATAAGCACCCTTCTCCAAGTAATTGACGTCGGAAGAGACCAAGTTTACTGCCAACTAAATGGGAGAGCCGCCCATAATTACCATTGTTTTACAGGGTACCGCAGGGACCCTTTCAGCGGTAACGTGATCGAAACTCGTGAAGTGACTGGCCCTTTTTCCCAGAACACTTACTTCTCAAATTTTTCTTCTATGACCAGATGAGGTCAAACATTTACCTATCCAATGGGCTTTGATGTTGTTACTATAAAATATAACGACCCTTCAGACTGTGACCTGTTGACACTTTATTTCAAGCAATAGATTTTTTTGCCTCAGACCAACAATTTAATTATGCTGAATCTTGAATGAATGAACGCATCATGAATCATTGAATGATCGATGATTCCTGCATTCCTTAAATGATAAGGTTTTTTAACAAAAAATTTCTAGTTTAGCCAAATTTATTTGTATTAAACAACCCTATGTTTTGCAATTTTTAAGAACTTATTCTCTGTATTTGGTGAAGTGTTAAGTTTAAATCATATTGTCTCATTTTTATTTCTTAATACTGCCGGTAAAATTGCAATCTCTCTCTCTCTCTCTCTCTCTCTCTCTCTCCTCTCTCTCTCCTCTCTCTCTCTCTCTCTCTCTCTCTCTCTCTTTCTCTCTCTTTCTACCTACCTACCTCCTATTTATCTATCAAGTAGCTAACTAGCTATGTATTTTTTCTTTCTCTCGGTCTCTCTTTTGTTCTTTTCTCCCGTATTCTTTTTTTTTTATATTCTTGGTTATTGTTATTTGTCATTACTGAAATTATTTATTTGACTTAATTTATTGTTAATTTATTTTGTTAAATATAATTTATCATTTTTTTTCTTCCTCTTAAGTTCTTCATGGACATGCAATATTGGTTCTTGCTAGTTAGTTGGTTAATACAGAAGTCTTAGAAATAATAAGATTATAAAGTTTTAATTATCTGTAAACGTCGGTGTATTTTTTTTAAGGGATGTCCGTTTTCTGTTTAACAATCTGCATAATAGGTTTCCCCCCGGAGGGGATAATGCTCGGGTCGTCTAGTTTTCTTGAGTAAGTAGTTCACAGTTCTCTGTAACACAAAGCTTGCTTACGGTCTTTTACTCTTTCCTTTATTTTATAAAACTGAAGGTTACAAATGAAAACTGATTTTAACGTCAATTAAAATGCGCTGGCTAGCCTTTTTATCTGGACCCGGGAGCAATTTTCACATCAGCCCAATTGAAAAGAGTCGCACATGACCGACAAGCTGAATTTGTTGAAGGGTCTCCAATACATTGTCAAGCTGCATTTGTAAGTGTTTGTAAGCTCCCATGGTGGTCAATATAAGAGTTAAATGGGCGTCGTAATCGCACCCTGCCAGGGCTCGATTGCTGTCAATGCTTCGCACAACTCTAAGGACGCCCGATAAGGAATTAATCTCCTTTTCTTCTACAGTACGCTCAAGAAGTATTTTCCAATTTTACTTTATTTTCCGAACCATTTATTTTGATTTTATGAAGAGAACAATAACGATATAGAATTTCCAACTTAGAGTACACAAGGATCGACGGCATGAAATATATATTTAAATGACTTGATTGGACACCATTCATGTCGTTGAATTGCTTTTTTTTTAATCCAAAGCTTTTAGCCTTTAGGTGGTTTTGTCGAAAGTTTTGTGTATTCTTGTCGAACGATTTTCATGTTCAACGTAGCGGAAAGTCACACAATCTGCTAATCGATGATAACCTTGTGAGATCGGATCAAATAGAATTTCGTCGCTTTGTGTACAGTGATTTCATTATCCACAGTTTTTTATAGTTTGTATTGTCAATTTACTATTAAAAAAACGACAATTTTGTCTCAATTCGCGTCAAAGTTTATGAAATAACATGTAAGAAAATTCCCTTTAATAAATACACTAAATTATTTATTTATGATGGTTTGAAAGAAAATTCATCATAAATTTGGATAATCATTTATTACCAAATTACCAGGATTTGCTCTTAATAATAAGAATATCTTGTCTGACCTTGCGGAGGGCCTTAAGTCTCCCACGAATTGAATAAGCGATAGGTTTTCGTCTTATGAAATACCATTCTTCAATAAGAGCAGTTGGAAACTGTTGAACACTTGTTGGAGACGGCGAACGATGTATAACCCGTATCTTTATCAAGTCCCATAAAAATTCTATGGTTTTTTTTTTTCGTATCGCCTACAGTATCCTTGTTCTACGGGATTCATATCAGGATAACGTGGTGGCAAGTCCATTGTGGTAATGCCTATATCTCTATGAAATGGGTGACAACTCGAGCGATATGTCGTCGAACATTATTGTGCATTAGCACGAACTGGTCTCTAATAAATTAAATTAATGGAACCACAGCTTCCAGAAGAACTTCTTCAATGTATCTTAGTGCAGTCAAAGATCAATTAGCTATGATAATCAGTTCGGTACAGACACGAATGTTGACTCCACTCCATACCATAAATGACCTTTGGAAAGTCTGTGGCTTACGCACGGCACATGAAACAAAGCGTTCTCCACACATAACCCCGCTCATGCTATAAACCAAACGGACATTCATCTTTGATCATTGTTCAAGTGATCAAGCAAGAAGCATATTTGAGAATAGTTGTATTGCTGCTCCATACGTCTCCGGTAGTAGAGAACCTGATGTGGGACGTTCAAAAACCTTACATTACGGATCGTTTGGAGATGACCATCTATCAAGTAAGCCGTTAAAAGACGGTTCCGTAGTGTGCTAACAGCAATAAAACGACCGTATCTAGCCGTTGTACATCGGGGCGACCACTACCTTCTTTTCCTTCGATTGAGACTATGGATAGGACTAAACCACCACAGACCAGCGTGGATGGAACAGCGAGGTACATCTAGGTCTAAGTAATGAACGTCGAGGGGGCCGCGGTAGCCGAGTGGTTAAGGCGTTCGACTCTCGGCTAATAGATCCCGCGGTCGCCTCTGGACTTTTTCTGACGCTTAAGGGGACCGGTGGCCGCAATTGAAAGAAATTGACACGGCACTCATCAATGGAAGGAGCGGGATCGGATCTCAGCGACCCTGAATTTGGTCCCAACCCCCTTCAAAAATGAGTTTATTCGATGGAAGAACACCAGTACAACGGGGGCTCAAGTTCACATTTGTCCAAAATATGGAGCCAGGGATAAAGTACAAAAAGTACAATAAGCTGTAAAGCCCTAACCATCCCTTAAAAAAAATATATAAAAAAAAGGACGCTTCGTCCATCGTTGGCCAAAAACCATGTTTTTAAAAGCAATTAATAGTTTCATAAAAGAAAACAGTACAAAAAAAATTAACTCACTTAACTAATGGCTCTGGAGAGGATGGAATTGAACCGATTTTCCTATTTTTTTAATCTGAAGAGTGTGAAAGAGAGTAACACTTTATAAAGACGTTCCATCAGGTATGCGGCTATTGCCATCGGAGTTTCCTACGAAACTCTGCGAGAGGCGGTTAGACGTTTTCGAGAAACTGGGTCCTACCATAGAAGGCCCGGTTCTGGACGCCCTAGGGTAACAGAACCACAGGATGACCGTTTTTTTGACTTAGAGATTTTTGCGAAACCGGCACCTTACTGTTGTTCAAGCGATTCATCGGCTCCAGGATGTTCGAGGTGTCCAATTTCTGAACGCACAGCTCGAAGAAGATTAAATCAGTATTGACTGGCTTTTCGCCCCATAAGAGGACCAGAATCGACCAGAACACACAGAGTTGCATAGCTCGCATTTGCTCGAGAACACAGCCAATTGGTCTGTAGACGATTGGTCTGCTGTACGTTTTACAGATGAGGGTAGATTTGCTCTACGATCTCCAGATAGGCGTGAAAGAGTCCGGATAAGTCGAAATGAAAGGCAGGAAGGTTGAAATTTTTCCCGGAGCCAACCTTTTCAGCGTAGCTCAGTGATGGAATGGGCGGGTATTTCAATGACGGTCGCATAGAGTTGGTTGTTGTTCGTGGACGGTCTTTGACGGCCACTCGCTGTGGATGAAATTTTGGAACATCGTGCGTTGCCTATCCTCGATGAAATAAGCGACAATCCTATTCTAATGCACGATAATGCCCGTCCGCATGCCGCTCGCATAGTACGTACCTTCAACAGGATAACATCAGGGTCTTAGCCTGGCCAGCTCGTTCTCCAGACTTGAACCCCATCGAACATTTATGGGATAACCTCAAAAGACGAATAAGAGCATGTCCATCACTTCCTGATACACTCCATGATCTTGAAAGGTCTCTTCGTGAACAATGGGCTAACCTCCAGCTATGAGACATTTCCAGACTGGTAGAAAGTATGCCGAGGGGTCTTCGATAGGTAATTAAGGCAAGAGGGGTAAATACGCGATATTGAAATGTTAATTAAAAATCTAAAACAAATTTTATCTCTCCGTCTTTTTTTATTTTTTCATTTTCCTTAGTAATTTACTTTTTTTAACTTTTTAAGACAAAGACTCAATCATTAAACGTTAAAAAACGTGAAACTTCGATTAATATATAAACATATATACAAATTAAGTTATATTACAACAGGGTGGTAGTTTTTGCCTGTCAGTGTGTATCTAATGTAGTTTGGATTTATCTGTGGGAACTGTTGTCAATGTATCATCCTTCAGTTAGGAAGGGTAATATAAAAGGAAGTTGTGCTATAAGTGTGTTTAATAGGTCTGTCATAATTATGTGTGCAAGTATTGGGCCTAGGTTGCTACCCACATGATTATTCAAAAATCCTGAGATGCGGTCTGGTGTGATGTAGGTTTCAGAAAAACATTTTCTTTATCGTGCCAACGTTTCGATCTTTATTGAGATCATCTTCAGGGACTGGGATTTACAAACATTGTTTAAATTTAACAAATACATGTAGAATGTGGAAAAAAGTGAATTGATACAATGCAAAATATTTTTTTTTTTTTATATTCAATCAAAGTATTTCTACTCACTCAAAGTGTTTGTTTTCTGTGTAATTGTGCCATTCTTGCCACGCTGCTATCCACATTTCAACTATTAATCTTTGTACCTAGTTATTATAGAAAAAACCAAATAAATACAAGCTTCATGTTTTTGTCTTTGTATGTATTATATAATGTGAAAAAGGGATCGTAAAAAAACTCTCCCTATGGAGTTAGACTATTAATAGAATAATCCAAAGTCAATAAAACATTTACTACTTATTAACATACATTTAATTTCGATAATAAACAGTATTTTGAATTGAAAATTAAAGTTTATCTCAAACCAAGTCTGTCAATGTAGACAAAATCAGTTTGTTCTGTTTTATTTACCTCTAAGATTTCACGACTCAGTTTGTTTACAAACTCCTATTTTACTTACACGTGCAATTTTTTTTCATTCTTTCCTTTCATTTTCTGTTGAAGTCTTTTACGTTTTGAATCTTGTTTTGATTCTTTAGTATTTGTTTTAGCTGATCCATGTTGTTACGTGCAGTTAGATTATTTCTGACGATGTTAAATCTTCTAAAATTGCTTATTGTCCAATCGGTGGTTATAATACTGACTAAACTTAAAAACATGAACAGTAAATAAACACGACATATAAGTAATGTTTTTATGAGATTTCACTAAAGTTGGATACATTTTATTGTTAAGACACATTAAAAGTTTAAAAATTCTAGAAAATTATTCATCAAATAAATTACATTCAAAAAGATACATTAGTGATTTATCTGGGCTTTTTTTAACCGGCCGCCCTCTCATCTGATATGCTAGAAATAGACTGAAGAATTACAAAGCCCTTGGGAGTGAGTTAAATGTTTCAAAAAATAACTTGATTTATAGGAACGATTTTCCCCTCTATTGAGTTCATACTGGTGTTTTGAAGTGTTGAGATAAAGTAATGGAATCGTTATCAACGTAGTCGTATATTCCATCATGCTGTATGATGCTGATTTCGTATGTGACCCACATAGGGATCGATGGATCGGGCGATCACTTCCTTAAATCTGTCCCGAGATAAGGTTTTGAATAAATCAAAAAAATCAACGGCAATAGTAAACAATACTTGGAAATCGGTAGCATTCTATTGTGAAAAGTACGATGAAATTCTTTGCAATTGTATTCATTTGGGAGTTTTCATTGTGAGGATTTTGTGTACCTCCAACTCTGAACATTTGACTATAGAAAAAGGAGACACTTAAAAGTTCCCTCCATATAAACAATTTTATTTTTATACAATTCGAGGAATAGCAGTATAATATATCATTAAAATGTCTGCACAGTTTATGCAGAGTATTTTTTTTTATTTTGTACTATACCATCTTGTATATTTGTATGCGTATTTTTAAAATAAATAAACTTCCATTGATAACTTTGAAGAACAAAAGTAGTAAAAATTAAATATTAGATATCTTTCTTTTAGAAATGATAGAATAGAATAGATTGAAAGATTTTGTTCAATTTAACCGTGTTTTATTCAATAAAGATTAAAGATCGATCTGAGTAAGGTTGAGAGCAACTAAATGTCAGGTTATATTGCGGTTTTCAATGCACTGTCACGATCAAATGGCGCGAGTCAGGTTTATAAAGAGGATGAGATGAGAATACCAGGTGTGGGTGTTAAATATTAAATTTTATATAAAGAAGAAGAACAATATTGCAATGGAACTTTCTCTCTCTCTCACACACACACACCCACACCCCCACACACCTAAAAACTAAATATTTAATTAAATCAATAAATCAATACCGTACAAAAGTGTGCGATTCTTTTATTGACACAAATTATTATTTGACGGTTGCTTTAGTTATTAAATAATTAAGTTCAATTTTTGGTGACCGTAGTTCACCGTGAAAATCAAGCGTCAGGGTTATAAGCAGGGAGGGGCTAGAATAATATTTTCGGGTTTGTCATAAACATTTAATTTTGTATAGTCAAGAATGATCAGTATTGCGATGTAATCTTCTCTATCTCTCTCCCTCCCTCTCTCTCTCTCTCACTCTCTCTCTCCCTCTCTCTCTCTCTCCTTCCTCTCTCTCTCTNTCTCTCTCTCTCTCTCTCTCTCTCTCTCTCTCTCTCTCTCTCTCTCTCTCTCTCTCTCTCTCTCTCTAAATTTTTAATAATTGAATCAAATTAGAACAACTTATTTGGCATTTCTTAAGCAGTGAAGTTCAATTTTTAATGACACTGGTGACCTTAAAGATCAATCGCGACATATTGGTTATGAGGAGTGAGGGGCAAGAGTGATAGCTTTGTGTTTGGGGCAATTATTTAATTTTGATAAAACGATGCGAACTTTCTTTTATCTTACCTTTCATCGTCATATTTACTTAGGTGATTTACACGGGATAATAAACACAAAAAAAAACAAATGTGTTTTTATTTGTTTATAACAAATGTTAATATCATTTTGAAATATACGTGGTTTAGTTTGCAAGCTTGGATGAAAGGAATTGTTTAAAAACGGCCCATCTTAGCTGACAGTTGAATTAAATTTTTTTTTTCATTTTGAGAGTAATGTTTTTGGAGAAAGTTTGCGTTCAAATTAGTTTAGGTGTAATCAGCATACCGCTTGGACAAAACCAAACGTTAAATTAAGCAGAAACGTCTCGCATCGTTAACAAACTTTTTAAACAAAACTTTAAGACCAATTAAAAAACAATTTATTATAAAATGTTATTACACAACGATATAATTCGATCGGAACACCCTGCAGTAAACAAATAAATAAGATGGTATACATTAATTACTATAGTAGCCCGCACCGTCCTAGTCTTTTATTATGTCAAAAACGCTTTCCGTTTTCACAAGTACAGGTTAAAGTACAGGTAGTTAAGTCTTGATGGCCTGTAATTAGAATATGGTGAGTACCAACTCATCCTGAAACGCCCACACCTAAACTTAATGCTTTTTCACTTCATTAATCAAAGGAGAATCAGTTAAAAGTATTGTATATAAAAATTAGATTATTATTGTATAATGTTAGGAATCGTTTATATCATTGATTAACACATTAATTATTTTTTATACTTATAGCTGGTTACACACAAGAATTTTATCGCAATGTTCACCTCTGATTTTCACTGATATCATTAATGTTTGAAATTAAAATAATTCTTACACTTGACATCAGATATTAATTATTCAAGTTTACATTTGTAGCACGCAAATGATATGGTGCAATTTAGATCGCAAATAATTAATCGTGTAATTACAATCTGACGATTGTTGACATATTTGTGAAAAAATAGTTCAATATATCCGGGTGCAAAACATAAATTATTTTAATTGATTTATTATTTTTTATGCAAATTATAGTCGAATTGGAAAATTAGTGTCACGAGCAAGATTCCAACCCACGACATCCAGATGATGGCACGTGACACTATTTCAATTCAACCATAGCATATAAAAGAATAAATAATTAAAATAATTACTTTAGTTAATAGGACCAACTAAAACATATTATATTATTCTAAATTATATTTTATTCAATGCGTACGTTAAACAATATCCAATAGTAAAATTATATGCTTAAAAATAGAGACAATTCGCTTAAATGGTGAAGACCCAGGATTACAGCCCGACCTGTGAAAGTCTTTCAGCAAATATGACTTTTCGCAATGATGGTAGACTCATCGGTTGCCATACCCGAAATGGATCTAGTCGGGCTTACACGGGCTTGGCCCCAAGTATGGGATAATCTTATTTCGTCGAAAGGCTTAACAATGTAATCATAAGGTTACATAAAGTCAAGGTTAAGTTTAGCTTACGGGTAGGTTAGCTTCGTCTTATGGTTAGGAATCGTTACCATAGAAAGAGGTATGGTTGATTTCAGAGTACATTATATTACATTATCGTTACGATAGGGAAGGGTTTGGTGAGTTTACGCAGTGCTGCAATACATATTCATGATTCAATGTTATTCCATGAAGCAGAAAAAAAATGTGAGTTCAAAACGCGAGTGGTTTCATGTTTATTTTGATTTGAATCCTCGTGTTTTTGATGAATGTCTATAATAGGTTGTAGGGTCGTAAGCAATACAAATTTTTATACAAACACCAATGACTTATACTTCAATTTAACTGATAACAAATTATGTTATCTTTTTACTGATTTCGACGAGATAAAAACGTGTTTTATGTATGTGTATTCAAGTTAGAAATACGTTTGAATGGTTTTCCTATAATAAGATTATTTTAATCCTTGTAAATAGGAAAATAATTTTAATTTCAATCATGATTTATGATTTAAATCAAAGGTTTTTAGGTATAAATAAAGCAAATATAAAAGTGTTCATAGTTAAAATTATTTCCCGTTATAAAATGAAAGTGACTGTTTGACAAAATACAATGCACACGTCAAAAAATGTTTTGAATCATACATCCAACTGTTCGGTGTTCAAAAGAGCTTAGTGTTTTACATGAGCATATAAAAGAAAGTTGTTATATTTTACAGACTGGTTGCAGACTTCTAAAATAAATGGCTTTATTCTTGCTCGTGGCAAACGTTGCGTGACGACGCGGGACTTGCCACAAGCAATTATGCATTTCTTCGTGCAAGAACGCCAATTCAACGGTACCTCACAAAGGTGTTTTTCTTTTATTACAATACGGAACGGCTGAATCAAGAAAAGGCTGATTTCAGGCCAAAATTCCTTTTGATTAATTAGGCTACTTTATTTATCACAACTTGCCGATACTTTATTGAAGAACAAATGAAACGGATAGTTGATCCGATCTATTATTCGACCGTATCGTACAATATTTGCATCTTTTGGCGATAGGAAGAGGTTTTCGCTCTGGATGCTCGATGCTTCCCTCCAAGATAGCAATGAAAACATTAAAAGCTCATCTACATAAAATACTGCATCGAAAGGAGGACCTTATTCATGACAATCGGTTTTAAAGAAACACAACCTTATTTAATAAAGATAACAAGACCAGTAATACGGAAGTAAAAATAACATCTTTAAAAAGCCTGGTTTTTCTCTAGAGTCCTACAAAATCGGTGCGTTTTGTCAGAATTAGGACGCTTTTTTACAACCAAGTTAGTTACTAGATGACGATACGTTTGACAGGCAGTGATTATAAGCTTATATTATCCCATTGGATACTCATAGTTTTGTTCCCTTATTTTGGTTACGATCTTCTTCTCGGATCGATGGTTCAAAGAGAGAATCGGCATCGATTTTTCACTTATCACGCCAATCAAAGGTGGCGTTATACAAGGAAGTATCCTAGGTCCAATCTTCTACACGGTCTAAACTGCTGACATACCTACACACACACACACCCTATCCTAGCCACAAGCAACATCTGAACCTCTTACCCAAATGGTACACTCAGTGGTGGATGATGTTGAACGTGTAAAAAAGCCGACGAGTTAAATTTACGCTCAAACGTCAAACTTACCCACATTAACGAAAAGGTAATACCCATCGAACCAAGTCCACTACATTGGGCTTTACTTAGAAAGCAGACTTATGGGAGCCCCATGCAAGATTAAAACGTAAAGAACTATAAAAAATATGGACTGGAGCAAGCTAATCGCTTACAAAACCTCTTATTTTCATCTTCCCAACAAAATAAAAGAGTTCCAGCACTGGCTGCTGGTCTGACGGATCCGTCAGATTCGTACATAACTATACTATTTCCTCAATGCAATTAATTTTTTACAGATAGCATTAAATGAAATAAATTTAAAGAAAAAAACTGTTTACGTTTGTTTTATAAGTTTACGGTCATTAGATTATGTAATATTTTGTTGCCTTTATAAGTAAATGTATTGATTGTAACGCTTTGTTTTTTTTTTTAAATTTTTTATTTAGCTTAGTTTGTCTAGTTTTTTGACTGTTTTGGGCGGAATTGCTCTGTCTACGAGGTTATAAGATTTTTTGGTCTTATGAAAAATATGAAATTTTTTGAAAGCCGTTTTCTAAAAGAAATATAATTTGTGAACTATCACGAAAACATTTATACTCTATATTATGGAACAAATCTTCATTAACTGGCCCAAGTTTTATAACATTAAATCGGCAACAGATTAATGTTTTATTTGTTCCACTCACTTTTGAATACAAAAATGCCAATTACATTTTGATGTTCAGAAATAATGACGACGAAAATCTAGTAAACGAATATTTCAACAATAAAAACAATCATTAATAATATTACACAATAAAAACCTGTTTTGAAAAACGAAAAAGCTCAGTATCCAAGAAACTAGAGGTTGGAAAGTTTTCGTAAATCTTTTAAACATTTTTCGGACGCATTGAAAAACTGTAGATCTATAATGATTTCAATTTTTGCTTGCAAAAGAGGGGTCATCCTCACCCGATTACGAATAGACTGCGACATTAACCCCGGCATGTAGATAAAGGTGCCCCATACAATTGAAGAGTTCTTGGCTCTTAATAAAGATCGTGTAGGAATGCCACCATATATGAAAGTCTTGCTTGAGCATTGCAGCGAGTATTCAGACTTATTTTGTTGTATATAATATTGATAGTTTTGTGTACCTAGGTTGTGATGAGATAATCTATTTATTAGCGTGACTGTGTGAGAAGGCCCCGTTTGTCGAATATTGAATAACCCATCGACCCTCAATTAGGTTAGTTATGTAATAGATGTAAATGGTGAGGTACGTGACTTAGAGGGAATGGGTTTGGTTTTAGGAACTGATTGTGTTGGAGTCTGAGATGACCTAGCTGTTAGACTGCCTACACACTGGGTGGGTGATTCGCAAGGAATGCCAGTAATATATTGTGAGTTACAAAAGCTGGAATTGCCGGTGGACTGCGAGAAGTGATGGGTTCAAGAAGGCGTTAGTTAGGAAGGACTTTAGGACCCTGCATACATAGGAAGTATGTAAATTGAAACAAAAGTTCGGCTCAGGCCTCGAGGTAGATCATATGGTTAGGGGTGAAAAAAGGGAGGTGATAAATTTTACGGATAAAATAGCTTTGTAGGGATTCAGTTGTTTCATAGCGCTGGAAACCCGAAGCTGGAAAGCGTAGGACACAATCGAGCAGCAACAGCCAAAAACATCTTATATTTACTGCGCACCGGGACAAGATTATTGGAAATGAATATAGCCCAAATTGAATTCATTGCAATATGAGTCTTTCGCTTGAGATGAGCATGGTTACGTAGAATAGAGCATCAATTGTTGTGGGAAGGATTTTGGATTGTATGGATTGGATTTTGTTAAGATCTTGGCTATCCTGTATAGTTCAGATCCATAGTCCACTCGGGCGATTAGAATAGTGTATAATTGTTTTTTGTTAAGTAATGTCAGTTTAGATCTTTTGTCAAGTAGTCTCTTCAATATTTTATATCTAAGGTTATACCTTGCCATGCTTATTGTCGTCGAGTTGTTCTGTAATATTTAGGGTACATTTAAAGTTCAGTCGCTGTTAAAGTCTCTAAATAAGTTCCAGTCAACAGGTCAACAGTCTACTATCCCTAAATCAGTAATCAAATAGGGCTAATAAATAGAAAAAAGTAAATAACAGTGGGCAATCATCGCTTGAGTAATTGTTAAACCCTTGATAGTTGATATATATCCTAAATTGAAATTTTACTTTTTTTCTGTTTGTTTTTTCTTATTTGGTGAAAAATTTCAAGTAGATTAATCATTAAGAGGATTGTGTCAGATTATCTTACTAATTACTAAGGGCCTGAGCCGGGAAAACGCTTGGAGGGTCGCATGGGGATGGAAACTTTTTACCGTTTCAAAGGTTTAATTAATTATCTCTTAAGTCGGCATTTTTCGAGACACACGTTACGCTTTAATTAGTAATTAAGTTTTTCAACTTGCATCAAAAACAATTGCGGTCTCGTGGCTGAAACTAATTAGCACTGTACAAACAGAGTGTGGATATTCCGGACATCAAGGGAGGACGAGCTTTGTCGACCGAGAACAAAGCAACCCGACAGTTGGTTAAGTAGCAAATTGTGTCCGACTGTCTTGAAGTCGACCGGGACTTTTTTGTTTGGTTTGAAATCTTCGAATTCTGGTTCGTTGGTTTATACCAACTTTGATATCTCTGATGATATAAACGTATATAAAATAAGGATTTTGTTTAAATACGTTAACTCAGAAAAAGAAAACAATATAGTACACATAGACTAACTGATAATATCATATATGTGTATACGTGGTACCCAGAAAAGTTCTAGCGATTTTACATTTATTATTGTTTCAATACCGTTATTCAACATTTCCATTTGCATAGGAGGATTACATGCTTATATGCGTCACTTCATATAGAAAAAGTGTCTTGAACAGTCCACTTTAAATTATAAAATATTTTCTTTCTCGTGGCTTCAAAACCGATTCGTGCGTGCTTTATGAATTTATGACATTACTAGGGCGGAAGTAAATTTATACTGTGTTCAGTTGTGAGACAAAAGTGAGCGCACAGTCCACAAATGGTTCAAAAATTTTGCTTCTTGGAACGAGGGTTAGTATTGAATGAACCACGGTCTGGTAGATTTTCGGTTTTCAATGCCGCCTAACGGAAGCTATAAACTTGATTCGAGTCAATATGCTTGCTTTGCGGTCAGGCTTACCGAACTATTTCCATAGACGCCTCGTGTGTGATAGCTGGGCCTCCAGGCTATGGCCGGCAAGGTGTGCGGCTTGGGAATTGGTCATTGGATACCAGCCCTGCGTATCAGAAGAGTCGCCTCTTGGCTGAGAGATGCATGACAACGCCGCTGGGAAACGTCGCCCAAAGGAAAGCATATGTATCGGCTGTTCGACAACATAAAGGTACACTTGGGCATGACTTTTTTGAAGATGAACAATTACATGTCCCAGTTGTTATCGGGGCATGGGGACTCTCAGCCGAGCTCCACGGATTTGGACTGAAAGACACTCCATTGTGCGAGTGTGGTATGCTGGAGAGGGTCGAGCATAGCTTAGTATGCGAAAAGTACAGTCATCCGGACGAGATGGATGTTGATGGGAGAACGCCGCAACATATTCAGTCATGCTGGGTACTTGGCTACTAAAAATCTGGAAAGCCATCATTAGGCATCTAACATAAGCCAGTGCCTTTGCAGTGTGACGTGTATGATTAAGAGAAAGAAATAACAAATGAAAGAAATATAAGCCTATTCCTCCTCCAACTAAAATCCCGAGTGAGCCGCCTCACGAGGTCCATCCCGGACAGTGTGACTATGAGCTTGCCAGGTGTAGCGAGAAGCGAACGTCTAATTGACAAAAGAAAGAACATAGCTTCCGTCTATGAACCAAAAAGCTTTATAGAAATGCAAGCCAAGAAGCTGCAAAGAGCCAGATATCGCTTAGGTGCGGCAAAACAAAAAGGCACAGACGATTCTTTATAAATTGGACGACGGTAGCAAGCATCAACATCTAAACATTTTCATTGCTTTCATGGTACAAAGGAAAGACTTTTTTGATCGGATGCAACGAAAAATCCTGTACCATGAGGTCGTACCATTGCCTGTTACCTAATGACCCTGTCCTACGGGGGCGAAAACCTATGATTCGCCAACAAAACGTGATGCTTTTTCTTTGGTAGAATACGGCAGGCATTGTGCACCACGAACTCCACGGCCATACAATCAGCGGCAGAAATCTACTCAAGCCAACTAAGCCAGAAACAACCTGCTCTCATGGTCACAGGGGTGAAATTTTTAACCGAGAGGTATAATGAAACTAGGTTGGAAAGTCATAGCACACATTCCGTACTTTCCAGACCTGGCCCCATCTACATGTGCAATCGGTATACCCAATAGTTCGGTTGGAAAATGAGCAACAGTAGAACATTAACAGAATTATTTTCAATTTCGTGTTTATGTTAATATTTTGGAATGAATGTCATTTATTAGCGTGAAAGTAAGGGAGGAGTAGTCGCCCCGAGGAATATCGAGTGAATTTAATGTGTGACGTCTGTAAAGTAAATTATTAGCGAGAATGGAGTGGGTTCAACCCCGCTCCAAGGAATATCAAGTACTTTGGGGTAGTGAATGTGATCAGACATCTACGGTGATATATGTATTGTTCGCTTAGTGTTAGTAGTTGACACCCTAAGGTACAAATGAAAGGCTAGCATTTTAGGATATCGACTTAGTTTTCATATAAAAGCAGAGAGTCAATAACAGATCAGTACACTCACATTGCTAAAAAAATACACTTAAAAGACCAGAAAAAGGTATTTATTTCACGGTCATCGGAACCTCGTTATACTACGATGATTCAATGTAAGCAAAATACTTTGAACTGCAGGTCGTTTTGTTATTATTTTTGCCCTGACTAAAATCGACCGAGTGCAAGCTGAAAGGTCTAGGTAGAGTGTACAAACTGGTAGAGTTTGAATCGGAATAAACGTTTTAGCTTTGTAATAAAAATATTCCTTTTGTCAAAAGAGCTTTTTCTTAAAATATTCACTACGAAATTTAGAGATCAGTCTGTTATACAACCTCACAAATTAAAATGAACACAATGTCTTTTAAAATTCCATATCCCTAACCATACCTAAAACTTTAATTACAATTAACACAAGACAAAAATATCTTTAGTAGTTTAAGCACTGTGGTCGGTGGCAGAAAAGACCCAGAAATGGTTAATAATTTATCGAGTAACTATCATCAACATCATACTACTATTAACATCACTCAATTAAAAATAATTTTGATTCCTAAATTTATTTAAAAAACTGCATAAGAGATTTTTGTGATTTCATTGTAGAAAAATTAATCAATTTTTATCTTAAACTGGTCAAACTGCGGTAGCAAAATCAATTTCCTATATTTTTATGATTAACTTGGACCAGCAAATTTTAAGCCATCAAGCCTAGACCACGAAAAATCCATTAATTATTATGTTATGATAACCTACATGTAAAAAACGGTAACAGTTTGACCGTATTAATTCTTACTACCTAGGAATATGCTGAAAATACCATTTGGGCCATATTTGAACTTCAGTCAACCCTTCTACTGAAATATTTAAATGCTTTTAGAATATTCAATTTTTCCTCTTATATTTTATTCATATTAAAAGCGATAAAATATATATTTAAGTCCTTTTTTCAAAGGAGGTTTTTATATTTATCAAGACATTTTCTTATCAGCCGAATTTTTCCAACTCGACTTGTTTATACATGGGGGAAAATATGTTTTCGAATGTGATAGATAAAAACGTTCCAAGCAGTCCGAGGTAAAAAGTTCCAAGCCGACGGCTTTAGAGGAAGGGGAGGATTAGAGGACGCTTCTTGCAACGGTGGGACCATTACTTCAATTAAATTGATTCGACCCGGGAGCTAGAACGGATTTTGAACCCTTTTAATTATTCCAATTTAAGCTTTGGAATCAAGAATGTGCCACCGCCGCTGTTAAATGACTGGCTAGATTGATTGTCATGGAAATGCTTTTTGACGGAAATTGATATGACGGTCCGACGGTAACTGTCTGACTTAAAAGGTTATCCATCTACCGAAGGCGATTTTGGCAAAATGGTTTGATTGTATTAAAAAGAGAATTAAACTGATTAACTTTAAAAGCTGGCTATGTTTTGACACTGAGAATTTTATACATGAAATTTACATAATACATATCTTTTATTTTGTACATATATAATTTTAAAGGGGCAAATTGTTTCTAATCGATGTCTTGCAAAAGGAATCAAACTAGAAAATCTGCTATGTATGACTGAGCTTATGGGATTGTTTGAGTATATGAGTGTTTATGTGACTCACAAGGGTGGTGGGTCACGGATTTGGACCAAACTTTTTCTGCCGATTCTACACTCCAAAATATCGACCGCTTCTTGTGAATAGTCCCTTCGTTTTAGCACTTCTCGAAATACTTCAATAAAAGATATCAAAAATTAATAACGTTTTTTAAATGGAAATAATAGTCCGATTTTAATGTTTGATACAGTTATAAAATGAACTTGAAATTTCTTTAAAACGAATTACCACCCATGAAAACCGGTCCACTACCTTTTGGAAAAAATATTAGAACTTGCGCTAGGAATATCAGTCAGTTTGGTGGAAATCGGTGTAAATTATTTATTTTTACCGATTGTTTCGTTACAAAAGTCGTTAAAATGGTACGTTTCTCCTTTTTCAAATGGTCTGTTTGACGTTTAAATCATTTTAGGCGTTTTTGAATTATAGCGAACGTTTTTACTCTTTCTTCTCTCTCATCTGCCCTCTGTCTGTTTGTCTCTTTGAAACCACAAACGGTTTTTATCCAGTTTCAGCGAGAACGTGATCGAAACTTATGAAGTGACTGGCCCTTTTTCCCAGAACGCTTCTCGAATTTTCCTTCTAGGACCAGATGAGGTCAAACATTTACATATCCAGTGGGCTTTGATGGTTGTTGCTATAAAATACAACGACCCTTCAGACTGTACCTGTTGACACTTTATTTCAAGCAATAGAAGTTGTTTTTGCAATTTAGTTTTGCCGAATCTTTGATGAATGATCGATGATTCGTGCATTCCTTAGATGATTTGGTGTTTAAAAAAGTTTAACTTGTTTATAGAAAGAACGTTTTAGACAAATAACCTCATCTTTTAGGTTGTTTTGAAGTTTTTAAGATCTTATTCTCTGTATTTGGTGTTAAGTTAAATCATATTACCTCATTTTGATTTTTTAGTATTGCCGATAAATCTCCAATTTCTCTCTCTCTCTCTCTCTCTCTCTCTCTCTCTCTCTCTNCTCCCTCTCTCTCTCTATATATATATATATATATATATCTCCCTCCCCCTCTCCCTCTCACCCTCTCTTTATCTCCCTTAACTTCTTTCTATTTTTATTTTCTTTTTTTTTATCTATCTCTATACTATCTATTATTCCTATATTTCTTCCTCCTTTATTCTACTATACTCAAAGACAAAAGTGAATATTTTTTATTACCTCTTCGACAATCCTCCATTGATTTCAACAATAATTGGTCTGTTTTAAAGGATCAGAGGTGAATAAAACACAAATAAAAGCTTGTGTTTACATTTCGATTTTGTAATTAAAATTTAAAAAAGTCAATATCTTCTTTGTCGGTTTTTCTGTAAAACTTCTTTTTAAAGTTCTGGTGGTTTGATTTTTTTTTAAGTTGTAGCATTTTTAAGTTTTACAATTTTTTGAGTGATGGTTTTGAAGCGATGCAGATTCGGCTAGAATCGAAACATTGCTGGAAGATGGAAAAAGTCAAGCTTATGTGGCTACGGAGCTTAACGTTCGCAGAACACTGTCCGAAGTGTCTTCCATTTCTACCGAGATACTGAAGGTTCTCATGAAGCCATGGATCAGGTCGCCATTGTCACATCACGTTATATTAAGGTCACTTTATGCACTGTAGCGATGAAGACTTTCTGAAGCTGGATTATCAGACTTCTACCTTAGCATACATTTGAGAATTACAAAATTGTATAATAAATTGAATTTAAGTAAACAGGGAGCAAATGAGAAACATTTGCCAAGGATGGTAACTCTAGTTCTGTTAAATCATAGATTCTAGGAAAAATCCATTTGGCTGGAATTTTTCGTACTTTGTATACTATTTCTAGTGTTTACAAAAACAATGAATAATAATGAAATCATTTTGTTTCACCAAACCACCCGGGGCGAGAGGAATGTTAAATGCCCTATGTGAACTGTTTCGCCCTGAAGCGGAATAAAAATATAGATCACACCTGAAGGACACCTTAGGGATTAGGTGTTATTTAGGTTGGCCTAAATAACCAAACACAATTCCCCTGGGTCGACATCATTTTCTTTGGCTGAATTTACGCCTCGAGCCCTTGTTAACGATGTTCTTTACTTTTTAAATTTTAATTCCACTTACGAGACTTACGATCCGGCTGGCCGTTTAGTCAAACTCTAACTTCTTTTATATGGTGCTTTAAGTGACTTAAAACAGGGAATTTTGAGCTGAGAAGTTGCGAGGGTAAATTAATTATACAAGTTCAAATACATATATTCTCTCCTGTATTAATTTTAGGCGAAAAGTTGGAGCAACTTACCACCTTTAGGTACTTACGCTTTTGGTATTAGGTTTATTAAAAGATCCGGTTAAATTGTTGCGATTTTGTAAGACGGAAGTGAAGAAACTTAACCCTCTTTGAAATTTATTCTCTGAACTTTTTATTTGGCCTAGTTTTATTCATTTAGTTTATTGGTTTAATCCCTGAAAGCATTGAAAGCCTTTCAAAGGATTTGATGAAATTTATTTTTATCATATTATTCTTCAATACCATTTTTCGATATTCGATCGGATAATATTGAAAAAAAATCTAATAAAAACAATTATGAATAACGAATCAAAGATCAATTCCAATAATGAATATTAGACTCAGTGTGGGGTATTAAGGAGCAAAGAGGTGTCGAAACCATCGTCTAAGGATGTTGTTTATCACCTGGGTTTTTAACATGTAGAGTGAATTAACTATTTCTGTACATTACTACATACAACTATACATTACTACATCCAAATTGACCCACTTTCAATAGTTTTCTGTTGCGGATGGTCTGGTAGTTAAAATGATGGATGATACATGGAAGCGATGATTAGACGCTAACCCATGCCTCAAAAGCAGCAGACAGTGAATTCTTAATAGGGGTCAAGGGGTTGAGGGAATCAAGCCATTCAAGAAGTTGGAAATATACAGTAGTAAATATAGTCTAACGAGCCAATCAAAGAAGGAAAAGAAGCTAAAAACTGTTTTTCTAAAATTTTACTTCTGCAAATGCCTCCGATTTTTCCCAAAATTACAAAAATAGTGATTAGAAAATTAGAATTGCGAGACCTCCTAGTAGGCCTCTGGCCTCTCCCTGATAGATCAGGGGGAGTAATCCACCTTAGTGCCTGAGCGACTCCGAGGTTGGGCTCTATTCGGGCGCCATCGACTTCTTTGGTCATTTCGGTGCCCTTACGTTCCCGAAAACTAGTCATTCTCACACTCACTCATACAATAAATACATAGATACTCCTATATACAAACCCAATCACACATGCATATCCTCTGTCTAGAATCCGGGTCGGAGGGTCTCGATATTCCGCCCCGACCCGGCTTAGCGGAGCAGCGGTGGAGCCTTGAAATAATATGCTGCACCGCCGCCCAGCATACTCCTATTGTAACATATACTAAATCTAAACTTTAACCTATGAAATAAATACCCCACTATATACAACTCATAATCCCAATATCTCTTAGAAACCTAAAAAGGTTTTCCTAAACTCGCTGCCATGCTCCAGCATTCTCCTATAATCCGGCGGTATTCCATTTCGGTCCCTATACGCGGCCAAGCTGCGACACCCCTCCAACACGTGCGACACCGTGGGTCTGTCAACTTGGCATGCTGGGCACCTAGGTCGACTCGCGCCAACCAACAGGTACCCATGAGTCGCACGTGTGTGGCCGATCTGCAGGCGGGTCAGACAACGCTTTGTCAAGGGGTTGAGGGAATGAAGCCCTTCAAGAAGTTGGAAATATACACGATAACGAGCCAATCAAAGAAGGAAAAGAAGCTAAAAAACTGTTTTTCTAAAATTTTACTTCTCCAAATGCCTCCGATTTTTCCCAAAATTACAAAAATAGTGATAAATTTAGGAACGACTACACTAATCCCCAGGAATTTTGTAGAGCCTTATAATCCGTATTAAATCGGAACAGGAGATATAAAATAAAAGTTTTGGGTGTTTTTGTTGATTCCAACCTTATTTTATAAAACGTAAAAACTAGTCGTGTCATAAAGGAGGGCTTAACTTTTAAATACTCGTTGTGTGTCGAGGTGAATACACACAATACATTTTTCATACTATCGTTACAATAAGTGAAAATTTAAGGAATAAATCCTTATGACTCCATATAGAAGGGGGAGAAAAGATTAATTAAAATTAATTGGGATGTGCTGGGATTCGAACCCGAAACAGCGAGCGTGGCCAATTCGAGGACGCCCTAAGCCAATCCCTCACTGATTATAGATTTCATCCTCATTTTTCAGTCTAATAATAACATAAAAACCAAAAGTATTTGTTATATGCTGAAAGAAGGTAAACACAGTTTTCCACCGGTTGTGGACAATGGTTAGAAACTATATCAGTTTTCAATTTTTATGTGGAAAATATCGGCGAAAAATGCCCCTAGTATAAATTGTCTATTTTTTCCTTGCTATACTTTTTTTTTTTACTACTGCCTAGTTTACTGGAAGTCTCTTTTATTTTTTTTATTTATGTGACTTTTTATATATCTAATTTAATTTTATCACGAACTAAATAATATTTTATTATCCTCCGTACAAAAACGAATCGACTGATATATAATAATATTGAAATAAATATACAACAAAATTTGTTGTATATTCTTAAAAAAATATTTAATTTTTTTCTCGTCTCCTAGACAAAAACTATCTAGTGTCACATCACATAGCATATAATGGCCTCCCAGTAGAAAAGTTTTATTATCACTTCGTACGTTAAAATTTTAAGGTTGTGTTCCTTAACCCAATTTTTCAGACGTTCGTCAATTGGTCTAATGTTCTTTCTTCAGTATATCCTTTCAATTGATAAAGCTCATTATTTATTCTCCAGTTTCAGTGGGCTTGTTACGAAATTCTCATTTGCAAGGAAAAGAAGTAATCAACGTTAAGTTCAGCTTGGCACTATAATTTCGGGAAAATCTAATTTTCAAGAGAAAAATCTTCAAAGCGTATGGACCACCGAATAAATTGATTCAGACAGAATTCATTTTTATTACTGACTTTATTTATTTGAGATTTTTTTGTCCTCCCTCAATTTTACTAATGCTCAATAAAGCATTTTTATACTTAATATATTAATTTAGCCCTTTTTATAGACAAAAATGAAACTACTTTTTACGGAAAGGACAAGAACATAATTTTCATTTCAAATTTAAATTTACGTTGCACTGGAATTACAAAACCTTTTACAAAATAATTGTTAATTAAGTTTCTCTCTGAAAACATTGGAACATAGACTGAGGCAGGAAACGTAATAAATGTAATGAGATATTTTTCAAATATTAGTTACTTCGAATTTTAAATATTTTCCTTTTCGACTGTAGAACAACACTTCATTGAATTCATAATGGTTCCGATCCTTTATAAAATTTATTGTAATATTGGCAAACAAAGCATTTAACAAAAGTACAATAACTTAATTTAAATTTATAGAAGTATGGAGAACCGTATGTATTGTCTGAAATAAGTTCATGATTAAATAGAGTCATGTTCTATGACTAATTCTTTACATACAAAATAAAAATTTAGTACGGAAAAACGTGATTGAGGAAATCAAGACCCACTTGACGGTATGGGTAGTTATTTTGATATGGTTAATTAAAGTTCTTAAAGTAGAAATTCTTGATATAATAATATTTAGGTAACAGGATAAGAGCAATTGTTGCACAAGTCGACAAAAATTAATAATATCCGAAAGAACGTAACTCAATATTTCGGAAGCCAGAATGTAATTAAAAATTAGTATAACAATCATAGTAAAAGCGATCGAAGTAATGATTATATCGAGATAGAACAAAGAGAATAGGTAGCTAGAGAAAGAAGTAGTTAAATAGATCCATAGAGAAAGGATAGATAGAAGATATATAGGTAGCTAAATAGATAAAACAATAAAGAGACATATAGATAGACAGAGCAAGGGATAGATGATAAATAAATAGATAAATAGACAGATAGAAAAAGCGAAAAATAAGCAAGATACATAGAGCAACCGTTACATACACAGAGAAATATATAGCTTGATAGAAAAAGAGAGAGAGAGAGAGAGAGAGAGAGAGAGAGAGAGAGAGAGAGAAATGAGGTAGAAAAATAGATAAAGATGGTGAATAGAAAAAGAGATAGACAGAGAAATAGATAGGTAGTGGTGGTGCGTGCGTGCGAGCGAGTGCGCGTGTGTGTGCGCGCTCGTGAGTGTAGAGAGAGGGGAGAGAGAAAGCAGGCAGATAGACACAAATAGACACAACTCAACAAATACAAACTACGAATTTAAATGGACAACATGTTCTGGGCAACGATCTTTTGCAAAAAGAATTTACATAGGTTTAGGGTAAAAGAATAACGAAAAACATATAAAATTGGTTTCAGTAAGAAGTGTATAATATAAATATAAGCTCTTGATGACTAAGAAAGGGCCAATCATAATTCAGTGCTTCATCGTCAAGGTTACAAGAAAATTACTCAATTCGTGGACAGGAAGTCATTAATGTTTACAGAAATAATCTTTGAGGTTTTAGGAGATTGAAGGTAGACTATCATTCCAGGGCGTGTTACATGCTAATAGCAAGGGGGATTAAGGTCCGATCAATATATCTCAGCAGGCCGGAGTGCAAAAACATAACATGTTTATTGATCATTAATTCACTCAAAATAATTTAGTACAAAATGAATTGTTAATATATTAATTATTCGTTTTTGTAATGTTTATTTCGATTATGCAAATCTAAGTGAGATTATTTAAAGAGAAATTTAAAAAATTCTTGCTTCTTAACTCTTAATTCTTCTTCTTACTTTTAAAATGAGAATGTTTTTTCTTAAGAATCATTAAACGTAATACGTACGTATAACTCACAATGTCCAGAAGGCAGATAAAATGTGATTCTAAAAAATACAATATCCCAGAAGCCGGAAATATATTGCTTGATAGCCACAGGCAGAAGAAAATCAAAAAATCGTCCCTCTTCATCTCAATAAATTTCTCTTATCCACCATAAACCACATCTCGGAGACACCATGTTATCGCGTCTTACTTGAACAAAACCGCTCGTGGATTTTAAAGTTTGTGATCTTTTCCAAAAGAAACAATACGATAAATTCACCAGTTTCGTGGTCCGCTTGACCAGTTAATATCTTACAATTAATTAAGGTTTTCAGTTGAGATAAAAAAGTCAATGGCACGAACGGGATTCGAACCCACGATTTTCGGCTTGATACGCCGCTCTCTACCACTTGAGCTATCGTGACTTCGAATATCATAGGTTCGAATCCCGCTCGTCACAATGACATTTTTATCTCAACTGAAAACCTTAATTAATTGTAATACGAGAAATTTAAATTTTAAACAGATTTTATCTTTTAGATTTCTGGCATTCGTGTTGCCTCTGTTGGAAAAACATGCGCTCGCGTGAGTAGAATTTTGACCAGACGTTTTCCCGTGCCAAGATAATTTGATTTGTGCCTGACATACGTGTTTTTTCGTCAAGTTTTCCGACTTTTTCACTAGCTTTTCTCGCATCGAAAGCCGCTTTATTCAGATAATACACTACTATTTCAAAAAATCAAAATCCTTGTACTACTCTACCTTTACTACTACTACTCTAATTATGCGCTTAAAAAGCTGCAATTACAATTGTCTTATAACTTGTGGCATCATAAATTATTGTCTTGAATTTATCATGATAGTTGTTAGACTTCATTTATGCTAAAATAAGTTACTTTATTATCATAAAAAGAAATCACCGTTAAATCTACAACTCAGATTTGATCGGAACTTGTTTTGTTTAAAGCGTTAGGTTTATCGACAACTTTTTTTACCCTTGAATAATCTGGATGTCGCTATGCCTGGTTGAAGAAACAATCACAATGAAGTTGAAACAATGAAAAAAAAGTTTAAGGCAGGGCACAACAATCCCAACATTGCCAGGACTCTGACGACTGTTAGAACTAATAGATAGAAAGAAGAAGAGGTACAAAGATAGATAAATAGGTAGATAGAGAGATAGGGAGAGAGAGTGAGAGAGATGGAGGTGGAAAAGATACAGTCATACATAAAAAATAATAAGATATATATAAATAGAGAAAGAGATAGTCAGATAGATAGTTAAACAGAGAAAGAGATACACAGATAAATAGATAGTTATACAGGAAAGGAGATAGATATATAGATAAATAAGGAGATAGATAGATAACGACTTTAAGAACTGAGTCTGAGTCGGTCTTCAAGGTAATTTGAAAACTATCCCTTAAAAACTTAATCATGTCACTGTGTAGACATATTTAATATTGTTTTTCATGGATGATGACCTTAAAATAGGTCGAAAGCTTGCCAGTAACAATTTAATTTGTTTCTTCATCCAGACTATATCGACATTCATATTAGTTGCAACACTTTTACGTAATTTGTGGGCGTTTATTTTCCTTGTATTCTCATTGATTTACTATAAAGATGGATTGATTATATTTAATACAGCTCTTAGTGTGGCTTCATTGCCAAAATATTTAATAAATTATTATTCTACTTAAAAGCAAAATGGATGCTTATTCGGTTACAAATTATAACTGAGGGCAGAATATTGTTGATTTAATTCTGCCGGTTCTACCCTCTCAACCGTATCTATATGCATTACTTACAAATAATGGCTTTAATGGCTCATGCGTTTATTAATGACTTAAGTGATTTGTTTTGGGGGGGAAATTACTCCTGTATATAAACACATGATGAATTTAATTAGCAAAGTTTAATGTTATATTGGAACTAGCTTTGATATACTATGGGTTCAGAAATTCAAGAAATTATACGAAAATTATTTATATTGACTTCGGTATGTTATAATGAAAGTTAAACATCATCGGTGCGACAAAAAGGAGAAGTTGGAAATTTATTTCCCTAGAGTTTTCAATGGCCCATTGTCCACGTTCCCTAAATACGTACTTCGCTTGATTTCGCCAAAATCTGTGGAAGTCCCTGAAAGGAAAGTTAAGTTCTGAAGTGGATTATTATGAAACAGAGGAAATCATAACTTTAAGGAATTGATCCGATTGTTTTATACTCAACGACATGGCATTTTCTGAATTTAATTACTTTTAATGAAAGAAAAACGAACTCGATTTAAACTCCGCTTGATAAATTATTTGCAATATGGCCTTCAACGTAAATAAAGTTTTATACAAGTTTTGTTTGTTTCTGTTTAATTTCCCTAATAAAATCAAGTCAAGATATTATCCTGGGAAGGATATTTCTTTTTAAAAATAGGTGCAATAAAATATTAAAGAACGAAACGAATATTAATGCTTTTAATTAATAGCCAAAATGTATTTATTTAATGTTAATAAAACAAATTGAAACAGTCTTTTTAATCCGAAATGTAAACTTGCTGGATAATTGCACATTTTATTTTATTTTTTTAATTTTTAATTTAGCCCTCCTTTCTTTGCTTTATTTTTCTTGTCTTTCTTCAGAAGTCACCACTCACCCCAGAGTACTCGATATTCTCCCGGTTAGGGTTATACAACCCCTTCTTTTCGCGCTAATAAATTACATTCATTCCTATAAATAACATAAACACAACAGTCTATAGGAACATGGAAGTCATTAAGCGAGTTTTTTAAATATTTGGTACCAAAACTGTTTTTCTGAAGCTCCTTGCGCCAGTTATTTATAATTATACACCGTTAAACGTAATACTATATACAGATGTGTCTATTGTCTAATGACATTCGTTTATTATCTATCTAATAACTTTACTTTAATTTCTCAGTATAACATTTTACCTACTTTCAGTTTAGTAAACAAGTGAAACATCTATTCTCGAACATTCTACTAAAAATTTGCCTACTGAATAAGCAACTTATTCAACCCTAAGTCAAGGGACTGGATCTGGAATCAGACAATATAAATTTATTTTTAAAACATTATTGTGTATTAAATGTCTTATAATTATCGAATATCCGACAAAGGGGATAAACCGATTTTTTTCGCTCGGCCAAATTATTAAACAAACGCGCCGTATAAAGTGTAGAATTTGTTGAAATCGATCCAGTTACCCACTGGGAGGCCGGCTTATATCACCCCTTCACCCCGAAATATTATCGCCTTAAATCACTGAAAGAAAAAGCTTCTCCAGCTCAACAAAAGTAAAACAAAAACAATTATTCTATAAATTGCGATTAGGTTAATTATTTGTTTCTGTTTTAGCGTACAGCATTAAATTTCAAATTATTTTGAAAATTGTGTCGATTAATCATGTCCTACATAGTATCAACCTCGGCAGAAACGTCAGAATTGATTTTACTGTACCATTATTAAATTGGCACGAATTTGTAATTCTATTTATTGTTGTTTTAGAGAAATTTTATTAAATTACAACATAGTCATCATTTTCTTAATATTTGGTTATACATGTTATGATTTCAAAAGATTTGTCTTACTTCTATTTTACAATGAGTTTTTCTTTGAATAGAATAGAAATTATTATTCTATACAAATAAAACACTAAGTTGAAATAAGTATTAAAATAAATAAGTAAAAGCTTGTATTTGTTATCAGGAGCCCTGGTCCAAAATATAATAAATTATGAAAAGAAAAAATACACTTGTACGTAGACAAAAAAAAAGTTTAATTACATTGTTATATACTTACTAAATTCACTAATTTCGTGGTCCGCTTGAGCAATTAATATATTACAATTAATTAAGGTTTTTAGTTGAGATAAAAAAGTCAGTGTCACGAGCGGGATTCGAACTCACTATCTTCGGCTAGATACGCCGCTGTTCTGCCACTTGAGCTATCGTGACCTCGATTATTAGAGATTAAATTACATGTTATCTCAACTAAAATTAATTGAAAGGTATTAATTGGTCAAGCGGACCACGAAAACTAGTGAATTTAATAAGTTTAAATGACGTATACCATCACTAAACCTCGCTGTGGCCATTTCATTTGTCGCCGAGAATCAAATAGATTACACGACATTTGAAAAATGGCAAAAAGGAGGGAAAATTCAAAAGGTGGGGTTGAGATGGGAAGTTAGTGTCCGAGTGGATCGAAGTCACGATAGCTCAAGTGGTAGAGCTGCGGCGTATCTAGCCGAAGATCGTGGGTTCGAATCCCTCTCGTGACACTGACTTTTTTATCTCAACTAAAAACCTTTATTAATTGATTGTTATGTACTGTTGGAGAGTTTTATTTATTACGGCTTTTATAAAGGATGTAAAGTTATTATAACTGTTGTAATTAAAAATTAAGTGAAAAATTATAATATGCAAATAATGTATGGAAATTTTTGGTGATTAGTAAAGTATTATGGGATGGAAGGACTTTATTGTATTTAAAGAGGTGAATACAAGATTTTTTTAGGAATATTTAAAAGTTGAGCACTTTCGTATCATCATTGAGCTGCTTTGTACGATATTTTAGAAGTTTTTTAAAATATAATTTTGAATAAAGTACTATTAGCGATCCATACATGTTTAGCGGTCATAATTGACCTATTTAATTATTTCAATTAATTTCACTTTTCAACTAAAGTCTTGGTTGAGATGAAAAAGTTAGTGTGACGCGCGGGATTCGAACCCACGACCTTCGGCTAAATACGCCGCTGCTCTAATCGATTCAGTCGAAGGACGAATTCACTTTAGCTCAAGTGGTTAGAGCAGCGGCGTATTGAGCCGAAGACCGTGGGATCGTGACACTAACTTCTTTCATCTCAATCAAGACTTTAGAAAAAATTACAATTAATTGAAATTATTTGCAATCTTTAATGTCTGGTGTTTAGTGACCGTTAACCAATGATTATTTGGTCGTGAGATACGGTAGGTTTTAGAAAAATATTTTCTTTATCGTGTGAACGTTTCGATCTGTATTGAGATCATCTTCAGAGCCTGGGATTTATAAAGTTGTTTCAATTTTACAAAACATGTAGGATATGAAACATGCATTGACATGATGCAAAAACAAAATTAGAAATTAAATGTACGCTACTAGGTTTGTAAAAATGTAACGTGAGTTCTTTAGGGATGGTTGGGATAGTTTTTATGAGTTCTTGAGCTTTTAATTTAAATGTAACTAGATATATTTTTGGCCCACATTCACCCTAAAAAATTCATTCTTTAATGGTAATATGTACTCAAAGACATGATTTTAAGAAAGTTCTAAAAAGAGAGCTCGTGAGATATGCGCAGTATAGGATTCCAGGACGAGCTTATGTAAAAAATAATCCTGAGTTGATACAAACCGTGTTAATAAGTTCGAACGGGCAGAACACAAACAGTAGCGATGTTCTGAAAGCATCTTGTTCATCCTCGAACAAGAACCAGTAAACTTGAAAGCAAATTAGAAGTTTCCCAACCTATTGTAAACAAGATATGAGGAAAAGGCAGTGAACCATACTTCTCGAATTATCCTAAGCTCTACAAGCCCTTTGAAGAACAGAGATATTTGTCAGACAGATATTTCGAACCCCATCATCATGGATCAATGCCAAAAATCTTAATATTTGGTTATGATTCATCATAATCTTTGTTGTGCAATTTTTGTCATCTTTTGGATCACAATAAAACCAATAATTGTGATGATAAAACAGGATTCTATATTATGGGTGGCATCGGTGGTTTCAAGAGAAATTTGAACCCGGACGGTACGCTCCATGATACATAATGGCTTTTTGGCTAGGTGCAACTAAGAAAAAGCAGACTTGTTTTCCATCCCTCCTGCGTTTTCACTTTCACACATCTTTCTGACTAAACAACCCATTCCTTTCACGCTAATAAATTACATGCATTTCAATAAGCAAATCCTATACAAACATAGAAGTCTGATCACATTCACTCCCCAGTGTATTCGGATATTCCTCAGGGCGGGGTTGAACCTACTCGATTCCCGCTTAAAACTTACTTTTACTCACCATATCGCGTTATGCCTTTTACGATTTAACTTGTAATACTTTTAGAAATTCTTCAGAATGGTTATGCTTTTATTATCAATTGCTGGTGAGGGTTTTACTTATAGTATTTTCTTCTTGCCACGTGGACCTGTTCTCATAACCCCTGGGAAACATTTATACAAGAATTTTCCATTTTTAACCGAAAACTTTTGTAGACGAAGCAAACTTTTTTTCAGACCCAATCAAAAAATCCGCTGATTGGGGTAAATATATCTGACCTACAAATAATGAAATTAAACAAAATTCACACTTAAGATTAGTTTCTTAGCTATGAATCTGTGAAAGGTGCTTAACTAAAGATTTTTTTTCCAGGACGACGTGAGAAACGTTGCCAATTCCGGCAAATCGTTTGAAAAGAAGAGATGGATTCATGACCCTGCAAGTAAGTATTTTTATGTAATAATTTTTTTAAAAATATTAATTTAAAACTTTTATGTTTTGCTTTCTCATTTTCTTATTGATGGCCAATAATTTATATATTATTTCAATGGGAAAGCAATAGGAAGCCGGTATTGATGATTAAATTTCACAAGTAGAAAGGGTGTTTTAATACGTTTGCCCAGATCATTTAAATAGGCTGTTTTAAGCGGTCTGAGCAGTTCAAACAGCCTCCAGCCGCATTTTCCTAATGCGGTTTTTTTAATTAAATATTCTTAAATGCAAAAAGAAGTAGATTAGAATAACGAGCAGGTTTTTCTGTGTGCGACCCAAATGAAATTCGAGGGGGGGAATCTCTTCGATCCCCTAGTTCAGATTAGTCGCGAAAAATTACGAGGACGAAGATTCCAGTTTTCCAGCGAGATTGCCGTCACTGACGGACGGTCGATATAAATAAGGGAGATAAAAACGAAAAACAATGGAAGAGAAATGGTTTTTAGACCACTTTATCTGGTAACAATAAAAATAAATAAAATCAGAACAATAAAAGATTGGACAGTTTATATAAACTTAAATATATATTTATTAAAGATAATGAGTTATTATAATTACTGTTTGGAATAGTGTCAGAGTTAATAAAGTGATACACTAATTTTCCTTTTTCCTTTATAAATTTCAAATTAATGCGTGTTAAATCAACGATCATGTAAAAATTCACTATTGTTTTTTTTAAGTAAAAAGTTTCGTTAGCATTGAGGCCGTGAATAATTAAAACGTTGACATGGTACGTGATAGCTATATATATTGTACGATATAGTTTGGAATTGGGACTGAAAAGTCGTTTATGAGTGGTGAATTCCTTAAATATTCCTCTGTACCCCTAGCCTCCAGATTCCTATGCGTCTAATGGGCCAAGTTAGAAAATGCGGATTCCTTCCCTATTGTTTCACCGAAGGAAAATTCTTTATAAACGACTTTTCGGAACGGCTATAACGTAGAAATAAAAATGAGTTAGTCTTATTATTTATTAAGCTCCTTGTTGACTTTACTGCAAAATGTACACCGTGAAATTTTATCAATTATTCGACCACAACTTAATGCCGTAAAAAGAAATCAAAACTAATAAATGATTATTATAGGCACGTCTAATTTTGATCGTGAATCAATTAATCTTTTTGTGTGGGGATTCCAAGTCAACTGTTTATCCATGAAAATTCCAAGTTAACCCACAAGGTAGTCAGCGAGATTTCATTTATACGCACGTGGGGACAGCTACTTTTATGCAGGGTAAAATTTATCTGTTTTTTCCTTAGGTTTATTTTCATTCTGAAATTTGTAAACCATGGTATTAATTCATTCAGGCGATGTAAGTGTGGAGTGTTTATGGAAGAATCCGAATTATATGCCAGAACGTTGAATGATCAGCGAATGTGTTTTCAAATGTTAACAGGAGTCTCAATTAATTATTCTTTTTATGTAATGTCTAGGTTCTAATTTACGTATTTAATTATTTCAATTAATTTCACTTTTTATCTAAAGCTTGGTTAAGATGAAAAAAGTTAATGTCACGAGCGGGATTCGAACCCACGACCTTCGGCTAAATACGCCGCTGCTGTAGCCACTTAGTCGAAAGACGAATTCACAATAGCACAAGTGGTTAGAGCAGCGGCGTGTTGAGCCGAAGGTCGTGGGTTTGAATCGCGATCGTAACAATAACTTTTTTCATCTCAACCAAGGCTTTAGATAAAAAGTATATATAATTTTAGAATTTTCAATTATGAGCAATATCCTTCGGAAAACAAGTTTTTCTCGAATTTTGAAGGATTCATAGGACATTAATAGGCCGATAGGAATTCGGAACATCAGAAGGTTTATAATTTTAATTATTGTTCTAAGTTCAGCGTTATACAGATTAATCTTTATGTAAGGTATTGGTTGAAATGAAAAAGCTAGTGTCTCGAGCGGGATTCTAACCCACGACCTTCGGCTCAATACGCCGCTGCTCTAGTCACTTGAGTCGAAAGACGAATTCACAATCGCACAAGTGGTTAGAACAGCGGCGTATTGAGCCGAAGGTCGTGGGTTCGAATCGCGATCGTAACACTAACTTTTTGCACTCTAACCTGAAGTCACAATACTTCAAATGGTTATTGATTAGTGGTACTAGCTTTTTCATTTCAACCAATACCTTACATAAAGATTAATTAATTGAAAGTTGTACAGATTTTTCAATTAATTAAGGTTTTTAGTTGAGATAAAAAAGTCAGTGTTGTCACGCCGCTGCTCTACCAGCCAGCTCTAGCCGAAGAACATGGGTTCGAATCCCTCTCCTGACACTGACCTTTTTATCTCAACTAAAAACCTTAATTAATTGAAAGATATTAATTGGTCAAGCGGACCACGAAAACCAGTGAAGTTGTGCAGATTTATAAACTAAAGTAAACCTCTGTGGGGCAAATGATGTAAAATTTGAGTTGTAATTAAATCACCTCCAGCAGCTTTTCGAGGAAGTAGTTTGAATAAATTCTTTAGCATGAGGAGAGAGTTGCAAAGGGATATTCAAGTCGAGTTCAATGTAATACCAGTAATTCTGGTCAAGTACATATTATGATGCGGAGTGAATATTTTTGAAAGATGCTCTGAAAAATTCAAACAAAAAAACGAGAAGATATATAACAAAAATTTATTTGCTTTTTCTAGTATTGTGTTTTTTAAAAATCAGTTCTAACCTAAATCTATATAATTTATTAGTTAAATATTTCTAATACATAAACATAACATAACTGTAATTGCAATAATAATAGTTATATAATAACATGTAATATGTATATGGAGCATGTTAAAAATTAACGAATTAAAACAAGTTGAGGGATTTTGTTCCCTTTGCCGTATTTATTTCTTGATTTGTTCTTCGTTTTTAAGTTTGTGTTTTTATCCATTTTCCGTTTGTAATATCTTCCCGTGGGTCTTTTTCCCCTGAAGTCTCATTTTTTCCGGCGATATTTTCTTTAATTCTTAAGGGAATGCGAAACTAATTTTCCAAAGACGAGCGAATCGCTGACGCACACCGGCTCGAAATCAGCGTGAAATTGCACTCGCGGATGGCGGGAACACGATCTCGAGAAAAAAGTTTTCCTCTTTTTTTTACGAAAATTAAATTAACAAAAAGAACACTTGTTTAGGGGAAATCCGAAATAATACACTCAGTTCAATTTTTAAAAAAGTATAAATATACGTGGTGTATTTGCAACTAGAGGACAACACTCAAGGTGTTGCAACTAGTCCAAAAATGTAGTTAAATGCCTCCAACCACGTATTTCTATCTCAACCCGTTCCAGACATATGCCGTTTTAAAGGTTTTTCACGGTTTTTTGTAATAAAAGCCCAATTTTCTCAACTTTTACACATATTTTCAATGTTTGACCAGATTTTTGAAATCAGCGTTAAATTTTTTAAGGAAAATGCACTTTCAATGAATTCCATTTCTAATAACAGTTCAAAAACAATATAAATTGCAGTAAAGTTGAACATTATATTGTTTTTTTTAATTATAAAAGTTGCTGGAACTGGCATCCTTCTTGTAAAAAACACTCTGTCGACATCTGGTCAGCACCGCTGATTTAGCCCTTTGAATCTCTTCACTGTTGGCTCACATCTCTTCACATGATTCTAGAATCCTTGCAATCAGGTGTTTTCAGTCCTCAATGCGACTTCCGACTTAAGCCTACCCCACATACGAAAATCCAATGCCGTCAAAGCTGGGCTTGGGGCCGGCCAACGCAATGGTCCATATCTCCATATGTATATATATATATAATGCAGGGTGAGCGACCAAGACCCGAGGGGTTAAATGCCTGGGTAGACTCTTACCCCATCCCTAAAAGGTCCGGGACTTGGTCGGCTCACGTGTCCTGCATAAATCTCTTGGCCTGTTCACAGACCCCCAAGATTTTGGACTACTTAATCTCGGGGAGTGATTTGGGGATCCTCCTCTCCTTCAAAAGTCTCGAATCTAGACCTAGCGTACCTATCGCACTCTGCGAGGTAGTGCCGTTTCTTCTTTTATTTCACACAAACTGCAAAAGGGGTCTGGTAGAATACACATTACGGAGAGGTGTCTTCTCAGTGGGCAATGGCCCGTAGAGAACAGCCATTTCGATTCTTCTGGTTTGGTCTCCTTAACAAACTCCTTCGATTGCCTGTGTCCGGGGGACAGATTCCATTCCCTAAGGAATTGTTTCATACCCCAGTTTTTGATACTCTCTTTCGCTGTGCTTATAGAGTGAGGTAATAATACCGGTTGTGGCCCGACTTTGCTCTGCCGCACCGACCGCTTGGGCGCTGTAGGGAGCCGAAAACGGCTTAGGAGCAGTGTCCCGGGCGGACCCGTGGTGGTGGAGCAAATTTTCTTATTTATTTAATTAATTTATTTTATTTTATTTCTTCATTTATTTATTTGTTTATTTTTTTTTATTCATTATTATATATATGATTTTTTTTTCTTTCCTTTGCTCTGCCGCACCGACCGCTTGGGCGCTGTAGGGAGACGAAAATAGGAACAGTGTCCCGGGCGGACCCGTGGCGGTGGGACAAATTTACCTATTTATTTTATTAATTTATTTTATTTTATTTATTCATTTATTTATTTGTTTAGTTATTTATTTTTTTTCATTTCTTTCATTTGCTCTGCCGCACCGACCGCTTGGGCGCTGTAGGGAGCCGAAAACGGCTTAGAAGCAGTGTCCCGGGCGGACCCGTGGCGGTGGGACAAATTTACTTATTTATTTTATTAATTTATTTTATTTTATTTATTCATTTATTTATTTGTTTAGTTATTTATTCATTATTATATATGATTTTTTTTTTCCACATCTGCTCGTTCTTTCTGACCCCCAAGTTCAGCCGCTTCCGTCTATAATAAAAAAGCTAGACAAAGCGCCAAAAACTGTAAATAGCCGGCAACGGCTTAGGAACAGTTAACAAGAAGGCCAAGACGGTTGTGGCCCGACAAACGCAGTATTTGAGCCTTCTTTGGCCAGGCCATCCGCCTCTTCATTGTCATGGGGTCCTTTATGTGCTGGTATCCAAATAAGGGTTACCCTATTCTCATACCTGGAAGTGATCCTATTGATAAGATCAACAGTGTCCTCCACCAGTCTAGATGTTGACAAATCTTTTTGTAATGACCTAAGACTGGCCTGACTGTCGGAAAAAATTCTAATATCTTTTCTCTTGATTTTATTTTCCATAAGTTCTACAACACACATTAATGGCCCAGATTTCTGCCTGAAATCTCGTACCAAACTTCCCGGATAATTTTGTTTGAGCCAGTTCGTTATATCTCGTCCATTATGCGCTGGACACTAGTCGGGGAATGCTGTGTAAGTATATCATTCTGAAGAAAGTCATAAAAAGCGTTTGAATTTAACCCACCAGGTAAGAAAACGGGCTGTGTCATATGCTAAACACCTAACCATTCGTTCACACTGAACCGATGCTGGATGTGGAATTCCCTCACGTCATGTCGATGTTCATGATGCCAGAGGGGAAATTCGCCTGAGTTGTCCACATAGAAAATGCATTAGACTAAGATGTAACGTTGATTCCAAAAATGTGTCAAACATAAAAAAAGAGTGTAAAAGTCGAGAAAATTGGGTTTTTATTATTACAAAAAACGTCGTTTCCTCGAGAAAAAAAAATTAAAACGGCATATGTCTCAAACTGGATGAGGTAGAAATGAGTAGTTGGCGGCATTTAACAATATTTTTGGTCTAGTTTCATCGCCTTGAGTATTGGCATCTACTTACAATACACCCTATATAATGGAAACTGTGAAAAGTTAAATAGTATATATAAAGAGTTGCAACTAAAAAAGGCCAAATTTCAGCAGGCATGTAGATTATGATTTTATTTTTCCTAAGTGTGAATACCATCCCATTAAATGATAGCATATTATCCAATTCCAAGCATATTAGTATACATGACAGAGAAACCCACTCATAATTCGGAATTTCGTATAAATGATGATTATATTACAACTATTGGGTTGTCCGGAAAATAATGCAGGATTTTAAGTTTTCATTAAAAAAAATCTATATAAAATATTCTGTTTACGTTTACAGGATTACTCATTTGTATGAATGTCAACACTTATTAATCCTCTTCCAAATGATATTGTTTGTTTACCTCTGTAGCATTCCGCTACTTGGAAAT